>NC_136980.1:5700000-5870000 GCF_032717465.1 Coenobita brevimanus | reverse complement strand
TGGAGAGGATGGAGAGCAAGAGATTGGCAAGTAGAGTGTATGTGAGTTTGAAGAGGGGGAGAGGGAGGGGGAGGCTAAGAATGAGATGAAGGGATGTAGTGGAGAGGTATATGAGAGAGGGGGGTGTAAGCTGGGAGCAGGGCAGCGACATGGCGGGAGATAGGGAGACATGGAGGCGATTTGTTTTTGGCCACCCCTTATGGGATTAAGGTGTCTGGGAATAGGTAGATAGATAGAATATTACTACGAGTATTTATTTGTTTTTATCTTCACTGTAGCTCCCTTAACACCTTCAGTATGATGATGGCTTTCATGTTTTGTATATGGTGCCACCAAATAATTTTGTTCAGTGAAAAGTATATAAACTATCTTCATTTAGCTCCTCAGAATGATGATGTCGTCTCTGTTTTATTTCCTTGCAACTGCAGATGCATTTATTCAACTTGTAGGAAACTTCTGATATTTGAGGGCTTAGGAAGTCTCCATTAATCCCATCATTGCAGTAGCAACTTGTGTTAAAATTTTTATGCAGCTACACTGCTTGTTTTATTCAGTTGAGGGAAATCTCAATGAACTCTCTGTTTATATCTTCCTGTACCATTGGCAACAAAAGAACAAAAGTCTTCTTGCATCTCTTGTTTTTCTTCCTATGAAAAATGAAAAGTAGTGCCATATGCTTAAACCTAAAAATCACAAAGTGGATGCAGACCCATAATATTTTATTGTAACTTTTGGAGCACCTGTCATTATTAGTTATGATCAGCCTGCTTCCCACTACAGGGCGCAATCAGCAACAGTTTAGGAGACTTAAACATGTTCCATCATCATCAGTTGCTTTAAATATTATCATAAAAAATGGGGAGCCTGCATTCCACTTAGTGGTTTAGTGACTGAATATAAAGCAAACCAAACTGATGAAATTGATCTATGGTTAAGAATATATATATATATATATATATATATATATTTGTGATAGGTGGAGGTGCTCACCATCCACTCACTCAATGTAGTTCACTCAATTTAGTGCTGCTGTCGGGTGTCTGCCCTTTCCTCTCCTCCATCCTTCTTTCCTTCTGTCCTCTTCTTTCTTTCTTTCCTTCATTCTTTCCTTGTCCTTCTGCCTATGGGTGGCATTACATTCCCTCTTCTGTCTTATTTTTCCTTCATTCTTTCCTCTTCCTTCTGCCTGTGGGTGACTCTACACTAAGTGACTAGCCAAATGGTTTCCTGTACACCAGGAAACCATTTACTACGCTGGGTGGTAACCATATAACCAAATTTTGGCGCCTGGTGGTTTAGTGGGTAATTATTGCGCTCCAATCGGATTGAGCTGGTGAAGGTTTATATCCAAGGGGTGGTTGGGGTTGATTGCTCATGCAATGCCACTCAGGGATGAGTGAGGCTGATCACTCTCATCTTAAATGTTGGGACCAACTGCCTAGCCCTGGGCTCCTATGCTCCTCATGGGGCAATGTAGGATTGGATGATGGATGGATATATATATATATATATATATATATATATATATATATATATATATAAATATATATACACAGTAGGCTCGCCCAGTGTGTGTCATCACAGTGCGCGAATCGCATTGTGCGCGAGTAACCAAAAATCATAACGAAAAACCTTGAATGTGCGAGTTTACCCCACAAAACATGAGGTAGAGGAAAGAAGTGGCTTAAAAACGCCATTTTCCATCAGTACGTGACCCCCTCCCCCACACAACACGCCAATAGTGACCTAGAGGCTCATGGGGAAGGTGCTCAAGAGGAGTCTACAATAAGATATCGCCAATAACAGCTTCAATAATAACGTTTTCGGCAATAACAGTAAGTTAGAATAGATACCCAGTTTCTATAATAATGATGTTTTTTTCGTGAATACCAAGTTCTTATACTGCCAATACGTCCATAACAAGATGAGGAATGAAACAAACAAGCAAGAAGAGATGAAGGAAATTGCCAAAAATGTGAGCAGTAGCGAGGAGGAGAGGGAGGATCCTCCCCTCACCACCTCCCCTGACTTGCCCATCCCCATCCTCCACTGCCCCACCTGACTCACCAGCCGCCTCCCTCTCCACCTTCACAGCCCCACCTGACTCACCTGCTTCACCTGGCATACCTGCAACCCCCACCATAATGACTGTTGCTGCATTCTGGAAGAAATGTAACATTCAACAGGCCGTAAATTTCTTCGTCAAAGCCTGGAATAATACAACATTGGCAACCGTTAAACAAGCGTGGTGCGGCCGGGGTGGTGGCGGGGGCACTGTAAGTGCGTTGCTGTGCCTCAGAACTCTTGTTGTTTAAATCCATTAGGCCTGTTGTCTACTGTTGTTAAGGTGACTGCCCATATTTTTTTTATTGCGGCTGTATCTTTAGTACATTCATTCATTCATTGCCAGACGCCATGTATCCCAAACAGGGTGGCCAAGGGCTTAGAGTTAATTGTTTTACAGGGAGGGGCACTAATCCTCCACCAACCCCACTTGACACGTAGGGAGAACGTTATGCCAACAGCATCTGGTGTTCCCAGGCGGTCACCCATCCAAGTACTAACTAGACAATGTCTGAAAAATTTGACCTTTTTTATGTCTCTAAGGGCCAAAAAATGTCCAGGTATGAGGGGGTACCGCCCATATGTAATTATTCCCATAAGATTATGTATTCCCAGTACGCGAATTCCTAGTGCGCGAGGTCGTGGATTGCCCAATCTCTCGCGCACTGTGTGAGCCTACTGTATCTATCTATCTATCTATCTATCTATCTATACAGTATATATATATATATATATATATATATATATATATATATATATATTATCATTTGCTGTGAATCATTTGGTTGACTGTCAAATTTCCTGGGGAGAAAAATGAGAGAGGTGACAGGATTTTTGTTCCTCAGTGTCTGTAATGCAGGTACAAGTATTTGATTTCTGTTCATTCCTTCATATATGTAATACAGGTTTATCATACTGTGTCTCCATCTTCATGTATGTATTGCAGATTTTAGATATTTGGCAATGTTTGAAATGTGTGTATGTATTATCACCTTTTTTTTTTTTTTCCTCCTCTCGTCTGTGCTCACTCAGAGTTTCTAACCATTTTGACTTCTTTGCAGACCTTTCTATATGGATGTGTGCTTTCAGAAAAGGTCAGAGTGGTAGTATGAATTATGGTAGCAGCACTGTTTAGCCAATCCCATATATTTTTTTTTTTAATTACCTTTTCATGGTCATGGATGCACTTGGGTACAGGTACTCCCTCTTGTACGTCAGGGATGTATTCCAACAAAAATATCACTACTCTCTCTCTCTCTCTCTCTCCAGCTATTGATAGTAGCTACTGTAAATTGAGGGAAACTAGTAAATGAGCTTTAAAGGTCGTACTGGAACTTTATCTAACAATTTTTGTGTATATTTATAGTGGATTCAGTAGACAAAGGGAATGATAATAAAAGTAACCCACTGGAACCCTGTGTTACCCATGGGAACCCTTTTCTTTATACAATGATGTAATGGTAAAAGTTTTCTTAACGATATGCAGTATGCTAATTTAATCTGCTTTGATGGTAGCATGAAAATAAAGCAATAAAGCAAGAAAATACATCACAAAAAATTAAGATAGCAGGAATAAAAAAGAAAATACATTATGAAAAATTGAAGGTAAAGTGGTAGGCGGGGGCACTCACCATCTTCTCACTCGATGTAGTGCTGCTGTGGGTGTCTGCCCTTTCCTTTCTTCCTTCTTATCTCTTCTATCTTTCTTTCCTTCATTCTTTCCTCATCCTTCTGCCTACAGGTGACTTTGCACTCCCTCTTCTGTCTTTCTTTCCATCATTCTCTCCTCTTCCTTCAGCCAATGGGTGACTCTACACTGAGTGACAAGCCAAATGGTTTCCTGTACACCGGGAAACCATTTACTACACTGGGTGGTAACCATACAACCAAATTATGGCGCCTGGTGGTTTAGTGGGTAATTAAGGCACTCCAATCAGATTGAGCCAGTGTAAGTTTATATCCAAGGGGTGATTGGGGTTTATTGCTCATGTAATGCCACTCATTGATGAGTGAGGCTGGTCACTCTCACCTTAAATGTCAGGACCAGCTTGCCTAGCCCCGGGCTCCTACGCATCTCTTGGGGCAACGTACGATTGGATGATGGATGGATGGAGCAGGAATAATGCAAAAAAGTAAAAAAAGAAAATACTTAATAAAAAAAATTGGAGGTAACAAGAGTAAAGGAAGAAAATATGTCATTGGATTGAAGGGGTTAAATTCACCGTTAGTTACATAAAAAGTTGCCCCAAAGTTCTGTTGCTATTCATCAAACCAATATGCCAGTTGCTCATGAGTTTGTATTACCAGTTGCGTATAAACAATTGTGATATTTTGCAACACATCTCCGACATAAAGAGGAGCACGTGTAACTTAATGCATCCATAGATGCGGAAAGGATTAGTATAGTTTGCACTGGAACATGTATTTTTTTTTTTTTGTAATCAGTTAGATTTTCTGTTAATAATCCACTTTTGGTTGGTTTTAGACATAGTAACCCCCCTCCCCCTTTACATATAAGATATTTTTTTGTAGAATAGTCATCCTGTACTCGATTATTCTTTTTTTTTTTATAGAGCAGTGATATAATTTTCCATGCCAACCCAGAATGAAGATTTATGTTGAATAAGCTAAGGTACATTATTTAGGTCACTTGTAACTCTGATGAAACTGGAATTGGACGTATTCTGATGCAAATTATGTGGTCATACAGGCAAGAGTAGAAACTGAGGAAAAAAAAAAAATTATCATGAAACCATGTTCTTAGCAAGCCATTTCTCACTACTAGACATAGTGTTGATGTTGGAGAGGAACACCAGTACTCCCAGTAAATCATGTATGCAGCAGAATAGCTCAGGAACTGTCTTCCTGTCTGTATTTCCTTCTGCCGTTGACCTTCAAACTTTTAAATGCAATGTCTCCGGTCATCTCGTAATGGACAGATCTTGAACATCACTCTTTGTTATTTGTTTATTTTCTTGGAGGGAACAGTTTGCAGGCTTCTAGCCTTTGGTTCCATCTTCCTTGCATTAAAAAAAAAATAAAAAAAATTGCAGCCATTATAACTGTGCATCAGAGCCCAATTATACAGACATCCCAGCTCAGTCCCTATTTTCTGAAAGAATGATGGTGGATGCCAGAGAAGGGCAGCTTCTGCCTTCAGTTCATTGGGTTTATGTTCAGATGAGTCTGGGGCCACAACAGTGACAGCATTTAGCCACAACAGCAGCAACAGACATAGTGTAGATGACACTGAAAAACAAATTCTTAAATCATAAACAAAAATAGAGAACTCATTATCCAGGCTGTATTCCAGTTTGCATGATGGTACTTGAATGTATTAGTGGTGTGATGAGAAGGGATAGATTGAGATTTTGGGGGCATTTGGAGAGGATGGAGGATGACAGCTGCACGCAGATGGTGAGAGGTGTGAATGATGAGGGGTAGGGTTACAAGAGGCAGATCAAAAAAAGACCATGGGCAAAGTAATAGAGTGTGACCTGAGGGATAAGGGACTGAACAGAGAGACTGATAGAGAACAAGTAAAGTAGTGTGGAGAGCCATCATTGGGCCCAAGGCTAGTGCATGCAAACATGTTGGAGCCTTTATAAATGAATGAACGAATGATCAAACTGTTTTGCATCAGAATATATCTGATTTCAGCCTCATTGTGGAGAGATCTCTGCTTAGGGATGCATTCTTGTGAGTTAGAAACTCTCCAGCACCTCTTTCTAAGTGATTTGTTCTGCATTTTGCATTGTAGTGTGACGTGCCTGGTGGTGTACTGAGTTAGACGTTCCAGCCAGATGATATCCATTAGAGTTTAAGTTCTTCTTAAGTTTTGTCATTTCATTCTGCTACTGCCATTTACTTCTACTACTGTCATTTCATTCATCTGTCATCGTTCATCATTTGCTGCTCCCTGGCGTGAGAATGGAGATGGGCTCTGTATCGTCCAGAATGTTACAGTTCTTTCACCTTAACATGGCCCAGATTTTCATCAATTTGTAATGAATTTCACGTTGCTCAGTAGCAGGAAGAGAGAATGCTTCCACTGTACATCCTTTCCGTAGCATATGTTCTTGACTGGCACTGTATTTGAGTGTTAATCTGTTTCTGCAGCTTGACACTCATGATAGAGAGATGGTATTTTTTAGGCCAGGTATGAGTAAAAAGAGTATAGGTACATAGAAGAACATACAGTAGCTAATTCTCATGTTTCCCTCCCACCTACCTTACACACAGATGGAAGTATTAATGTGCCATATGCAAAAATGCACTGGCAAGGAAGAGGTGGTAGAAAGCCTCCTGTACTCTTGAGAATAGTTTCCATATTCTCATCACTTAAGGAGACTTCTTAGCACCTCTTCCTTAGCAATTTATTTTTGGATGAGGCTGGCTAATATAAGTTTGTACATTACTTATGAAGAATATGATGGTGATATTAGAATGATTTAAATAATGGAGATGAGTATAGCAAGGTGTAATAAGCAATATAAATTTCTTAGGAAGAGGTGCTTGCGAGCTTCAGTAACCAATGAGAATACAGGCCTAGGTTCTCCAATGTAAAAAAGAGGTCCTTGATGCCCTGTCCATAGTAATTTAACACTGGTTTATTCCTTCATTGTGATGATATTGTTTCTTCTTTTTTATTCTTGCCACCACAAGACAGTTTTATTTTGCTTAGGAGATACTTTTTAAACTGGAGGGGTTAGATTTTGGCTTTCCTAACCACCACACTAAAAGGGACTCTCATAAGAAAATAAAACCACTTTCTGGTAGTAAGAATATAAAATAAAGATATGTCTTCATACTGAAGACATTAAAAAAATAAATAAATAAAAGAATATGTATTATGACCCACTTTCGTTATTTGGTTCAGATTTATAACAGAGTATATTGATAACTTGTTTAAAGCAGACCTGTTGATTTTTAAAAGATTTTAGGTTTGATTTCTTGATGTAAGATGTGATGTGAATGACGTATGTGGAATTACGTGATCTTTATTGCCTTTCTTCCTGTTTTCATCTCTCTTTAGTGCTTTCTTTTTCCCTCTATAATACCTGTTGGTATTTAATTTCATTTTCAGTTTTTCTCATGTTCTGTACACATTTCCTTAGTTTGTATTAATGTTCAATTTTCATCCTCATCAAAAGAATCTATTGCATTTGAACTATCAGCCAGATTCTTTCCCTAGTATTAATGAAGAAAATTATTAGACTCTTATTTTATTTTTTGGTACTTCCATGTGGTTATATTTAAGTTACAGGTTGGAAGCCATGCGTTGTTAACAACCTTAGTACTGTATCATCTGTTTTATTTTTATTTTGCAAACGGAACACTTTTTATATATCATCATCATCTGGACATCCCAAATTTGCCCATTGGATTGGGCAGATTTGGGCTGTGTGGACTTTGCTACTCCTTATCGTGCCCTTGGGTGGGAAAGGATGTCTGGATGATGATGATAAATAAAAAGTGTTCTGTTTGCAAAATAAAAATAAAACAGATGATACAGTACTAAGGTTGTTAACAATGCATGGCTTCCAATGTCTAACATAAATATTATAACCACATGGAAGTACCAAAAATAAAATAAGAGGAGTCTAATCATTTTCTTCATTAATACTAGGGAAAGAATTAGACTGATAGTTCAAATGCAGTAGATTCTTTTGATGAGGATGAGAATTGAATATTAACACAAACTAAGGAAATGTGTTTTTTAAGTGAAGGGCAGATCTCTCATTTTGAAGAACAGGGACATCTTATTCATGTTATTCATGCTTTATCCAGACAGTTTTATTCAGGTTTTGGATCATTCACACTATTTTCACTGTGAGATATTTTTCAAAGTTAAATAAACCTGAGTAAGCAAGAGTAGAATGAAGATATATGTGGGCTGAGTGGGTTAAGTTCACCACTTACTGATCGAGTTGGCCACGCACTGATCTGTATTGTGTTCAGAGTGCCTGATCGTCGCCACAGCCTTCCTCCCTGCCTCACATACCTGTACATTATCCAGCCTCCTCCTTCCTTCCTTAGACGCTACTCTGAACCACCCCCACCGTGAGTGTCAGTCATTTGTTGTCATAGCATGTTGTGGTGCTGAATTTTTTTGAGTTTTACTGGGTGGAGGTGATGGGAAATGATGAAAGTTTGTATTGTTTGATGGGAGTGCTGCATACATAACTTGTTTTGTGCTGGTGGTGGCAAATTTGCAGAATTGGCAAGCTGGAGGTGGATGTGAAATTATAAAGTTTGTGTCTGTAAAGTGTAGTGTATTGCTGTGGTATTTATATAGTGTGGTGTGCTTGCTTCTAAATACTGCATATGAAGTTGCCAAGGTTGTGTGCATCAGCCATATGCAGTTGTTGGCAGAACCTCTAATGTAGAGAAGTGAGGTCAGTCTTCAGCCGCTTCATGAATGCAAGAGTGGTGTTGTAACTGATAAAACCAGCCCCATCCCAACCATCCTGCATGCTTGAAGCCATTTCATTTTTTGTTTTCTAGAGTTACATGTACTGTAACTTGTATTACACTGAGTGAGTGGTTGTTGGGTACTTCTGCCTACCAGAGTGAAATGTACTGTGAAATGGAAGAGGTCGGTACAGACTGTTGTGTGATTTTGTACTGTTGACGATGGCAAGGTGGAGATTGATGTGATGTGACAGTTTGTGTTTGTAGAGTGTAGTATGTTAATGTGTTTGTACAGTATGTTGTGGTGCCGAGTGCTAGTGGAAAATTGTATGTGATGCTTGTGTAAGAGTTTGTTGTGCTGTGATGTGATTTGATGAGTTATATGATTCTGGGGATTTGTGGTATGTGTTGGCAGTGGTACAACACAACATTCTTTTCAATTTTTGTTGCCAATACTTTGCCTGGCCTAGTTCTTTATCAGTTTTCCCAGTTCATACCTTTTCAGTTTGTACCAAAGTACTGCACATGCATTTTTGTGTATATTAAAGGCCTTAAATATTTTTTCCTTTTTTCTTTGTTAGCCCTTTCAGTACATTGACATTTTTCTTATTTTTTGTGTTCTTGCCACTCCCACATTATTTTTTTTCAGCTTCAGAAAGATGCCTTGTAGTGAAAGAGTTCTTGTTGTTGATGTTGTGACCCCAGGCTCATCTGGATGTGTACCCAGTGGACTACAAACTATAGCTGCTCTCTCCTTCAGTCCACCAACCTCCTTTGGGGGATAAGGAGGGAATTGAGGGATGTTTGTATAACCAGGCAATGGGGCTGCTGATCATATCGGTGCCACCAAGTGAAGGCATTCCACTCCAGCACCAGTGATGGAGTTACAAGCAATACACAGTAACCCCTTCACTCAAAGGGGTCTTTCCTGAGCTGAGTACAGTCACATCATGTCAGCCAGACTATAATAGTAAACTGTTGGCCAAAAGAGAATACTGTATTAAAAATGTATGATTGAAGAGGTCAGCCCCTATCTTTCATTTTTACTTTATTAGTACTTTTATAATATGATTTACTCTTAAGTTAACCTCCACGTATATTCTTCTCTGCTTATCTTCTCACCTGCCTTCTGTCCAATGCCTGTACCTCAGAAATTTGTGTATGTTATAGGTAACTCATATTTCTCCTAAGGTTAACTCTGTCATCTTTTTCTTCTCTTTTCCTCTTCCTTGATATGCTTAACCAGTTTGTCTCCTGTCATCTGAAAACACTAGTTTTGCTTGTTAATACTAATGATAACCCTCCCTCCTGTTGACAGCATCTACTGGGAGTACGCCCTAAACGTCCGTGTAGAGGAGATTGTTTACGTCCACTGCCATCAGCAAGGTCAGGCATCGCTAATCACTTCTTTCAAACTTTAGCACCATGGAGAACAATGTTCTTTGTACTTGAGGAAAGCTATTACTGGTTTTTATTCTTTTTGTGAACCAAGTCCCTGGCATACAAATTAACTAGTTAGAGCACATGATTAGATTATATACAGTATACATACATTAGATGGTTTTGTGATGAGGAGAGAATGGATATCGGTTGAGTGGTTAGAATATACGGTTTGCTGTTAGGGAGAGAATGTGTGTAGATAGGGTGGTGAGACGGGAATGTTTGAGTGACTTTTAAGGTGGGGAGATGGATGTTAATGCATGTGTGCATTTTTAAATAGCTGATGAACACCCTGCCTATTCACTTAATTGCAGAAGCCATATTACTAGTCAGTCAATTTGCTTGAAGTTCTTTGTGTGCATTTTAGCTTTCCAACCCTGGTGTGACCATCCCTGTGCAAAGCAGGAGCCACCAGACATTTATGACGAATTTCTTAAGTCACATGTCCACCAAGGTGTTAATAAGTATGGAAGAGTACATGACAGTGGTTTGGCATCCCTCTGTCAGATAGGTAATTATGAAGCTGTATGTAGGAGCTGTACCTAGGAGATGGAACCAGGGTTTCAGGACTAAAATGAGTGAATATGTATAAGGCCCATCTCACTGGGCATGCTGCTTTTTAGCTCTTCCACTGTCATATTTTTTTTTTTACCACTCTGTTGCTTTGTGGACTGTACCTCAACCCACCTACAGGTGGGAAAAAAGGGTAAGATGATGATGATGGTGATTGTGATTAATAAGAACTTACTACTGTATGTTAATGATAATCAACTATATTAATAGTTACTGGCTGTATATTAATAACAGTCTATATTCATAAGTTCTGACTGTAAATTAACAAGTACTGACTTGTTTGTTCGTTTTTTCATGTTTAAGGCTCCAACATGCTTGCATACGTCGGCCTTGGTCACCTAATTGCAGCTTTCCATGCAGCTCGATCTCTAGCAGCTTCCCTATTCAGTCCCTTATCCCTGAGGTCACACTCAGTAACCTCATTCCAGGTCTTTTTCGCTTTGCTTCTGGCAACCCTACCGCTAACATTAACACTTCATCACTTTTTGCACCTAATTATCATTCCCCATCCTCTGCACATGCCCAGATCATCTTAATCTACCCCTCTTCATCACACCACCAATACACTCCAGTCCCATCGTACCCCTCAATTCTTCCAAAATAAACCTAGCCCCCCCAGGCCTCGCACTCAGGGACGAACTGATCATTGTCATTTCTGTACGTTTGAGCCTGCGAATATCTTCTTCCTTTACTGCCCAGGCCTCACTACCATACTGCATTACACTGCTAATGCATGCTGCATACAAAGATCCGTAAAATAATAAATTAGTGTACAGTAAATTGTCATGCAGTATGTTTTTCTTTTTTTTTTTATACTCAGGTGACACTGGTGGCACAATTGTGTTGGTGGGTCAGGATGGCACCCAGCACCCACCCATCCACTTCCCAAAGGGCGGTCACCTCCTGGCCTTCCTCTCCTGCCTGGAGAATGGACTCCTGCCTCATGGACACCTCGACCCTCCCCTCTGGTCCCAGCGTGGCAAGGGTAAGTGATGCAGAGGTTTATTTTGCTGTATGTGTTTACAGTACAGTACGGCCTTGCAACTAGCAATCTTAAGGGACTGATGAAACCTCGCTAGTCGTAAAACTGCTAGTTTGGAGGCAAACCTTATATAGTGAAAAATAAAAATAGACAGGAACATTTAGAAAGTTTGACTGTTTTTCCATTTTTGTCTACTTTTATTCACTAAATAGTCAAGTTTTTATATATTTATTATAATCAGTAGGACAAAGCAAAAAAAAGTCACCATTAAATGCTCAGAATGCAGTTCACTGAAAGAAAAAAATGGGAGTTGGGAGTGCGCATGCTTACTGGGAGTAAGTGCCACCACTACCATCGCCACCCCCTGGAACATTCACCTTCCTCAGAGTTTTGCAGGTTTTCAAGCCCTCTTCTGTAAGTTTAATGATTTTCTTCTTGTCTTCACCACTGTATTTTTTCTGAGCTATGCCTTTTATGTAGTCATGAGTCTTCATCACGGCCATCTTTCCACCACCACTATTTGAACTTCCTGGCCTTTCAGGCAGCACACCATTTCCACCACTAGTAGAGGTGCACTCAGGGGGGGGGCCCATCGGGCCCGGGGCACCCCCTTAGCTCTCTGGATCCTTTTAAAAATTTGTATATATTTATTTCGATAACAGCAAAACATGAAAAATTGGCAAGTACAAACAAAGACGTACGTAAATAACGTCATTTATTTCACGTATTATCGTATGTTTTTAAAGTTTAGTTAGTTATTACTACACTACATGTGTTTTGCCAGTAAAAAGAAAATTATAGTAAACTCAGGTAAAAGCCTTTGTCTGTCTGTCTGTCTCTCTCTCTCTGACAGTTTTGTGTTAATATTGCTTTAGGAGTGCTACGCCATCTGCAAATGAAGATGCACACCCTGTCCCACACTGTTCCAGTAGTTTGGTTATTTCTTCACAAGAAGACTACAGGAGTTTGGATCCGGATCTTTTTTCACAAGACTCAAGCATTGCGGGTCATTCCAGTGACATTGGACATTTTGTTAATGTTGCCCATCATCCTAAAGAAAAACGAGTGCACCTTCTTCTGAACCCATGGGTGCCTGACAAAAATTACCAGTTTCCTGTTGTAGCTGACTCCAGTGGCAAGAAACGCAAATTCCAACATTCTTATCTCGAAGAATTTCCTTGGCTGTCCTACAGTCGACTGCCTGGCAAAGAGGGGGGCTTTTGTCGCCACTGTGTTATAATGGGGAAAAGGATGAGTGGAAGAGAGGATCAAAACCTAGGAGCACTTGTGAGCAGACTTTTCAAGCGTTTTAAGAGTGCAAGAGAGGATTTTCGAGCTCACCAAAATAGTCAGTATCATGTGTTTTCTATGGGTCAAGCTGAATTTTTGTTGCCACAAGAGTGTGGTGTAGTTCCCATTGATGAAATGGTTAACATTCAACTTTGTAAAGAGAGAGAGAAATGCAGAAAGGAGGAGAACGAATATCGCCGACGTTTACATCCGATTGTTGAGACTGTAATCCTGTGTAGAGTACAAGAATTGGCCTTCCGAGGACACAGATAGTGGACCTCTTGACTTGGATTCCATGCCAGCTAATGGAAAGGAGAGTAATTTTAAAGCTCTTCTTCAGCACCGGGCATCAGGTGACAAGCAGCTGTACAAGGATATTAAAACTGCCCCAAAAAACATGTTGCTAACAAGCTGGAATGTGCAGAATCAAATTATCAAGGTGTGCAGTGATGTGATTAAGGAAAATTTAGTGAATTCCATCAAGCAAGCTGGTATTTACTCTGTGATAGTTGATAGTACCACAGATATCAGCGCACACGAACAAGTAGCTCTTGTCATACGTTATGTCACTGAGGGTGGACACGTGAGGGAGGACATGCTTAGTCTAATTAAACCTTCTCAAACCACTGGTGCTGCCTTGGCTGATGAAATAATGCAGTGCTTGAGAAAGTTGGGCTTATCACTAACAAACATCAGAGGACAGGGTTATGATGGAGGTTCCAACATGAGTGGCTTGATTAATGGAGCTCAGGCTCACATTAAACAACAGCAGCCTCTTGCAGTCTACACTCACTGTGCATCACACCGACTTAATTTAGCACTAGGACGTGCTCTCACTGTTCCTGGTGACCGGAACATGCTTGGGATTGTTTCAGAAGTTTCAGAGTTTTTAAGTGGATCTGCAGCAAGGGTACAGGTCCTAGAGAAGAAGGTTGATGAATATGTACCAGACTCCCACAAGAAACGAGTGAAGCCTCTGTGCAGAACTAGGTGGGTGGAGCAGCATGAGTCTTTAAGAACTTTTGACATGTTCTAGAGGATATTCAGAGGTTGGGCAACACAGATGCTGTAGCAAAAGCATCATGCCTTCTAGCAGGCATAACACGCTTTGAATTTATTGTCACCCTACAGATGGCAGTTTTGTTATTTGGCATTACCCAGCATCTGTCTGAGAGCCTTCAGAACCCCACTCACACACTCACAGAATCGATGGAGCTAGTTGAACAAGTCAACAAGACAGTGGCAGCCAGTCGAGAAGAATTTTCCTTGGTAATGGATAAAGCATTAAAACTGGCTGATGAACTAGATGTTCCTGTCTCATTCCCCAGAACTACCAAACGACAGGTTCATCGGTCAAACAGTTGCTCGTCAACTGACCCAGCAGAGTTCTACAGGATCAACACCTGGTATCCATTCATTGACCAGATGATGACAGAACTGAATGCTCGTTTTCCTAAGGAGCATCCCGCCATTCATTTACAAGAAATCCTTCCACTGTTTATTGAAAAGGCCAGCCTTACCTCCATCGAGCAGGCTGCAAAAGTATATGAAGAAGATTTGCCATACTTAACCAGTCTTCTGCCAGAACTTCTTGTCTGGCGAGAGATGATATCCTTACTAGACAGAACGCAGTTTCCCAAAGACATAAGTGAGATGTTTCAGATGACAAGCAATCTTCCAAATGTGTGTGTCATTGTGCATATTTTGATGACACCTGTCACAAGTTGCTCTACAGAGCGAGGATTTTTAGCCTTAAAGAGAATGAAAACAGATCAGCGGTCAATGATGACCGAAGACCGACTGGAGGCACTGATGCTTATGAGTATTCATGGCAAAGAAAAACTTTCAACCAATGAAGTAGTTGAAAAATTTATGAAGATGTGTTCTCGTCGTCATTGCGAATAGGAAGACATCCTGCATTTAAAGAAGCATAAGTCGTAGTAAGAGGAAAAGATGGATCATGACGGAGTGTTCAAGAGTTGACCAGTTATATATATGAAAGACTGAGAGTACCAGTTAACTTTTGTATTAGAAATCTGGACATAATAGGGTTGAGACTGAATGGCTTTTTCTTTGTTACTTTGTTAAAATGATACATATAAACAAACAAGTTTGTTTAAATAACTGACGACCTACCAAATAATCTATCATTCTATCAGTGTATATATATATATATATATATATATATATATACAACTTAGAACTATAAAACTTAGTTTATATATATATATATATATATATATATATATACAACTTAGAACTATAAAACTTATATGTAAAACTTATATGTAAACTTCAGGAAACTGGCAAATGGGGCCCCCCCTTTAGAAAATTCCTGGTTGCGCCCCTGACCACTAGCCACAGAAGCCATGAGGCTAGCAAAAACAGTGAACAATGGGGGTAGCCAGGTATAAAAAAAAGGGCAAGGTCGCATTAGCGTAGCATTGGGAAGGACAACAGTGAATCGAAACAGGCCATATGACTCGCTCGCTAGGTGCGGCTCACTCACTAGACGAGACTCGCCCGCTAGGAAAACGAGTCGAAATGTTCCTCGTGGCTTGCTTGCTAGACAACGATTGCCACGGAGTCGCTAGTTTCAAGGTTTTTGTTGCTAGTTGTGAAGCTGAAGACAGTTTCTATCCTATCACTAGACTTGAAATCACTAGTCAAAAAAACATGAGCTACGGGGCCCCACTGTAATACCTTGATATACGATACCCTGGCTTAATGATGGGGGTAGAAATACCACCATACCCCACCTAATGATGGCCAAACCCCGTTTTAGCAATGGGTGTTTATTTTTTTTTTACTGATTTCGATGATATTTTAGACTAAAATAGTGTGTTTAGGTTGATTTATAAACTGTTTTTAGACTTAGATTAATATGTTTTAGCCACAGGTGGAGTGAACATTGTCATTTTGGGGTACAGTTTACTAAGCCTGATTTTTTCCAGACTTATATTTGATGATTTTCAGATTTTATTTGTTGGTTTTAGTGAGTTATTTACAAGTGTTAGGCTTAGGTTAGCTTCCTTGACACCTGTTAGGTCATTTAGTTTGGCTTTAAACTTGTCTTTGGGCTCATTTGGGTGGGTTTTGGGCTTGGTTTGGGGGGAAACCCAAGGCTGGTAAACACTCCACATTACTTTACATGTTCAAAGTACCCCGATATATGATACTCCGCCTAACAATGGGGTTTTACTTAACCAGTTACATGGGATATGTCTGTATTTATATTCTTTAATGAAACTTGTAGAGTAGGACATCCATCCTGTTGGCCTTCCTGTCCTCCTTTGAGAACAGCCTCTTGCCTCATGGCCACCTTCACCCCTCCTCTCATATTCCAGTATGGCAAAAATAAGAAAACAAAGATTTCAATATGTGGCTGGAAAGTAAAGAAACAGAACTCTCCACAGAATGTGACAGGCAACTGTCAAATTGATAATCCAACTCACTAATTCAGTTGTAAGTGTGAACAGAGTGGAGTAATGAGACCATACTGAAGGTGTTTGTGAATGAGAATGTGGCCCATTTAGTCAGGCAGAATTTTGCTAGTTCTCATTCTGTCATTTTCTTACTGTTGTCTGAACCCTACTTCACCCCATCAACAGGGGGAAAAGAGGTCTGATTGTTGATGATGATGATGATGAGTATACTTATCATGTGTTTAAATGTGTTTTAAAGAGAGAAATGCTTGTGTTGCTTATTTTGCTGGGGACATTGTTAATAGCTCCCATTTAGACAATGTCTTTATGTTTGTGGGTCTATCTATACTTCATCCTTAAGTAAGAAAAAAAAAAAACATAATGATGATACTGATAATAACTATACAGTTTTGTTCTAACTTGACCTAAAATGGCTATCTCACCATCTTGAATGTTGAATTGTAACAATAGATTAATACTGTAATATGATGCTAGTCGTGAAGAATTTGTATGAAAAGGATGTTGAGCAGTTGTATTGTCTTTTTCTGCCAATGAGCTTTGTGAAATAACCAACAAGAAGACAAGAGAATAGGCGAGGTTAGGGTGAAAGAACTGTAATTTGGACATTGTACCATCAGGTAAAGTGTTTCCTCGGCTGCGTCGAAGAGCCAGGATGCTAGCCGGTCGTCCCCCAGCACCACCACCAGGGGAGAGTGAGGAGGATGAGGCCACAGATTATGTCTTCAGAATCATCACTGCGCACAAACCCGATAGAATCTGTAAGTTGGAGGGATGAAAGAAGGAAAGCAGAGTTTGACTGAGGTGGCTGGGGACTGATGCCATGAATCATGTGATGTCCTCCTCCCATCCGCCTCTGACAGTCATATTCAGCATTGAAAAAGCTTCTCTTGCTGCAAGGGTTATTGAAGCTTGTATAAAACTCCTCATATTAAAAAATTCTCATGCAAGGTGAATAAAATTGTCTAATGGTAGCAAGAAGAATCTAAAAGAATATCACTGCATTGAAGGGATTAAAGGAATG
Organism: Coenobita brevimanus; assembly: GCF_032717465.1. Taxonomy (NCBI): domain Eukaryota; kingdom Metazoa; phylum Arthropoda; class Malacostraca; order Decapoda; family Coenobitidae; genus Coenobita; species Coenobita brevimanus. Next base: position 5,852,770 of record NC_136980.1, on the reverse strand, counting down.
TTGATAAAACTGGTACATATAAACACATTCCTTATCTTATAAACAAGCAATATTTTGTCTGTATACATAACAACACATGAGCCCAACAGTCTGTATAAACTGACAGGCCACACTGAGGACAAAGGTACACTGGTTTGGCCAGGGATGAAGGGAATGTACATAATAATATCATTCCATGTCATTAGAGTTTGGTGACCTCTAGTGTATAATTTTGGTATTTCAGCACACTTAGAGCTAATGTCACCACTGCTACGAGAGAGCACCAGTTGGCTTCCCCGAATGCCTAAGTTGTCCTCCAAGTCGTCCTCCACCTCATCCTCAAAATCTCTGAGCCTAGGAGACTCTATGAGTGACGTCCTGCCTCCACCTCCAACCCCAAACCCCAGCATGGATATTCCCATGCCACCCCCACAACCAGCCACTGACAACCCCACTGAACCCACACCTAGCAGCGATAAGAGCAGGTGGGTGAGAGAGAAAGAGAGAGAGAGGAGAGGGGGAGTGTATATACTAGAGAGAAAGTGAGAATTGATGATTGTATATATATATATATATATATATATATATAAATGAGAGAGAGAGAGGTGAATGTCTTGCTTCCACCATAGGTGTCACTCAGTCATCCCCACAAGCAATGACAACAATTTTTTTTTTTTTTTCCATACTGAGGGCACCTTGGAGATATGGCTGCTAGAGGACTCAGGATGGGGAAGAGTGTATGCTAATTGACCCAAGTTCAATTCAAGAGGGGACCAGGGTTTTTTCAGGCTTCTATATGCTGTCAGGGATGTTGGGTGGTCTCCTCCAGTTTCATCGATCTGGACTAGAGCACCCAATCCTCAGACCTAATGCTATATATCTCTAGGGGCCCAAGAGGGATAGTAATTTTTTTTTTTTTTTTTTTTTTTTTTTTTAAGTAACTGATTGTGATTGGTCTGGACACTAATATGACATTAGTGCTGTCTCTTGTTTTCCATTGTATAATTTCTTCTGTATGTTTCGTTTCATTTCATTTATAAAGGCTCCAGCATGCTTGCATGATTTGGCCTAATGGCGGCACTCCATGCTGCTTGATCTCTGGCAGCCTACCTATTCAGTCCCTTATCCCTGAGGTCACACTCTATGACCTCGTGCCAGGTCTTTTTTGGTCTGCCTCATGCAACCCTAATTCCAACCTTAACACTTGTCACTTTCTGCACCCAGTTGTCATCCCCCATCCTTTCCACATACCTAAACCATCTCAATGTACAGTACCTATTATTTCCATATTAATACCCAGGATTGTTGTTTCATTCATATTCCATTTTTGAGGAGGTAAATTCATTGACAGGTATTGATGTGGTAGTTAGACTATGCACATTTGCAAAATTTAACCTGCGGCGTCCCGTCAACGTGAATTAATGTCCACACGTTTTGTCACTGCCAATCCCGTCAACGTACATAAACGCGAATCAATTGCAAGGTCCTTAATTTGCACAATTCTCAATTTTCGCAAGTGATTTTTGGCACGTATACACGGGACACCTTCGTCTACAAGATGCCAGGCAGGGACAGTGCCTTACCCAGCATGACCTCCTCCCCCCCCCCTGCATGCCCTTTTCTCAGCAATTCACCTGTTATCAGTGACCTGGCCAGTAAAGCCATGTCATACCACGGTACGAAATTCAGGGCCAGAGTGATTCCCCAATCGATGACAATGTGGAGGACAAACATTAGAGGAAGAAACAGTCAGAAATGATGATCAGGTAATGTGGCAAAAAAAGGTCAGGCATGGTGATGAGTTAGTGAGTGAAACAATGCTTATAATGCCTATATAACCGTTTGAAAACCAATATACTCTCGTACTACATATAAATTCGTACCAAATAAATAAATAAATACCGTTTATGAGTGGTGTGGAATAGTGATCCTCCCTTAGAACTCGTTTTCTTTGCAGCCAGCCTGATAGAAAACCCTGTAAGGTAAGGAGGTACTCCTACCTGGATCGAGTATTTTAAACCTCAGGTGAGCGATTTCTCAATGAATTTTCGATGTTTCTCACCAAGAGCGGAGGTTTGAGCAAAAAAAAAATTTTTTCCAAAAATGGTCGGGATGGGGAGGAGTCAGTGGTGGAAAAGTGGTCGGGATGGGGCGGGTTAATGGCAGAAACTTGTGAAAATTGGACTTCTGACCCTGTCTTTAAAACAGGCTGTAGAACTTACCTTTTACTATGCAGTCAGAGTAGTGGTACTGTACTGTGTGTGCAGAGGTTTGAATCTCCAAGAGTTAAATGGAGGTTGTTCAGTTATATAGTGTCACCAGGACTGTAAGCAGGTCACCCACTGTAATGGATTTTGAACTATGGTAGCCTAGCCCTAAAAACTGACTGTTACCATTACAGTAAACTCTTGATTATACAACAGTCATTTAACTGGACAATGCGATTAACTGAAGGTTTTGGTAATTAATTCTCAGTTCAATTTACCAAAGAAGTCCGATATCCAACCAAAACTTCAAACTTGGCGGGCTCTTTTCACGCCATCCACTGTAGTTACAATGCTTCCGCTCAGGCGAGCATCGGGCCGCCCACCATATTTATATTGTGTTTGGCTGTCCCCTGCTCAGTCTTGTGTATTTATCACTGACAAATATTGCCGTGGCTTCTCCCAAAGTGAACCAGAGTGGTGGAAACAAGAGGAAAGAGTTGTACTTACCTGTACTTTGAAACTATCTATCTATCTATTGCCAGACGCCTCAATCCCGTTTGGGGTGGCCACAAACAAATCGCCTCCAAGTCGCCCTGTCCCCCGCCATTTCACTGCCCTGGTCCCAACTCACACCCCCCTCTCTCATATACCTCTCCACCCCATCCCTCCATCTCATCCTCGGTCTCCCCCTCCCTCTTCCACCCTCCACCTCACTCACATACACTCTCTTCGTCAGTCTTTCACCCTCCATCCTCTCCACATGGCCAAACCACCTCAGTGTGTTCCTCACAACGCTTCCTATCGCATCCACATCCACACCACAACGCTCCTTTATATCCTCATTCGTCAGCCTGTCTCTCCACGTGACTCCACAGGCTCCTCTTAAATAACTCATTTCCACTGCTCTCACTCTTGACTTGTGTCCTTCCAACAATGTCCAAGCTTCACTTCCGTATGTTAGAGTTGGTATCACAATACTGTCATGTAGTAACTTTTTTACTTCCATGCTCACTTCCCTGTTTCTTATCACTGCTTTCAAGGAACCAGCAACCTTTCTTCCCTGCTGTACCCTTTCAAGCACTTCACCCTCCAAACCTCCATCCTTACTCATCACACTACCCAAATACTTAAACGTACTCACATTTTCCAATTCCTCACCATCCAACCTCGCTGTACATTCACTGACTTCACCTCTCTCAAAGACCATCACTTTACTCTTCCCTACATTCACCTTTAGGTTCCGTTTCTTACACACTCTCTCAAACTCATCCACCAAGCCTTGCAGCTCCCCTTCGTCTTCACTCAGCAACACAGTATCATCTGCAAACAACAGTACAGGGAGTTTCCAAACACTATCCTTTCTCACCAGGGCCACTCCAACATCCACTACCCTACCTTGTACCTCTTTTATTACCCCATCCATGTACAGATTGAACAACCATGGAGACATGACACATCCCTGTTTCAAACCAACTTTCAAAGAGAAAAATTCACTTAGTTCACCATCCACACGCACTGCAGCCTTCGCACCATCGTACATACTCTTCACAGCATTCAACAACTTCCCATCTACTCCATATATTCGTAACACTTTCCACAATCCTTGTCTATCCACCCTGTCAAATGCTTTCTCCAAATCCATGAAAGCCGCATACAACTTCTTTCCCTTCTCTAGAAACTTTTCCACTAAAGATCTAAGAATGAATATCTGATCTACACAACCTCTTCCCTTCCTAAAGCCTCCCTGTTCTTCTCCAACTAATTTCTCTGTTCTTTCTCTAACTCTGTCTATAAGTATCCTACCATACACTTTTCCTATTATACTAAGAAGACAAATGCCCCTATGATTACCACACACTTCTTTTTCCCCTTTTCCTTTGTACAAGGGAATAATTATACCTGATTTCCAATCCTCCGGGACTCTACCTTCCTCCCAGGCCAATCTGCACATCTTCCACATCCATTCTACTACTATCTCTCCCCCATGCTTCAGCATTTCACCACACACTCCATCAATTCCTGGGGCTTTCCCCGATTTAACTTTCTTCATTGCTTCCACAACTTCTATCCTACTGATTTCTTCCTGTCTTCTCACCTCCCTCCTTCTCCCAGCCATTCCCCAGCCACTTATACTCGCATTACTTCCATCCTCTACGTTCAACAATTCCTTAAAGTGTTCTCTCCATCTGCTCACTTTTTCTCCCTTCTCCACTAGTAATCTACCATTTTTATCTTTCACTCCCCTGCTAACTTCACTTCCACCCTGTCTTACTCTTTTCACTTCTCTCCAGAACATTTTCTTACAGTCCCTCCACTTTACACTCAAATTCCTTCCGAATTCCTCATCCACTCTCTTCTTACTCTCTCTTACTAATCTTTTCACCTCTCTCTTCCTTTCCACATATAACTCTCTCTTCCGCCTCTCAACTTCTTCCACGCCCCTATTTCTCATCCATTCATTGTATGCTTTCTTCTTTTGTGCCACAGCCTGTTTCACCTCTTCAGTCCACCACGCTGTTCCTTGCACCCCCCCTCCGTCTTCTCTTCCTTCCACACACCACATCACATGCTGCACATATTTCTTCTGTAAATATCTTACACACACCTTCCACGTCTCCCATCTGCTCCAATTCATATTTGCCCAATTGTTCCTCCACTTCTCTCTTATACTCTGCCTTTTTCTCATCCTCTTGTAACCTTTCCACTCTCCTTGCAACTACTCCTTCCTCTCGTCTTTCCCTTCTTCTATTCCTCCATCTTACTTGCATCCTAATTCTGGCCACGACCAAGTAGTGGTCAGAAAGTCCACTCCCCCAACCTCTATACACTCTTGCATCCTTTACACATCTTCGCATCCTTTCATCCACACACACATAATCAATCATTGCCTTCCTTTCATTCAGTTCACCACCCACCCTTCTCATCACTCGCCATGAGGGTATTTTATGCCTGAAGAGGGTATTGGCTATTACCAACCCCCTCCCAGCACAAATGTCCACTAACGCACTCCCATTCTCATCTATCTCAGCAGGCACACCCCACTCACCAACTATTCCATCCACCTTCACATTACCAACTTTACCATTCATATCACCAATCAAAAACACTCTCTCATTCCTTCCAAACTTTTCCATGCACACTTCCACATTTGTCCAGAACTCTTCTCTCACTCTTCTAGCACGATCTTGCGTTGGCGCATACACACACACAATCGCCCACATTTGTATTCCAACTTTCAACTTTACCCACACAATCCTTGACCCAACTGATCCATACTGTCTTATGCTCTTCTTCCATCTTTTACTCACAACTATACACACTCCTTCCTTTGCCCTCTCATTCTCATCTACTCCTGCACATATACCCCATCCATACTCCCATTCTCTCACACTTTCTCCTTTCCATTTTGTTTCAGTTATTCCACATACATCCACTTTCGCATCCTCAAGCACCTGGACAATCTCTCTCTCTTTCACTTCATCATTCGCTCCTCTTACATTCCATGTACACATTACCAAGTCCTTTGTCCGGTCCTGGGTCGTCAACGTTTGGTCAGTCCTTGTCCGAGGCTTCTTGTTTGTTTTTTTAGTTAGTTGTTTTCCGGGGAGGGGCACTAACCCTCCGCCAACCCTTTTAGTCGCCTTTTACGACAAGCAGGGATACTGGGGGAGTATTCTTGAAAAAAACCCCTACCCCCAGGGGGTAAACAGAACATAGAAATACATGTTTTTATGGTGAAGGTTGAGTGGTATTTGGTGGGCAGTTGGTGGTTGAGTGCCTGGATTACTGTATGTCACTGGGTTGACACTGGATTATACCATGGAATTTCCAGTGAACACCAGAAATGTGTGATTGGTGAGTACAGTACTATTCTATGTTATGATATACTGTATGTATATTATGTGATATTACATGTACAACTTCTGTGATGATGAAGGTGTATTTTCGTAAGTTCAGGTAAGTACGGTACTGTATATTATTACAGGTATATTCTTTTAAAAATAAAAATCGAGTAATCAAAGTTTTGAAAGTCCCATGAATTTCATATAATTGAGGCTGTGCTGTACTATGTCTTATTTCAATTCTGTAAACTTTACAACAATGAAGTGAAGGGATAGGGTGGGAAGATATATGATAGAAGTAGTCTGAGTTGGAGAAGGGCAGTTTGATCGTGTTGGAGAGGATGATATGGAAGTGATTTGTTTGTAAACGCCCCTTCTGGGCCTAAGACACATAGCTGTTGATCAGTAGATAGTTAGAAAGGTATTATGCCTTCATACTGAAGCTATATTTTATGAAGTTTCAGTAGTTTTCATCTTGACCCTTTTTCCGTTCACTTCCATTACTCTTATGTCTCCAAGCAATATGGCAACTGCCTAGGATCTCCTCACCTACAATGTTTGGACAGATTACCTTAGCCCCAGGACTCAGTGCACCTGACAGAACAAAATAGAATTGGATATTACAGTTTTGTGCAGAATGTTACAGCCAGTCCCATATTATCCCCTTTGAGGTGTCGGGGGCAAAGGCTAGACTGCCGTAGTTCAGTGTAGGCCTATATAAGGGTAGAGACCAGCCTGCTTTCCATGATGGCATTACATTAAAAAATAAATAGATAAGTCATTAAGTAAATAAATAAAGTAACCTCTTGAGGATCAAACCCCCACAAGGCTGTCAGTCCAAGTGGGGTGTTCTAACCACAAAACCACCAGTAACCACCAACAAACCTTCCCCAGTGACTCAATTGAGCTGGTTTGTGCAACAATGAAGCACCAGATAATCTCCCGGGCATTCTACGGGTGGTTGGCACACTGTCGTCACCTACGCACTGTCCGAACTCACCTCGCTGGCCTCGTACTGCCCTCAACCTCCGTCCCTGCAACACAGCCTGGTACTGTTGTTGTTGTTGCTGGTGTTGTGTGAGAATGCAAGGTGTGGATGCTCATGAGCAACTACTAGTTCTTTCACATTAACCTGGCCCTGATTTTAGCCATTTAGCATCTTAGTTTTTTGTAGTTCGGTTGCAGGGGGGAAAAAAAAAAAAAAAAGGCTCCTCTCCTTAGCATTTCTTTGTGATGAAAATCTTATTCTAGTGTTCATGTACTGCTGCAACTCGGTATTCTAGTAGGGAAGATGGCAGTTTTAGGCAAGTTTAAATTTAAAAAGTAGAGGAAGTAATTACATGTAGCAGATTTTGGCCCTTGGTTAAACATGTAATATTTTGAAAACACTTGCAAACCCAGTACATGGTATGGAGTTTCTTTAAGAGGAAGCATGGCTTTATTTGATGAGGCTAAATAATTGTTGGCTTGTTATTTGGTGGAACTTGGCAGTGAAAGAAGAATGGCTGAGACAAGAAGATGTATACTGGTAAGGACTTGAAAGCTGTTGGCCTTCCTTTGTGGGTAAGTTCCTGTGAGAATGCAAAATGTCAGCAGGTTATACAGAGAGAGAGAGATAAGTTAAACAGGAAAAGAAGGAGTACTGTAGTTATGTACTGTACCAGTTATGAGTCTCAGAATTAGTTGCACAAAATTAAATCATAGTCACAGTAGATATTCAATAATATTTTTTATGACCACTCATTGGTGCTGGTGAGGGGTGCCTTTATGTAGTGACACTGATACAACTGGGTGGTTCCATGGCCTGGTTATACAAACGTCCTTTAGTTCCCTCCCTGTCACACAAAAGGAGACTGGTGGACTGCAGGAAATGGGCAGCTTGGCCTGCAGTCCACCAGGTTCATGTCCAGGTGTCTTGGGCTACAAATTCTTCTACTACTACTGAAAACACTAATTTAAACTACTTTGTCTGGATCAGAGTGGAATGAGGGAGTGACGGAGGAGGTGTGGTCATCCCTTCACTGTGAGGGTCAAGTCAGTCAACATATGCAGCTCCTGGCCAGAGTCTACCTCGGAGGAGTGGCACACTCTATACGCAAACAGGTATAATATACTGTATTCTTTATAACTGTACAGATTATTCATTCATGTACATGGTGCTCTGATGTTCTGCTTCCTTGAGTATATGCTGTACATGAAAATTATAGCTTTCATATCAGCTTTGTAATAACAGTGATGATGATGATGATTTCCCCTGTCTGTTGTCCAGGTGTGGCCATACCTTTTAAATCACTACCAGTTTGGCAGCAGTCGGCAAGAACGAGACGACCACGACCGCAAAGTGAGTGAAATGCCTGAGTGGTTTATTCTTCACTTATGTATTTACCTAATTGTGATATACAGGAAATGAGCTACGCTCGAGGGGTCCCGTCTCTGTTTCTCAATAAGTCAAATTTAGCTTTAAACTCGTTTAAGTTTTTAGACTGGATGATTTCTTTGTCCAGGTTATTCCACAGGTCTATACATCTATAAGGAAAACTGTATTTCTTGAAATCCTTCAAGCAGCTTGACTTTCTCAGTTTCATCCCGTGTCCTCTTGTTACTCCCTTATCCCATAAAAACAGATCTTTATCAATTTTATCTACTCCCATCATGGTCCTGAACACTGCAATCATGTCGCCTCTCTTTCTCCTTTCTTCTAAGGAAGGCAAATCCAGCTTTTCCAGCCTCTCTCTGTACGACAGATCTGCCAGACTGGGGACCATCTTGGTTACTGTTCTTTGTATTCTCTCAATCTTGTTTATATCTTTCTTTTTGTGTGGGGACCACACTACTGCTGCATATTCCAACCTGGGGCTAATCATGGCCACTATCAATTTTTTCATCATCTCCTCATCCATATAATGAAAAGCTACTCTTATATTAGTCAGGAGTTTATACGTCTCTCTAACTGTCTTGTTAATGTGTTTTTCAGGTAACAAACTGTCCTGGGCCAGCACACCCAAATCTTTCTCTTCTCTTGCTTTTGTGATTGGTTCATTACCCATCAAATAATTCAGTGATGGCCTCTTGGTACTTTTACCCATTTCCTATATTTTACATTTCTTTGCATTGAATTTCATTTCCCACATCCGGCTCCATTCGTGTATCTTATCCAGATCCTCCTGCAGCATTTTGCAATCCTCCTCAACCTCTACCTTCCTCATGATCTTTGCATCATCAGCAAACAGACTTGCATAACTGTTCACTCCTGCTACCATATCATTTACGTAAATCAGGAACATTACTGGTGCCAACACCGAGCCCTGTGGGACTCCACTTGTTACATCCCTCCATCCAGACATCTTATCCTTTATTACTGTCCTCATTTGTCTGTCTCTCAAAAAGTCTCCCATCCATTCTAGGAGGTTCCCCTTCAGTCCTCCTATATGCTCTAGTTTCCACAGTAGTCTCTTATGGGGTACCTTGTCAAAGGCCTTCTCCAAATCTAAATACACACAATCCACCCAACCTTCTCTTTCCTGAAGCACGTCAATCACTCTTGAGTAAAAACTCAACAAGTTGGAAACACATGATGTTCCACTTCTAAATCCAAACTGACTATCAGCCAAAATATTCATCTCTTCCAGATATTTTATCCATCTGTCTTTCAGAATTCTTTCACACAATTTTGTGACCATGGTGGTTAGGGACACTGGTCTATAAATCAGGGGTTCTTCCTTGTTTCCTCCCTTATAAATTGGTACCACATTTGCCATCTTCCATTCTTGAGGCGCTTTCCCCTCTTCCAGAGAACACACAATCAAACTGTGAATCTTATCTGCCAGTTGTTCTCTGCATTCCTTCAGTACCCAATTAGAGATTCCATCTGGTCCTGGGGCTTTCCTTACATCTTGAGTTTCTAGTAGTTTATACACTTCCTGTACTTCCACTTTTATATCTTTTATCACTACATTTATAGTCACTACCTCCACATCCACAAACTCCTTTTCATTAGTGAAAACTGGCTGGAAACGTTTGTTCATTATTTCTGCTTGCATTGCCGCATCCTTATAGACGTCTCCTTCTACTTTCAGTTTGGTGATTCCTTCCTTTTGTTTCAGTTTGCCATTAACAAATCTATAAAACAGGTTGGGTTCATCCTTACATTTGTCTATTATACCTTTTTCAAAATTCTTTTCTTCTCTGTGTATTCTTGTGTGTTCATTTCTAGTTCTTTTATATTCTTCTTTTGTTCTGTTGTTACCTCTCTTTCTCCAATTGTTCCACACCATGTCTCTCTCTTTTTTTGCTATCATACACCTTTTATTAAACCACTCTTTTTTCCTGTTTTCTTTCCCTTTTACTCTTGGCACAAATTTTTTCACTCCTGAATTATACAGGTCTAGAAAAATATCCCACTTCCTCTGTATCTCTGTTGTTTCTCTGAATTTTCTCCAATCTGCATTTTCAAAAAATGTTCTCAATCCTGTAAAGTTTGCTTTCCCAAAGTTGTACCTTCCCTGTCTATAAAGCTCGTCTCTTGGCTCCATGTTCCCTGTCATCATCTGGGACTCAGTGACCGCATGATCACTTTTTCCAATAGAACACAGATATTTCAAGGATTCTATTACATCGGATTCTTTGGTAAACAGTAAGTCCAGTCTTGCTGGTGTGTCCTCACCTCAGAACCTTGTCTCTTCTTTGACCCATTGCGTCATCACATTGTTCATTGCTATATTTAATAATATAGTGCCCCACAAATCCTCGCCGCCTCCTGAGTCCCATTCCTCCCAGTTCACCTCTTTACAATTGAAGTCATCCATTAAAATTATATTGTTGCTTTTCTCAATCAGTTTCTGTAAATAACATGTCATGTCTGACAGTATTTCCTGGTATTCATCATCACTCCATGCTCTTGTCTTAGGGGGAACATACAGTGCTCGTCAGAAGTATTCAGCGTTGTCCGCCGGGCGCGCAATACTTATGGCCCAAAAAGAATCACCCATTTTTGGGGGTAAGAATTGAGCCACAAGTTTGAGCTCCGAGCATGACGTCACGGTAGCCTGAGGCCTTCTGACGCGCTGGTTGGTTCCCGCCTCAGTCGCCCACGGGCTGCCTGAGAGAGAGGAACTCCGCTGAGTGTCCCTCTCAAATTGCGCCATTTTTTACCGAGTGTCCTGCAGTGTTTTGGCCTTCAAAACTTTGTTATGGCACCTACCCGTGAACTATCGAGTGAAATCATATCCCAGATCATTGCTCTAAAGGAGGCAGGCCACCAGACAAAGGAAATTAGTGAATTGGTTGGTGTGGCACGATCGACAGTGCGTCGTTGGTGTGCGCGGTTTCGGGAGGAAAACAGTGGTGAAGTTCCCACAAAGAAACCGAGGTCTGGTAGGCCTAGGAAAACTTCCCCAAGGTCTGTTAATGTTTTAAAACGTGCAGTGGAGTTTAATCCTTGTGTGAGTGCAAGGAAAATTAAGGAGAGCAACCCGGAAGTGTTTGGTGAGGTGTCAGTGAGAACAGTGTCTCGTAGGGTGCATGAGCTTGGTTACACAAGTCACAGGCCTGTGAAAAGGCCTCTTCTCTCTAGCAGCCAGAGAATTCGTAGGCTTGCCTTTGCTAATAAATATCTAAATTGGGGTGAGGAGCAATGGTTGTCAGTGTTGTGGTCTGATGAGGCAACGTTTAGTGTTACCTGTAACAGAGAAGCATGCAAAGGTAGTGACCCACTTGACCCACGGTATGTAGAAAGCACAGTTAAACATCCTGATTCACTCATGGTATGGGGTTGTTTTTCAGGGAAGGGTTTGGGGAAGCTTGTTGTACTTCCCAAGAACCTCAGAGTGAATCAGGATGTTTACCTGGAGCTTCTGTGTGATCATTTACCAGACTCCTTCGAGCTAACAGGTGCACGAGTGTTTCAGCAGGACGGTGCACCTGCTCACAAGGCCAAATCGGTCACCAATTGGCTTCGTGACTGCGAGGTATCATTCATGACAGACTGGCCAGGAAATAGCCCAGACCTCAACCCGATTGAAAACCTCTGGTACCTCGTAAAGAAGAGTCTCCAAGGGAAGGACGTGAGCTCTCTGCCTAAGCTGGAAGCCGCCATTCGTGACTCCTGGGACAAAATACCGCTCCAGCACCTCAGGAGCCTCGCCCTTTCACTTCCAAGACGTCTCAGGTCCGTGAAGAAACGTAAAGGCTACCCTACGAAGCACTAAAGGTAAATAAAATGCATTATTTATATGTTTTTTCAATGTTGAAAGGTTTGTTTCTCAGGAGGGACGCAGGGCGCCCCATACTTCTGACGAGCACTGTACACTACTTCCATATCTCGCTTGTTATTCTCTCCAGTTTCTAATTTCATATTGATCACTTCAGCCCTGCCTTCTCCCATTTCCACAGTATCTACATTTATGTTGTTCTTCACTGCTATCATCACTCCTCCTCCTGTTTTTTCTTTTCTGTCTCTTCTCCACAGTTTGTATTTACCATCTCCCATATGAACATCAATATCTTCTCTTAACTTGGTCTTTACACAGCACATAACGTCAGGTTCATGTATCCTCAAAAGATCGTTGATTTCTAACCTTGCCGATATTAAACCATCAACATTAGTATATGCCACCTTCCAATGATTTTTGATGTTTTCTATACCCTCTTTTCTCTTTCTCTCCACCGGTACCACTTCCTTAACTTCTGATCCATGACTTTCCAATAAAACACTGTCTTCTCTTTCTCCGTTCTCTGTTCGTTTTTTACCTTTGCTTCCTTTACTAAGTCCTTTATTTTAGCTCTTTCTTCCTCATTTGCATCTCTCCTTATCCAAACATTTTTAAACCCTTCCTTATCCGATAGTTTCCATGTTCTACTGATAATTTCGTTAACTGTTGCTTTGGACTTAAACTTTACCTTCAATGGCCTTGCCCCTCCTTCTTCATACTTTCCCAACCTAAACACCTCTTCAATCTCTTTTTGAGCTTCGTTGTTTTCCTCCATGACTATTGATATTATTTCTTTAACCTTACTCAGTTCTTCTCTTTCTCTGTCTGATCTTATTGTCATACGTTTTTCTTTAACTCCTGAAATTATTATACATTTTTTCTTATCTGCTACTTCTCTAACTAAAGATTCTCTACTTCTCAACACCCTAACCACTTCCCTCTCCACTTTTTCCTTGCTTTGTTGGTCTATAATCTCTCTCAAATTTACAGTTCCCTCTTCCTGAATTTTCTTCCACCCCTTATGTTGCTCCTTGATTTCTTTAATGTGCTCTTCCTGTATTCTTGATTTGGATTCATACTCATCTAGTTTGCTTTTCATCATGTCCCTTTCCTCTTCCAACCTCTTATTCTCCCTCTTAAGCTGTTTTATTTCATTCTTGGCTGATTCATTGTTCACTTTTAATTCAGTAACTTCCTTTTCTTGTTTGTCACTACGTGTACAGATTTTTTCCAGTGTACTCCTTAAACATTTGATCTTGTTTTCCTGTTCTGTGTTCCGTTCCTGTAACTCTTTAATTACTGCCCATACCTTTTTTATCTCCTGGTCATTCCTCTCCGCTGTTTTCTCTACACCTGCTATTCTTGTCTGGTTCAACTTAATACTTCCTTTTCCCACATCCTCTTCACAAAAGTCCTCAAATTCTTTCTCACTGATCGTAAACAATGCACCATCCGTTTCCTCCATGATTCAACCCTATGGAGACTTTCTGTTTTCACTTTATCTTGTCCCTTTTATGACCGAAACCGCGTTTTTTTTTTATTACTGTCCGACGGGACCACCACTCACGCACTCATCAACATAGTCACAATTAGGCTCAGCTTCCTTTCGTCGGTGATTCAGCGATTATTTCCCCACTTATCCTGGAAGAGGTCCGTCTCTGTCGGTGACCCGTGTGATATATCTTTATTTTTCTTCTTGCCATTGGCTGATGATTTCTTTCAGATTATCATATTTGGAGGGGCTTCCTGTTCTGAAAAGTTTAGTAGTAGTTGTGATAGTAGTGAAATGTGAACTTTTTGAGTCCAGCGTTACATGTTGCTCCAGGGATTTTTGTGGAGGGGTGCGGCACAAGTGCATTCGACCAAAATTCTGGGTTGTCCACCTGGTGGTGTGATACAGTATAGTTAATGTGGCAACAGTGGTGTGGGTGTACAGTGCTTGTGTGTCTATATTTTAGAAATGTTTTGAGCAACCAGTCATCTACCTCTGTAAATCAGTAGTCTCACTGGGTTGTCAGTTTTGAAGCACAGGTAGGCGTTGTCATAATAGTCCTGAAAAGTGCTGACATGGATGCGAAATAGCAGCAAAATGGTTAAATTATGGGTTAAGTTAATGTAAAATGTTTAGTTTTCATTTTTAGTATTAGACTATGCTATTGTACCCATTTTCAGACATGTGCTTGAAATCCCATCTCAGGGGGGACTGTTGGCTATGACAGAGTATCTGGGGTATCGGGTTAGGCTTCCTCCCAATTAGTTCAATAAAGTCAGGGTCTGTACTGTATATATTTTGTACTCTTTTTTTCAGATCCGTCAGACATACGAGACCACCATGTCAGAGTGGCTGGCGGTGGAGGCTATAGTACGTCAGCGGGACAAGGAGGCGATGGCACTAAACATGGCAAAGCTGTCATCAGAGTCACAAAATGGGGAGATTCCACTTGAGGGAAGGGATAGATCTCTCAGTAATGAGGTGTGCTAATATTTATTTCTGGAACTGCATGGAGTCAGGTTTATTTCACAGTCAGTGCTGTCACTTTAATTCATAGCTTTAATTCTGCTCTCTCAAATTCTTTCTGTCACACCATAAGATCTGTACAGTGCATCACACATTGTTAGAGTAACTGGGTGAAGCAGTGTATGGACCTAAATGTGGAAAGGAAAGCCTCAGTAGCAGGGGCAAGTGAGTCTCCTTTGTTACTGTGGCATTTTGGGCATCATGATAGTCCCATGGGACCCAGCCTCAACCTGTGGCATTTTCAGATGCTTCCTCATTTAAGAGGGAAGGCAGGGAGGGTGGTATTGGCTGCCTGATGCTTTGAAGCAGAGAAGAATTGCTCACCTGACAATGTTGTAGCTCCTCCCAGTCTTGGTCTTCAGCTAGACACTGTCTGGGTTGACCATGAGCTGTCAGCTGCTCACTTCCTCAGATTCCTTGCCTTTTGTCTCAGAGAGGGTGAGCAGCACTAACAATACATTGTGATTTAGCTCCACCCACACTGTCTTCAGCCAGTCACAATGCAGATTTGCCATAAGCTTGCAACTGCCTGCTTGCCCAGGTACCCATAGAGTATGGGTGTTGGAGCATTGTCTGGCCTCAGAAGGAAATGGAGTATATATAACTTGGATAGCATATGTGTAACCACAATAGATGTCCAGTGCTAGAGGGGTTAAGGGACTTGAACAGTTTACTGCTGGAGATCATGCCACTTTGAAAGCACCCATCAAGTGAAAATAGACTGAACCATGCAAACATCAAATACACTTACAAGATATATGTACTGTATGTATGTATACTTTTCTGGCAGTACTGTATTTGTTTTGTTTCACGTGTTTGAGTCAGTTCATGCATATAGTGTGTGTCTGTGTTTGCAACAATGCAAAGGGTGTGTGTCTATGTTTGCAACAATGCAAAGGATGTGTTTATTTTGGCTCTTGCAGTTGGGTTTCCATAACTCTCTCTTATTCTGCCTCAGACTTTTACCCACTGCTTTCTCCTCCAGGTGTTTGAGCCAGACACCTTAAGTATGGGGTCAGTGGATAATCCTGGAACAGTGCAAGAAGAGGAGGAGGGCAGCAATCTTAATGACTTTGATGAATGTCACGACGATGATGACAATGATGATGTTGGTGTTGATGAACAAGATGACATTGCCCCGGAAGATGATGTGCCGGAGGGTATATATGAGAAGGAGAACGTGCGACAGGAAAGCAAGGAGAGTGAGAGTGACAACCCGGACCTGTACAGCAAAGAAAGGCTTCGGCAGGAGAGCAAAGAGAGTGATTCTGCTGAGGTGGCCAGTCCTGTAAGTCGTCTTCTTAATGGTAACACATCAAGACCATATTATTTTTATTAATGACACAGTGTGGAGTAAGGAACAAACCTATGGCCCTGGCAGTATTTGACATGATAGAAAAACCTTCAGTCACTTATGCAACATTTAAACCATTGTGTGTCTAGCCACTCAGTGTAGGGTCACCCACAGGCAGAAGGAAGAGGAAAGAATGAAAGAAAGAAAGACAGAAGAGGAAGGAAGAAAAGAAGGAAGGAAAAGAGGAAAGGGCAGTAACATGGGAGCTGTACTTACTCGATGTGGTGCTGCTCTCGGGTGACTGCCCTTTCCTCTCTTCCTTCCCTCTTTCCTTCCCTCAGTTTCTGTCTTTCTTTCCTTCATTCTTTCCTCTTCCTTCTGTTTGTGGGTAACTCTACACTGAGTGGCAAGCCAAATGGTTCCCTGTACATCAGGAAACCATTTACTATGCTAGGTGGTAACCATATAACCAAATTATGGCACCTGGTGGTTTAGTGGGTAATTAAGGCATTCCAGTCAGATTGAGCCTGTGGAGGTTTATATCCAAGGGGTGGTTGGGGTTTATTGCTCACATAATGCCATTCATGGATGAGTGAGGTTGGTCACTCTCATCTTAACCCACCACTTGCCAGCCACTTCAAGCCCTAATTGTCACCCCCATGCTGGCCAATTTTTTTTTTTTTTTTTTTTTTTTTTTTTTTTTTTTTTTTAAGGCTAAAATGATAGATTTTGATATGAAAAAAAAACGAATATGACCATAAAAAACTCACCGGAGGCTGGAAGAGCATTTAGCATAGACCCTCCAGCCGCCCGCAGGTGTGAGCGAGCGGGGAATCCCCAGTGGCAGTGAGAGAAAACCCGTTTTCTATTCAAGGTAAGCTCAGGTATTCTTGTCAGCGTGACTCAGGGAAGGTATAGGAATGGTCTTTACACTTTTCTGTCCACTTCACACACACACACGCACACACACACACACAAATCATAAAGAAATCGTGTTTTTTTGGGGAAAAAATCACTTACGCATGCAATACTATACATATCACTGTGAATGCATTGTCTTACAGTTATGAGAAAATATGCATAACTTGACTTCACAGTGTACAGCCCTTTCACTTACAGTAAATTATTTACAACATGCCTTCAGTATACACAGACAGTACCTGAGTATTTTTGATCATCTCACTGTGAATACTGTACATCATCTAACACTTACAAGAACATACATAAAACTTTACTCCACAACGTTCAGTTCTTACACTTACGAGAAAATATTTACAACACGTCGTCACTGTATGTGGTACTTATAACACTTTTTGAGCGTCTTTTTATTGCTCGTCATTACCACACTATTGTTTCTCAATAGTTAACGAGAGTGTGGTACTCCTCGAAGCATGGGTATATGCACAGTCCTACATCACACTCTGCACACATATACCTTGAGGCCTTCCACTGAGTACGTGGCCTTACAGTGCTGTTTGCACACACGTGACACCTCTGCTGGGGATTCTGACGTGTTCCACTTGGAGATATGATTTTGGGGAAGTGTCTAGAGGTGAGGCAGAGAGGTGTGGCGGTGGCGAGCAGCACTTCTATCTTCCCCATATTCCCCCACTATTTCCTGCACCAGCTCGCAAATATAGCCCTTGACAGTCACCTGGATGCCAGTGGTATGTGCGTGGAGATAGTGAGCGTTGAGGACAGTGATGTCGAGGAGATGGAAGAATAATTTTTTATACCACTTCATCGTGGGCCTGGCACAGTCAGCGCTGGAAATCGTGGCGTCTGATTGATCTACCTGTCGCATATTCACATTGTAGGCCAAGACAGGTTCTGGTTTCCAGACGTGGCGCCACCCTTCTGCCCTGTAATCTACACTGTCTATGCAGTGTACAAGGGGCCAAGGAACAGACGAGAGGAGGAATACTTTGCGGTTGTGGTGCCATGCTGTTGCGAGGATAATATCTATCTATCTATCTATTGCCAGACGCCATAATCCCGAAAGGGGTGGCCATTTGACTTTGAGTTATTTGTTTTACAGGGAGGGGCACTAACCCTCCACCAACCCACTTCCTGACACGTAGGGAGCACGTATGGTTTGGTTATATGGTTACCACCCAGCGCCGTAAATGGTTTCCTGGCTTACAGGAAACCATTTGGCTTGTCACTCGATGTAAGGCCACCTGTAAAGGAAAGAAAAGCAATAAGAAGTGACAGGAAAGATGGGAGAGGATAATATGTGATTTGTAAAAAACAACCTAGTTTTTCTGAAGCTTCCTCCTTACTTTCACCATGTGCTGACGGTTCTTCTTTACAGTGCCGCACAGACCAGTTTCCTGCATGTGAAGGTACCTGACGAGAAGGGGGCTTGTGTACCAATTATCGAGGTATAAGACGTGCCCGCGATGAAGGTATTCCTCGATCATCGTTTTTACCACAGTCCCTGAGAGTCCCAAACTTCTGTCTTCTGTGATGTCCGTCTGAACACCTGTATACAGGACTATGTCCTGCACATACCCAGTCTTACAGTCACACATCACGAAGATTTTGAAGCCAAACCTGTCTTTTGCTGAGGATATAATGACGAAAAGCAATATTACTTCTCCATAGCACTAGACTCTCGTTTATGGCGAGGTCTCGGTATGGAGAGAAGGAGGTACGGAATTTCTCTCAAAGGTGGTCAAAAACCAGACGTATGCTCCTCATGCTGTCCATGTTGTTTGTGTTAGCAGGGTCAAGGGGTGTCAAAAAAATGAAGACGACTCAAGATGTACTGAAAACGATTCCTTCCCATCACCTTGCCAAAAATGGTGTCACCATTACTGGATCCACAGTCCAATACGAGGGAAGCTGATTTTTTTTTCAATATCCCCATCAAAAGCACAAGTGCTGGGAACACAAACATTTCACCCAGGGTCACGTTAGGTTCAAACAATCGGCTGTGTCGTGTTGTTCCCCCTCATTCAGATGCAGCAAGGGTGTTGGTCAGGGCCACAGTCTTCAAAACAAACTCCACAGGAAAGTAGTTCCTGAAAAAGTCAAGCCTACTGGAGGTATGGTGAAGTTCAGGGACACTACACCTGGCCTCATTTTCGTGGGTGAGCGGGTGAATGTGGGGGACAAAGTCAGTACCGTCCTCCCACTCCCATGTCGTTTCCTCATCATCATCATCGCCTCCATGTTCCTCAGGCTGTGGGGAAGTATGGGGAATGGGGGAAGAGCTTCACATTCACGTGAGGTGCTGGGTGTGGGGAAGGCGGGAAGACTTTGTCCTGAGGTGCTGGGCTGAGCTGGGTCACGTGGGGGCAAGGGAGAGTGTGGACGAGAAGAGTCACTCTCCCCCAACAATGGAACTTTCCCAAATCTTCCACGCTTCCTCCTCACGCTTTCCTCCCCACGTGGTGAAATCCTTTGCCTCCCATACCACCCCTCAACTGCAGGACTACCTTCCTCCTCCCTTTCCTCCTCATCGTCGTGACATGCCTGCAGGTGGCGTCATACCACGTGTTGCCATAGTGTAGCCCACATACCTGGATTTTCTAGGTGAGGGAATTTCGTCATCTCTACTACTTTCCTCCTCAGGCTGGATGTAGTCCTTATCATACGCGTCGTCATCCTCCAAATCGCTTTCTCCAGTGTAGGGAACCCTCAGGAGGTCCTGAATCTCCTCGTCAGAGAGACCTCGGCGAGACATCACTGCACTGTATGACCGACACAAGCAGAGTGAGGCGGAGTGAGCATGAGGCAGGAGCACATGGGTGTATGGGCCAGGCCGCCTGAGGGCAGATAGAAGAAGGGTTGGCCCTATAAGCACACCAATTTTTGCACGCCTAGCTTGAAAATTGCGATCACAATGAATTTTGAAAGCAAGACCATTTTAAAACGGCACTGGCACTGAGCACGCAATTACGTCAGACCGTTTTAAAATGGCACTGGCATGGGGCGGGTTGAATGTCAGGACCACCTTGCCTAACCCTGGGCTGCTATGCTTCTCATGGGGCAACACAGGATTAGATGATGATGATGATAATGTTTGTCTAGCATGCCCGTCACTCATATTCAAGTACTGTACCAGACCACCAGGTGTCTATAAGCTCTCTATGTACTGTCTTTAAGTCAGTTGTTTACATGGTTGCAGTATATGTTCTCTGCATGGAAATGATACTGCATGATTTATATCCTAGACAAAAAAGTTGTACCGGGAACACGTAGTGAAGCATTTCAGACCACTTACTATTTCAAGAATCATGTTTATTGAAATAACTTGGTGGTATGATCACATAAGGGGAACAGTCCTGGTGATGATCACGTGCGGTATGCAGATTCAGATCCCATAGAGATGACAGGATTTTTTTTTTTTTAATCACATACAGGTAATACTAATGTGGGCAGAGCTTATGTTCACCTACCTTTAACCACCAAGTGATAGCTGATATCTTATCCAATATACTCAGACTAATGCTGGACCATTTTCCCAGGTGCAGGGAACAGTCCCAGTGTTCAAAAGTTTATTTTTCTTGGTAGCTTTGCTCTTGGACCTTTACTGTGATACACCATATGGTGGGAGTGATATGGGCTTGATTGCTGTTTTTTAGTATTTGATAGGGTACATGTGATGAAGGTAAGGGCAATGATCATATCATATTGTATTGTTTAAAAAGGCTCCATTATGCTTATATATGTTGATCTTGGTCACCTAATTGCGGTTCTCCACGCTGCTTGACTATGGCAGACTCCCAGTCCAGTACGGTATCCCTGAGGTGACACTGTACGGCCTTGTCCTAGGTCTTCTCTGGTATGCCTCTCGCAACGCTACCCTCGACGTTCATGCCTCTCACCCCTTCCACACCCATTTGTCATCCCCCATCCTCTCATCTTGCCCAAATCATCTCAAATCTAGCAGCAATGATGATGATTCTTCCATCCAACAGACCTGTGTGATAACTCCAGATGAGGGTGTGGAGGCAGGCCAGGAGGAAGATGAGGATGAGGAGGAAGAGGACGAGGAGGGGAAGGAAAATGTCCCACACGGCCACCCCCATCGTTCTTTAGGCCATAAAACAGGCAAGTTTTCAACCGTGTGATTCCAATGACACACTTTTTTTTTTTTTTTTTTTTTTGCTTCCAACAGATTATTATTATCATTATTAGCATTGTTATTACATATTATTATTTATTTATCCATTTATTTATATTCTGAGGACAGAACTTCTGGTGAAAGGGTTTATGAAGGTTATATCCAGCCCCTCAAAAAATGTCTCCTGGATGGAAAAATATTGTCTGGTGGCAGCAAAAATAAAATAGACTAAGTAAAATACACCATTGGATTAAGGGGTTAAATGATTTTCTCTTCGTGGTTTTTAATTGTTTCTGTTCTTTAGCTTTTACTAAGCCCTTCTCATTAAGACACCTCCCTTAACCACTGGACCGGATGAATTATTTTGTTAGCTTAATCTTACTTTTAACAGATGATCTTACTTGGCTGAGGAGAGCTGTCTGTTAGTGAAGAGATCATTTAAGACTGTAACCCTCATTCTTGTTGGCTCAAGAAGCTCTGTAACACCTTTTCCTAAGTGACTTATTTTGCTTATTACACCTTACTCTCTGTCTCAGTGTTGTACAAGTCATATTAATACTGTATCACCATACTGTGCATTGCTAACATGCAGAATTACATAAGTCAGTCATCTCCAGATTTAAATCTCCAAGGAAGAGGTGTTAAGGAGCTTCCTTACCCAGTGAGAATACCGGCCTATACCTAACCCATCCACTCAAAAAAAAATGTCTCCTGATCTCAATAAAGTAGTCTGGAGATAGCAAGATTGTAATGAAGAAAGCATTATCATATTAAAATGGTCTGACTGAATAAAACAGCCTGATTGTGGCCCGATTAAAATAAAAAAGTAACTGAATTGAAGGGGTTAAGAGATGTTTACCTGATTCTGTATGATAATACCTTATTTGGTTTTATTATTGCTGCCACCAGATTACTTTATTCAGTTTGGAGAGCCCTGTAATTGAGGAGTACAATAGTAGCAGTGTCAATTTCAACACCAGGCTCATCTGAGTAGACTGAAGTTTCCCTAGCGAAAACGTAAATAAAGGCTATATCTAAACCCTCCAGTTTTAAGTCTCCCTTAAGCTGAACAGCATCGCTTGGAGATAGGAAGAATGAAGTGAAAAAATCATCATCATAGTGACAGGGTTAAGCATGTTAGTACAGTGATGCCTGTTTTGCATTATTCTTGCCACCACCAGATGATCTGATGTAGCTGAGAATAAACATTTCATACTGGAGGGGTTTCCTATAGTCATCATTTACATTTCATTACCAGTAGACTTTCCTAAGTTGTGGTGAATGGGTTAAAGGAGGCTGCCTGTAAACCCCTTCCACTGTGAGAGAGATGCTGGAGAGGCCTACATGTGATGGCACTGACATAACCTGGGAACTCAACTACCTGGTTATGCAGATCTCTCAGTTACTTCCCTATCCCCCAAAATGAGGATGGTGAACAGCAGGGGAAGAAGGACTTAAGTCTGCGGTCCACTGGGTTCACATTCAGATGAGCCCGTGGTTGCTCCTGCTACTACTAGTACAGTATTAAAGATCTCCCATAAGCTGATCAAAATGGTCTGGAAGTGGAAAGAATAAATTAGAACAGGTGTCATTGTACTGAAAGATGTAATAGCTCTAAGTCAGTATTCACAAACAAACATACTGTCAGTTGTGCCTTGGGCTGCATCCACACCAAATACTTGCTGGTGTGGGAGTGTGTTCTGCATCACTTTAACCCCTATGAGTTCCCACCCACGCCTGCCCACATCCAGCTCAGGTACAGTACTTATGTGGGTGACAGTGATGCATAACTCCCACCCACACCTGCCACTCCAGCAGGCATTTGGTGTTGATGCCACCTAAGCTTTGGTTTTGCAAGAAGAATAAGAGATATGAGTAACTATTGCACCTCCCTTTCATTGTCCTTACCATATTTCATTTTCAGCAGGAAATTGATTGTACTGTATGTTTGTTTCTGAATCATGACCATTTCCTATTGCATTTTAAAAAATATCATTAATGGTGGTGAAAAAACTCATATGTTTACGTAGTTATAGTAGCTCAGAAAATTTGAAATTGGCATATTGTAGGATTGTTTCCATCCTTTAATGAGAATAAACTATGGTAACCTAGCCTTGGACCCCCACACCTCAGAGGGGATAATATAGGATTGCATATTATCTCACATCCGTCGTACATATATTGAGTTAAATGTACTGTTTGATTTCTTTAGTTACAATACAAGCACGGAAAGATAACGGTAAAGATTCATATTTGCCATTACCATAAGGCAAGGATAATTCTGTTAGACACATGCATCATCTAGTAATTGTGGTGATGTCCAATGTTGTAGTGCATGAGCCACTAACGTAAGATACTTTAATGTTAGTGTAGCAACTCCGTCATAGATGATAGAATAGACTGGAGTGTGCTGTGACTTTCCCTCACCCTTGACACTTATCCTGCCCATCCTAGTGTTAGCTACTGATGATGTATGATTGTAAACTCACCTTAATCTTTTATTGCCATTGGTAGGATTTATATATACTGTACCAGTATATATATATATATATATATATATATATATATATACAGTATATATATATATATATATATATATATATATATATACAATATATATATATATATATATATATATATATATATATATATATATATATATATATATATATACAGTATATATATATATATATATATCTTTGATATCATGAGAGCAGACCAGAAATAACATCAATCATGGCGACACTGGCCATCCCTGAAATATGCTTGGCCACCCCAGATTTCCAGAGGAATGCTTTCAGACTTCCTCCAAAGGTTTTTTCTTGTGCCACCCTGTTTAAAATCTTGGCTATACCCCTGCCTAACATGGGTAGAGATCTAAAGAAGGGATCTCATTGTTAGGGAAGGTGGAAGGGATGCTTTGGAAAGCAGCCATCTTGTGATCAGTGCTGACCCATGCCTTTCAAAATTGACTCTACAGTGTACTGTATCTACAGTCTGTCCTTGTCTAACACGATTAATTGCTCCCACACCCCTACCGTGTTAGAGAAGTATCCTGTTACAGGGACTCTTGAAACCCCCTATTTCCTTCTGCACCCCTGCCTGAAGTCCACTTTTCCCCCCTTGTGGTGCAAAAGCTTTTTATACCTCCCGGTTTTAACTTCCCAGAAAGCATTAATATAGTTCAAAAAATTATTACAGTTAAAAGCCACATTTTATTTACATTATGGGAGGATAAGAGGAGACACACTATGCTGGAGGGAGCAGGCAAAATGGGGAGGCAGGCAGGAGCAGAGAGTGTCCTGATTGACTGGGTAGTTCAGAAGCAAGAATGCTGAAGTGTGATTGGCTGGGAGGTAGATGATGCCTGTTGGCAAGGCAGCGCTCCTGTGATTCATCTCGTCACCGCCCACCCGGTTCAAATAACCATGTTAGCTTTATCAATGGTCGTGTTAGAATGATATTGCTTCCAGAAAATTGTACCGTGTTAGACCATTTTCTATCTATCTATCTATCTATTGCCAGACGCCACAATCCCATAAGGGGTGGCCATTAGACTTTGAGTTATTTGTTTTACAGGGAGGGGCACTAACCCTCCACTAACCCACTTGCTGACATGTAGGAAGCACATATGGTTTGGTTATATGGTTACCACCCAGCGTTGTAAATGGTTTCTTGGCTCACAGGAAACCATTTGGCTTGTCACTCAATGTAAAGCCACCTGTAAAGGAAAGAAAAGTAATAAGAAGTGACAGGAAAGGTGGGAGAAATAGGAAGAGAGGAGGGCAGGCACAGAAAAAGAATGATAAAGGCTAAGGAAGAAGTAGGCAGCACTACATCAAGTGAGTGGATGATGGTCGCCACCACCTACCACTACATGTTAGCAAAAACCGTGTTAGATGAAGATAGACTGTATATGGCATATGTGTATGTACCGTCAGATGCTGTTAACCAGCTTTGAGGATATACCTTCATAATGTAGGCATTTGGCACAGTCTCCATTATCCCTTTACTGCCATCTAGTGGTTGCAGAAATAAAATGATGATAATAGACAAATTAAACTGTAGGATAAGATGGATAATACTTGTAACCCCCTCTGGCATGAGACACATTTGTAAAACTAAATATAAATCATCTCACAGCAGCAGAGTGAAGTTAGTAAAAGGGATGATTGTGCTGAGTTGATTAAAAAAAATTACATTTAATTCATTTACAGTGAGAGATCTCCAGAGCTGATTAAAATAATCCTGTGACAGCAGGAGTGAAACAAAAATAGTGACATCATCACACCAAGAGGTTAACAACTTTCTTGTCTCATATCATATCACAGAAATATTATTGGTAACTTCATGAGAAGACTACACATGTTAGGTCAGCAGCATTTTTTCCATGATGAAACCTTGTTAATGGAAACTGAGGTTAACACCATTTTAATTATTTCCACAAGTTTAGGTAATATGGGACTGACAGAATTTTTTTAACCTATACTTGTGTAGCATTTTCCTAATTAATTTTGACACATTTGTTTTCCAACTCAAAGTGCAAGTTGTCATGCCAGTACCATGACCTGTAAAAACCTGCTTGTTATCCTCCAATAGTGTTTCGCATGATCAAAAGTCATCATCATCATTTTGACCATTTTCCCTCCAAAGGATGGAGTGAGGTAGGGTTCATTCAAGGAAAGAGAAAGTATGAAAATGTGAGAACTGTCAACAGCATGCCCAGTTAAATGGGTCACACAGTTATTCACACATCATTCCAGCCCCTTGAATCCTGGTTCTGCCAGACAGGCATAGCTGCCTGCACATGCTCTGGAAATGTAATTTTCTCAATTGATGCCCTTCAAGACATATAGCACGTCTGTCAGATAGTCTGTCAAGTACAGTATCAGGATAGGAAAAGAAGTTTATTCAGAGATATATTGCTGATCTTCGGATGACCATAGTAAATTATGTTGAATATTAAGGATGGAACAAGAGGTAAAGTTACTGTAGTTCAAATACGGCAAAGAAAATTTTAAGGATGGGTCATTAAGTGGTGTGGGTAGAGGATGGTCCATAACTCCACTCCAGAGCATCATGAGATGTCACCTCAACTCTTCTTCTGCACTTGATATGGTTTAGCTGTTAAAGAATACAGTACTGTAGTCATTACTAGTGTGTGTAACCCTTTTTTATTAGCATTAGAACTGTGCTGTGTTATTTTTTACTTGGATGGATAATGTGGGGGAAAATGAATGTTCTGTACAGCAAGAGGTTCTTCCTAAGCTGACTAAAATTATCTGGCAGTAACTAGGATGAAATAGAAAAATTTGTTATCTAACTGAAAGTGTTATGGGAGACTCTCTAACACTTTCATCAGAGATCCTCCTTATTTAGGTAAAACAATTTGGGGCCATTAGAAATGTGATTTAAAAAATGTCTCTTTACTGAAATTGTTCAGAAGAGCAACTGCTCTTTGTTTATCAAACCAACAAAGTGCCTTATACATTGTTTTGAAAATGTGACTGTCATTTTCAGACCACCATGTCATTACTGTTTTAAACTTAAGGAACTGTTTTCACTAATATTAGCAAACTGCAACTCAGTTATTGTGTGTGATATATGTAGAACACCTGTCTATGGTTTACATAGCATTTTATGGTAGAGTGAAGCACCATTTAGCTGTTTTTAGTTAGTGTGTAATATTTAGAAGTCACTGCTGGCCTTCTAGTATTGAATACAATTAATTCAGTTATTTAACAGTTGTCATGTTGGATGACTGTTTGTCATATCTTCAGTTTATAAACGGTGTGTGCATATATATATATATATATATATATATATATATATATATATATATACATATACATACACATACAGTCACTGCTCACATAGTGCAGGAATATTGTACCCTGAAGCCCCCGCTTTATGAAAATTTTTATAGGGCCATATGTTTACATGTTAAAGGGTTTCATGGTAGGTACCCAAGCCAGCCTGAATTTCACCTTTTGGGGCAATTTTCAGTTTTTTTTTTCAGGACATTTACCTACCTAATAAAGACTTCATTACATACAAACACTAGAGGATTCTCCACCTTGCATGGAAGAGGTTGTGGGCTTGCTGGGGGGAAGGGAAAGGAGTTCTGTGGCCAAAAAAAAGAGCAAAGATCACACAGAGCATTTGCAGCCAGACGGAGGAGAGAGGGTAGGTTTAACAGGGGCAGGAATGCTCAGTGGACCGTGACGACACCCTGAACAGACATGCGACAGCCATATGTCATTGGCTGGTGCAACCTGAACCATGATTATCACTGGCCGCACTATGTCTGTTCCCACCGTGTTATGATCCTCTTTTTCCGCGTTTTGACCGATAGAACCACAATTTAGGGCCTCTAGCCACATTATCTCTATCCTCGCAGCGTAGTGCGGTTTTCAAAAAAATGGCAAGCTTCCTCCATCCGTGTTATGTCTATCATTATCACATTTTGACCATTTTTTGGCCTCATATTTTGCCTTCCGTTTTATGTGACTTTCGCGCTCTAGGATCGTGCGTTGTGTGAGCAGTGACTGTATATATATATATATATATATATATATATATATATATATATACAGGGCTGTGGAGTCGGTACCCAAAACACCATACACCAACTCCGACCCAGACTCCTTGATTTCTTGTGTGTCCGACTCTGGCTCTGACCCCTTAGATATTCTGTACAATAAATCTGCCATGATGGGTCTTCACTGACTTGCATGTGCTCAAAATTCCCACCTCACAGCTCACAGGCACTGACAGATGCCTCCATTTCACAGTATATGAAAACCATTTTGTTGCTAGTAATTTCGTATGAAAGAAACTCACCTCTAGATTCTAGAATAAGAAATTATCCAGATACGTTCACTCATTGGGAAATCTGCTGATCGTGGTGTCTGTTTACATTCTGTTCTTGTCATTCTGTCGACAGATGGCAGCACCTATGTTTATCTATCTATGTATCTATTGCCAGATGCCCTATGTTTATGTTCAACATAAGTGATGAACTGGAGAACAACACACAAGTCCTAGATAAAGTGTGGAAAATGAGAAAAAAAGAACTGCTCCACCAACAGGCAATAAAACCGAAGGAGCTGTTGTTCGAAAGGCAGTAGCACCATATTACATCTACATCATGTTTAAAATTTCTTTACTAGTGGTCATAGTCGGAGTCGTGACTTTTTTACTGACCCTGGCTCCGACTCCAGCATCACCATAATTGCTTCCGACTATGACGCCAACTCCACAGTCCTGTATATATATAATATATAGATAGATAGATTGATATATGTACAATACGGTATATATGTTTTCATTTATGAGTTTTAAATATACACATGCATGCTGGTTTGTCTCCATTGTACCAAAAACTATAAAAGATTTCTTGCAAGTACATATTGCTTATTAGTAATGCATATTGAAAATCATAGCAGTCTTTCAAATGGTGCTCTACTGTACTGTATTATTGTATATTACATACTGTATAGCTGCAGTTGTTTTCTGTATGAAAGATGTACAGTGTATAAGAAGTGTTTAGTTTTTAATCTTTTAATTAGTTTACCATTTTATCAGTCTCCACCTTTCTTGATGAACTTGGATGTGTGTGTATGTGTGTTTGTGTATGTAGTGGTATACTGTGGTGATGGTGTAATATATTAGTCAGGTGTCGAGTTATAGAGGTGAGTGTCATGGTACAAGTGTAGTGGTATGGTTTGAAGAGATTGTCTAATGTTGCCCTTTGCTGCAATGTAATGGAAGCAAAGGGAGTGTGAATGTGTGGTTGTAGTTTAGTGCTGTGTGGTGCGGTCTGGTAAGTTGTGGTATATCAGTCCTTGATGTCTCATATTTCAACTTTGCTCTTCTGTGTTAGTATGGTGAGATGTGGTATAGTAAACTGTTCTGTGTAGTAAAGGTATAATGTGGTGTGGTGTGGTGGAGTGTGGTATATCGGTGCTGAGTGTCTCGTTTTTCCAGCCACCTCCTGTGTTAGTGCCACCACAGCGGGCCCTCCTCCTCCCCCTCCCTCTACCACAACAACCACAACCACCACCACCACCCCAGTAATCATTAGCAAAGCCTCGTTAGACAGTGGCAGCCATTCTGACGTAGGTGTGTGCCCACTCTTTCCTTGTTCTTCTTCTCCGCTTCCACGCCTTCAGTTTCGGACCCGTGCGCTGTTTGGCTTGTAATTTTAATCGTGTTTTGGTACCTGAAGTATTTTAACCCCTTCAGTATGAGTAGTCACCTAAGCTGAAGAAAAATAAATTAAAATAATTAAAAAAGCAAGATTGGTACAGTACAACCATCCAGACCTGAATACTCTATGGGATTTCTGAAAATCTCTGCTTTCCAAAATATTTTTTCATGCAGTAATGGGTGCTGATATTTGTCTGTACACAACCAGTGGATATTTGAAGACAAAGATTATATTTGGACAAGTTTACCAACAGATGATATATTCCTAATGCAAGGTAGTGCATTGCATTTATGGTTCATGGTACTCTACGCTGTTTTGTACGAGATTTTCTCATAGTTACCATTATGATTCAGCTTTCCAGTATATTCCAATTTTCATAAAGCCTTTGTACCTAAGCATTTTGAAGTTGAGAACTTGTACTGTATAAGGGAGAGAGCTTTGTGCTGAGTGGTTTATTGGATTTTTTAAAATTTCCTCAGTCCAAATCATCTCATAAACCAAATAAAATGTTTGTCTTTAATATGTTAAGAAAGACACCATGCTGAAGGGTTCATGTTTGGCTTTGTATATGTGTTTTGTTTTGAGCAGTTTTGCAGGAATGCCATACCTTGTGTAATTCACTCAGTATTGACAGATTGCTTACATCCTGCTTATGTGTCATTACAGTCATTCACAGTGTCTGTTAATCTTTGTCTTATTACCAGTTATGTGTTTGTTATGGTATTGCTTCTGTTGGGATTTTTTTTATTTGTTTTCTAAGCAGAGAATCATACGTATATCAAGTCATCCATAGTTTCAGTTTTTATTTGCAATCTCACTGTTTGCTATTAAATATTTTGAGTGTAGAAACTAAGCATTTATCCGATGAAAAAAGAAAAATGAAATGTAGGAATATATACCGTACACTTGTATCAACAAACCAAAAAAGGAATTTAGAATGGAAGGGAGAGGGAGATGAGTAGGAAGGGGAAATTTTAACTTAACAGTAGAAGATAGTAATTTATTATTTTTTTCTGCAGGTTAGATAGCTATATTGTAAAATATTTATGCACTGATTTTCTACTTCATGTTGTTGGAGTATCAAAAGTTTCAGTCATTATCATCACCATATTAATGGCATGCTTCCTCTTGCAGCTTTTCTATGTGCTGGAAGCTTAACAGTGCCAAATCTACCTAGTTACCTCCCAGCAGCTGCTGAAAACTATTGAGAAAAAGAATTGAGTGATGTGTAATAGGACTTGTGTGAGTTCAGCTTGGACTTTGTGTAAACTGTGGTTGAGTTCCCTGCCTGAGTGTGATGATTGTGTGGCTAGTTACCAAGCTTATAACCACAAATGACCCTTAAAGTTGACCACCAGAGTCACTAGTAGCCAGCCACCTTCTGCCCGTCAACTAATGAAATGTTATAAAGTTTTCAGTGCTGTAAATAACATATTTTTTGTCAAGAAAAATGAGTTTGAGCTGTTTATTTATCTGGAGGATCGTTAATCTTAGACTGGAGGAAGTGGATGCTACCATTTTACCATCCTCTGTATTATCCTGGGAAGCAAACGCTGATAAGTATGAGGATCAGTTATTGTACTTTTAAGTTTACCCATATCTTTGTGTACTTTACTGATGTTACTGTAGTATATGTTGCTTTATATAAAGTATCATGACTATTGAGGCTGCCTGCATGAAGGAAGTATTGAATGTGTCTGAACAGATCATCCTCTGCCATTCATTCCGTTGACTGGCTTATGTTCCTGACTGGGGGAACTATTATTAAACGACTTTATAAAATACAGTATTTATTAGTACATATGTCATTGAATATTGTTATTATTATTATACACATAGTTTAATTACATTTACCTTTTGATAAAAATTTATGTTAGTGTTATTGTACAATAAAGTAGGATGTGTGGTGCTGGAGAGGCACATCATCGCATGGTGGCATTGATGTAACTGGACAGCTGGTTATACAAACATCCCTCACCCCCTTCCCTGTATCCCTAAAGGAAGATGGTGTACCGCAGGAGAAGATTAACATCCACCTGCAGTCCACTGTGTTCACATTCAAATGACCTTGAAGCCACAACAACAACAAAAGTAGGACATTAGTGGCAAAAGTCTGGCTTCATTAACAAAGTTTATAGCATTAGCACACAGCAGTCTCCAACGCCACACACAGTAGGCCCCAACACCCACATCACTACACACACAAACATACAGCCACATCCGCACTAATAGCAACTATGCCATCAAGCCACAATAGCAATGCCTACTACAGGATTCCATCACAGATCCTTTTAAACTGATACAAACAACAGATCCACTCATATATCCCCAACCATGCTGTAAATTTATTTAGCCCAAGGGCACTTTCTAGAACTGTAAAATTTTGCCAAGTGTTAGTCAAATTAGAATAGAAAAGACATTGTTGGGCTGAAGAGAGTAACGGCTATGCCTCTAACTACCTCCTCGTAGGAAATCCCATACCCATAGACAACGTAGATACCGAACTTGCAAGGTTAGATGGTATGGATGTTGCTAGACTATATTATTCCCACAAATACAGATTGAATAACATTATAGCCAGCACAGGTACACTATGTAATTCTCTTAGTCTACATATACAACACATAATGTGATATTGACAAGCATTTCTAACTAATTATCATATGTTGGACCTGTGATCCATCTTGATGAGTCAGTCATTTGTCTCCATGCTACAGGTCTGCTCAGGTATGGATCATGAGGTTACCTAGCAACAACAATGTAGCAAACATTTTGAATGAGAATACTATTAATGGGTAAATGGGTAGTGTGTGCTTAGTACAGTACCGTATGTTTTTACTGGACATCATCATTGCATAACAGGGTATACCCACAAAAAGAAGAAAAGTAAATAGAAGACATTGTCAACAAAGTACTGTACCCTGTGATTAGGCTTATGTATCTAATAGTTAACCATAAACCACAAACATTCTCATCATGGAAGAAGAACAGTGCCGCATAAGAGTTGTTCATTTTGCATGCCAAGTGTGAGATACCATATGGCTAGTTGCTTTCTCAGGCTGCTGACAGATTCACTCAACAATTTATGATAACTTTCTTCATGTAACTAATATTTGTTAACGCAGGGAGACTAAGAGTCATTGGAAACTTCTGCAGTCTCCTTTCCTTGTCTGTCTTATAAAACAAGTCTTAGTTATGATAAGGAACTGATTTTAATTTTGCTTGTGAATCCAAGTCAGGAATGCACAGTAAATCATCCCTCTGATCATGTGTTATGCAGATTGTCCATCACTCATCCTGCAGCATATGCAACTTAAAACTGTTTTGTTCCATATTTTAAATAATTTTACATGTGTATGTATTTGTAGCAAACTTTATAATCAGTTATCAATTATATTGTGTCTCTCTGAAGAGCCAGATACCCTAAGCTGATATTTCAGGATTGCAATTTTTTTTTTTTTTTTTTTTTTTTTCCCAACAAAAGGTCTCTCCTGAATTGACTAAAATTGCCCAATGTTAGCAAGGCTAAAGAAGACATATTTGTATCAGAGGGGTTAACCCTATCAGGTTTCTGGGCCGGGCAGATTATGACTGTGCTAGAGTCAGCCGCTCTCGTGTTAACCCACATCTTCACGCCACAATATTTTTCCTTGATCGCCTTGTCTAAATACACTTTTCATGCTAGAATGTTGGTTTGGGTGTCATTTTAAAACAAAATTGTTGTAGTTTATCTTAGTATGTTCAAAAAAGGAAAGCAAAGAAAATGAAAAGTCAAAATGACAAGTTGAAGTTGGCAAAAAAAATTTTATACCTTATATACCAAAACTTTTATACCTTGCTGTAGAAAAACAGCAAAAAATATATAGATATGTATATATTTGCACTGAGTGACAAGCCAAATGGTTTCCTGTACACCAGGAAACTATTTACTACGCTGGGTGGTAACCACATAACCAAATTTTGGCGCCTGGTGGTTTATTGGGTAATTATTGTGCTCCAGTCGGATTGAGCCGGTGAAGGTTTATATCCAAGGGGTGGTTGGGGTTTATTGCTCACATAATGCCACTCAGGGATGAGTGAAGTTGGTCACTCTCATTGTAAATGTCAGGACCAACTTGCCTAGCCCCGGGCTCCTATGCTCCTCATGGGGCAACGTAGGATTGGATGATGGATGGATATACAGTGCTCGTCAAAAGTATCAAGTGCCTATGGCCGGGTGCGCAATACTTATGGCCAAAAAAGAATCACCCATTTTTGGTAGTAAAAATTGAGCCAGAATGCTAGCATGACGTCACGGTAGCCTGAGGCCTTCCGATGCGCTGGTTGGTTCCCGCCTCAGTTGTCCACAGGCTGCCTGAGAGAGAGGAATTCCGCCGCGTCTCCCTCTCTTTTTGTGCCCTTTTTTACCGAGTGTCCCACAGTGTTTTAGCTTTCGCCACTTTGTTGTGGCACCTACCCGTGAACTATTGAGTGAAATCATACCTCAGATCATTTCTCTAAAGGAGGCAGGCCACCAGACAAAGGAAATTAGTGAATTGGTTGGTGTGGCTCGATCGACAGTGCGTAGGTGGTGCTCGCGGTTTCGTGTGGAAAACAGTGGTGACGTTCCCACAAAGAAACCGCAGTCTGGTAGGCCTAGGAAAACTTCCCCAAGGTCTGTTAATGTTTTAAAACGTGCAGTGGAGTCTAATCCTCGTTTGAGTGCAAGGAAAATAAAGGAGAGCAACTCAGAAGTGTTTGGTGAGGTGTCTGTGCACACAGTGTCTCGAAGGGTCCATGAACTTGGTTACACAAGTCACAGGCCTGTGAGAAAGCCTCTTCTCACAAAGAACCAGCGACTTTGTAGGCTTGCCTTTGCTAACAAATATCTTAACTGGGGTGAGGAGCAATGGTTGTCAGTGTTGTGGTCTGATGAGGCAACGTTTAGTGTCACCTGTAACAGAGGAGCACGTGTGTACCGGCGCAAAGGTAGTGACCCACTTGACCCACGGTATGTTGAAAGCACAGTTAAACATCCTGATTCACTCATGGTATGGGGTTGTTTTTCTGGTCAAGGTTTGGGGAAGCTTGTGCTTCCCAAGAACTGCAGCGTGATTCAGGATGTTTACCTGGACCTTCTGTGTGATCATTTACCAGACTCCTTTGAGCTAAAAGGTGCACGAGTGTTTCAGCAGGACGGTGCACCTGCTCACAAGGCCAAATCGGTCACCAATTGGCTTCATGACTGCGAGGTATCATTCATGAAAGACTGGCCAGGAAATAGCCCAGACCTCAACCCGATTGAAAACCTCTGGTACCTCGTAAAGAAGAATCTCCAAGGGAAGGACGTGAGCTCTGCCTAAGCTGGAAGCCGCCATTCGTGACTCCTGGGACAAAATACCCCTCCAGCACCTCAGGAGCCTCGCCCTTTCACTTCCAAGACGTCTCAGGTCCGTGAAGAAGAGTAAAGGATACCCTACGAAGCACTAAAGGTAAATAAAATGCATAATTATTTATATGTTTTTTCAGTGTTGAAAGGTTTGTTTCGTAGGAGGGACGCAGAGCGCTCGATACTTTTGACTAGCACTGTATATATATATATATATATGTTTATATAAATATGGTTTAACATGCAAAATTACAATAAATTACTTCTACAATTATATCTAGATTATGGTTATTTCTGCATTTTTATTGTGCAGTAAAGCAAAAGAAAAAGAAACGCAAT
Organism: Coenobita brevimanus; assembly: GCF_032717465.1. Classification (NCBI taxonomy): domain Eukaryota; kingdom Metazoa; phylum Arthropoda; class Malacostraca; order Decapoda; family Coenobitidae; genus Coenobita; species Coenobita brevimanus. The sequence continues at coordinate 5,817,728 of NC_136980.1, read as the reverse complement.
TTTTTCATGATTCTCAGCCGCATATTCACTTCATGATCTTTTTTGTTGATCAGTCAGTGTAAATACACTTTTTACGATAGAATGCTGGTTGTGGTGTTATTTTGAATCAGAATAGTTGTACTTTATCATAATGTTATAAAAAGGAAAACAAAGAAACTAAAAAATCAAAATGACAAGTTGAAGTTAGGCGAAAACCAAAAATTTTATACTTTGCCGTAGAAAAATATTTGGCACCAAAAAAAAGAAAAAAAAAAAAAAAAAAAAAAATCTGGTTTAAACCATGCAGAACCACAATAAAATACCTTTATAACAATATATAGTTTATGGCAAATTATGCGTGTTACTGTGCAGTAAAGCAAAAGAAAGTAGATGCACATTTTTGCATGATTCTCAGCTGCATATTCCCTTAGCGATCTTTAACTTTGATCAGTCTATGTAAATATAGTTTTCATGATAGAATGCTGGTTTCATTTTAAGCTGAATAGTTGTACTTTATCATAGTATGTTAAAAAAGGGGAACAGAGAAGGTAAAAAGTCAAAATGACGAGCTGAAGTTAAACAAAAACCAAAAATTTTATACCTTGCTGTAGAAAAATATTCGCCAAGAGTAAAGTAGTAAATAGACAAAGCCATGAGTCAGACCAGCTGTGCAGTACCAGCCAGGCATAGAGCAACCATTCCATGAAGTCGCACTCATGTGTCTTTTTTATAATGTATAAACACGATTTATGGTGAATATTTTACAAAAGTATCTTAAAATGACGCATAAACACATCATCGGGATTTCTGAGGTTGGATTTGAAATGACGCGAAAACGTGTCATCGGAATCTCTGAGGTTAGATTTGAAATATTGGAATCTCAAAGGGTTAATAGAGAGACTTTGTAAATCCTTCACCACAAGTCTTATTAAAGTAAAATGATTTGGTACAAAAAAATTAAATAGAGTAATCTCTCGATTATCTGGATGTCCATTATCCGAACAATCCATAACCGAGATGGCGTGATCTGGCCATTGGAAACCATTATTCTTACATTTTTCCATTTTATCCAAACAAAATGCTTGCGTCTGGGTGGAAATTATGGCCGTATGAACATTTTCCCACGGCTGGGCTTTTTTCTTTTTTTTTTTTAATGTCACTGCAGGGTATGGCCCTGCAGTGTTGATTGCTTGTCTGTGGTTTATAGGTCTGCTTGACCAGACTGAGTAGTGTTAAACAACAGGAACAACTGTTATTCGATGTACTGTAGTGGCCTTTTACAATGGCATTCAAAATTAGGGTATGTATGAAGGGAGACCAGGGGAGAAGTCCATTACCCGGATGGATCTACTTTCCAGACATGCCTTTGGCTCTGTTACGTCTGATGATCAGGGGATTACTGTATGAGACATCATGCTCAAGAGGCAGTATGTAATTTAGCTTTCCAAGTTCCAATGATCACATGAAAGGGCATTCTGTATGAACTCATCCCCATATCCAAAAATGGAGACTCCCTGAAACCGAGCCTTAATCTGGCAAGTCATTGATGCAACCATGCCCCTTCATTATGGCACATATTGGTGCTGAAGAGGAGCGCCTTCATGTGGTGGCGCTGATATGACTGGGTGGTGGAACTTTCCGATTATGCAAACATCCCCCAGTCCCTCAGAAAGAGAATGATGAACTAGGCGAGTACAGTCTGCAGTCCGCTGGGCTCATATTCAGATGAGCCTAGGGTTGCTGCTGCTAATAATGATAATAATGACATATTGTTTTGTTATGTTTTTGCAACTTCCTCATGATTTTATTCTCCTTTGCAGAGATTTGTGGTGAAGGGGTTAGAGAGAATGTTTGTAACCTGCATATTAGCAGTACTTGTATAATTTGTTCATTGCTACCACCAGATATTTTTACCGGAGAACTTTTCTCACCTAAACCAAATACAACACCCTTTCCACCTACAGTCAACGGAGTGGAGGAAATGGAATGTGTGTCGGCAGATAATGAAGTCAAGCACATCACAGAAAATGGGATGGGGGAGAATGAGGATGGTGGAAACGATGGGGGTGATGATAACAACATGGACACACTTGGGGTGGAGGAAGGGCAGGATGGTCACAGCCTGGAGTCACGATCATCCTGTATATCACCAGCTTCCTCACAGGGTGGAGTTTACTCGGTGAGGTCGGATTTGATTTTGCCTCGTGCTTGTTCATATTGCTGTCTCCATGCCATAGTGTGGAGATATACTGTATTCCTTCAGTTTCTTTCTTCTTTTGTCCAAACACTTTTTAGTTTATTGTCATTCCTTTATTTCATCACCAATCTGCTACAAACCTATGGTAGCGCAATTGGTCCATGGGCAAATACCACCAAGTTTTTTTTTTTTTTTTTTTTTTTTTTTTTTTTTTACAGGAGTTACTGGGTTCACAAATTTTGAGATCTATGTTCTGTAGGTTTATTACTTATCATAGCAGTTTATGCTAAGTATGTCAGTGTACTGAAGCATAGATGTGTCATCTATTCTGTTATGTCCTAGATTATGTAGCCTAACCTCAGGCCTGTATACAGTTAGTTTCCCTTAAAGGAGCTGCACCATATTTTGGAAAAACACGTGATGTATAACCCCACAACACCTTTAATTTCTTCCCAGACGGAGCTGCTGGAGTCATTTGGGCAGAACCTCCACCGGATAGACAAGGATGTACAGCGGTGTGATCGTAACTACTGGTACTTCACTCAGGAAAACCTTGAGAAGCTGCGCAATGTCATGTGCACGTTAGTAATGTACTGTTTTTCACATTTCCCCAGCTCTTTTCTCACATTTTTTTCCATTCTTATTCTCTGCTCATTTCTCACATTTTTCACATTTTCTCAAGGCAGGAATGCTCTCTTTCTCACTCTTTCTGAGCTGTTTGTAAGAAATATACCCTTTCCCATTTTTTCTCAACCAATTTCTCATATTTTTAAAAATATTCTCTCAAGTTGATAATTCACCCCTTCCCACTTTTTCTTTTCTCACATTATTTTTACATGCAGGTACTGAGATAGATAGGTAGTCATGAACTGATTTATTCTCACAGGGATGCCTTGGAGCACCTAGAAATTGACTACCTGCAAGGGATGTGTAAGCTTACGACACTGAGACAAACAAATAGATAAATATAACTTGACAAAGACTGATTTATTCTCCTAGGTATGTCTGGGAGCACCTAGAAACTGGGTACATGCAAGGGATGTGTGACCTGGTGGCTCCTCTCCTAGTTGTGTTTGATGAGGAGGCAGCCACATACTCTTGCTTCTGTCACCTCATGGCCCGAATGTCTCATAACTTCCCCAATGGCGGTGCCATGGACCAGCACTTTGCCAACATGAGGTGGGTTATGTATGAGTGATCTAGGTGGTGGAGGGGGACACCTTCCCATTTTTTGATTACCTGATAATTATTACAAATATCCCTTGGCTTCCTTCTTGTCACCTAACAGGATGATGATGGACTGCAGAGGAAGAACTGCTTCAGCTTGCAGTCCACAGAGTTCACAGTTAGATTAGCCTGGAGTCACAACAGGAACATAGTTGTTGTAGAGACACCTGGTGGTCTAATTATGATAGGCACCAGTCATAGTAAGCCAAGAAACCATTTACAACGCTGGGTGGTAACCATATAACCATACCATATGTGCTTCCTACGTGTCAGCAAGTGGGTTGGTGGAGGGTTAGTGCCCCTCCCCGTAAAACAAATAACTCAAAGTCACTGGCCACCCCTTACAGGATTGTGGCGTCTGGCAATAGATAGATAGATAGACCAGTCATAGGCCTTGCCTCCACACAAGAGTTCAAACTTGTTAAAAACAGCTGGAGGTTTTTTAGTGTCATTTTTTCTTAAATGTTTTGTGATACACTAGCTTGGCCTCAGACCTCAAAGGGTGTAATATAGCACTGGAAATTGCATTTTTGTCTGTTATAATCATTTCCACATAACTTATCCCAGATTTTAATCCTTTTGCAACTTATTTCTCATAGCCCAGCATCACAGTAAAACAGTATTATGACTATGCCTTCTTTCCATAGCTTCTCTTCTTGACTAGCATCAGCATCTAGTGTTAATCTATATTTATAACTTAGCATTCAAGATGGAGAGATGGCAGTGTTAGACTAAGTTATTATGAAGAGAGTATGGATGTGAGGATGTTTGGTTGGTTCAGGTTGCCTGTTATAAGTTTTTGTCCTTATTTTGTGGTTAGATTTATATGTGATAGAAGAAAGGCACATGAGTTTGTAGTGCAATTTTTCCATGATTAATAAAATTACTGTATGCTAGAATTAAGTATCAGTTTCTTTGCTGATAAATTGCAGTAACTGTGATTTTTTTTTTTTCTTTTTTTTTAAATTATTCATTCATTCATTCATTGCTAGATGCCATGTATCCCAAAAGCAGGGTGGCCAAGGCTTAGAGTTAATTGTTTTACAGGGAGGGGCACTAATCCTCCACCAACCCCACTTAATATGTAGGGAGTTTTTAATTACAAAGTCTGTATTTTTTTTCTAGCAAATTATGATTACAGTGATTCTTCTGTGTTTGCAGGTCACTGATTCAGATCCTTGACTCTGAGATGTTTGAGTTGATGCATCAGAACGGTGACTACACTCACATCTACATCTGCTATCGCTGGTTCCTTAAAGTCTGTATTTTTTTCTATCAAATTATGATTACAGTGATTCTTCTATGTTTGCAGGTCACTGATTCAGATCCTTGACTCTGAGATGTTTGAGTTGATGCATCAGAACGGTGACTACACTCACTTCTACTTCTGCTATCGCTGGTTCCTCCTGGACTTCAAAAGAGGTATATTGACCCTGTCACAACCATGGATAGACTTGGCATTGTATTCATTTTTTATCTAAACTGTTTCATTCAGCTAACAGATTTTTTTTTTAGGTCCAAAGAGTTAAATGAGATAGATTTCAGTCCATTGATTACTAACTTCCTCTTGGCTGAATAAAATCTCCCTGTGGTAGCCTATGTAAGATAATGTGTCCATAGGAAACAAAAGGGTTAAGAACTTGTATAATGTATTTCGACTACATTATAACTTTGGTATTATGTATGTATAATTGTGCAGCAGCTGTGTTACACAGCAGGAAGCAAAAAATGAAATACAGTACTTTTCGACATTATTCCTTAACCCTCTCGGGAATGATGGCACAAATTGCATCATATCAGAGTTGAACTGAAGAGTAACCGATGACACACTTTGCTTCATTATCAGTTTTGGGCTGAAGAGATGCCGATTAGGCAGTTTTGGACAAAAATATTTATAGAAATTAAATTTTAGCAAGTGCATCAAACCAAGGTGGGGCATAGGGAAGGATGTCTATTTTGAGGCCAACACTCTCAAATACTCGGTGTCCTCTCGGCTTTCTGTGAAGGGGTGTGTTTGTGCTCAAGATTTTTGGCGATATACTCGAAAACTATTGGTCGTATCAAAATTCTGAAAAAACACGAGAAAGCTTGTGAAATTCTTCATGTAGACATATACTTGCTGTTGCACAGTGCAGGCAAAATTTTGCACTAGGATGTTCAGAAGCTATTTTTACTCTGGAACCAGTTTATTCTTACTGCACCTCAGTACATTTATGCATCAGTTTTGTGTGTTTTTATTAGTTTATCATATAGTATAAACATCAGTGAAGATGATGGTATACAATTTATACCAGTGTAACCAATTTCTGGGAATGTTTTCCTTTGTGTGTGGTTAGAGGCTGCGTGCACCCCATTCTCTACTGTCACAAACACTTATTGAAAACTTATAGTTCCTGAGAGGGTTAACATCCCCCACTCCACCATCCATTAGTAATATGCAAACAGACATTGGCAGTTCTCATTGTTAAGTCAGGTATGTTTCAGAATTGCAGCTTTATTTTTTTTCTTTAATTTTATCCATATAACTGGCACTAAGAGTTATAAGTAGCAGTAGAACTTTGATAGACACAAAATAACAGGAATCCAAAGACTTTCTGGGATGTATATGAACTGCAATAGAGCTGTAATCCAGTTCACTTTTATATTACACCTCCACCCCCATATCCCCCCCCCAAAAAAAAATCAGTATGGTGATGTCATTCATATAATGTTTCAGTTTGGAGACCACTGTATCCTACATGTCAACTAGTGGGTTGGTGAAAGGTTAGTGCCCCTCCCCACAGCACACCTACAGTAACTCAAAGACAAACATCCGCCCCTTACGAGATTATGGTGTCTGGCTTTAGATAGATGGATAATACAGTAATAGGTGTATCGAAGGAGATACAATTACAGTGGATGCCAGACCCCTTTCTTCTTTCCACTATCCCAGAGTTGGTGTATGATGATGTGTTTCGGGTGTGGGAGGCCATCTGGGCAGCGCGGCATGTATCCTCACCACACTTTGTGCTGTTCATCGCACTGGCACTGGTGGAAAGATATCGGGGCATCATACTGGACAACAACATGGACTTCACTGACATTATCAAATTTTTCAATGGTTAGTTCTCAATTTGCTTAATGTACAGTATTTTAGATTTAAGGACGAAGGTGACTGTATGTTGTGTAGAAGACAGTTGCAACATACTTCAGTGAGAGAGAATGAAGAGGAAGAGGAGGAAATGAGAGAGTGAGAACAGCATGTATGAATGAAGTAGTGGTTTTGCCATGGCCACCTTCTGTTGGTGGCTCCCAGGATAGCTAGATAAATACTGCTGTGTGTGTTGTGCCACAGTGAGGAACAGAATTTATTCTGGTTTTAGATGATGCAGATTGAGCCTGTTCAGGTATATGTCCAAAGGGTGGTTGGGGTTTATTGCTCACATAATGCCACTCAGGAATGAGTGAGGCTGGTCACTCTCATCTAAAATGTCAGGACCAACTTGCCTAGCCCTGGGCTCCTACACTCCTCATGGAGCAACACAGGATTGGATGATGATGATGATGTAATTATTTTTGCCAGTTGATGTTACTGGTTAGTAAGTTAACCTTCAGACTTCTGGAGATATCCCCAGCGTCAGATATATTATTTTATTTTATTTATTTATAAAAGTGGTAGGTGAAGGCGCTCTCCATCCACTCACTTGACATAGTGCTGCTCTCGGGTGACTGCCCTTTCCTCTCTTTCTTCCTTCTTTCCTTCCGTCCTCTTCCGTCTTTCTTTCTTTCATTCTTTCCTCTTCCTTATGCTTACAGATGACTCTACACTCCCTCTTCTGTCTTTTTTTTTTTTTTCCTTCATTCTTTCCTCTTCCTTCTGCTTATGTGTGACCCTACATTGTACACCATTTACAATGCTGGATGGTAACCATGCAGCCAGATTATGGCGCCTGGTGGTTTAGTGGGTAATGAAGGTGCTCCAAGCGGATTGAGCCGGTGCAAGTTTATATCCAAGGGATGGTTGGGGTTTATTGCTCACGTAATGCCACTCAGGGATAAGTGAGACTGATCACTTTCATCTTAAATGACAGAACCAACTTGCCTAGCCCTGGGCTCCTACGCTCCTTATGGGGCAACACAGGATTAAATGATGATGATTATGATGGTGATTTCATTTTAATGAAGCTTTAGTATAGTGTGAATGATTATGTGGCCCATCCCTCTGGACATGCTGTTAATAGTTGTCCTGCCTTATGTACTCTCTTTCTCTTTGTTTCTGGATCCTAACTCACCCATACTGGAAAGCATACCTTCACATGGTAGCACTGTTATAACCAGGCAATAGAGCAGCCTGGTTACATAAACATCCATTAGCTCCCTCCCCCTCTGCTGAATGTAGGGTAGTGGACTGTGGGGGAAAGGCCATCCATCCATCATCCAATCCTACATTGCCCCATGAGGAGCGCAGGAGCCCGAGGCTAGGTAAGTTGGTCCTGACACATAAGATGAGAGTGACCAGCCTCACTCATCCCTGAGTGGCATTACATGAGCAATCAACCCCAACTACCCCTTGGATATAAACCTTCACCGGCTCAATCCAATTGGAGCGCAATAATTACCCACAACTGTGGTATTCAGGCTACCAGGTTCATGTTCAGTATATGTTCATTTGAGTCTTGGAGTACAAAAACAACTTTGCCTCATCTTGATGTAGGAAGAATTGTGAGGATGATAATGATTAAGGATGATGATGAATGGTGATTTCTTTTTCCCAACTTTAACAGAAATGGCGGAGAGACACGATGCGAAGGAGGTGCTAAAAACCGCAAGAAATCTAGTGTTGCAGCTACAGACACTCATTGAGAACAAGTAAACCTATATTTCCTTTCTCCAGTCCCTTCAACTCCTATGTGCCAAAATATCAGACTTGAAAAATGCTGTTAGCAGTAAATTATGAACTTGAATACAGTGAGTTCTCTTTATGAGTCATCTTTTTTTCTTATGCTGTCTTTTTGCTAGTAATCCCTTCACTCTGATGATATTTTTCATTTTATTCAAGCTGCCACGGATGATTTTAACTATATCGCTAAAAGGCATAACTATGGTCACAGCTAATGCCCCCAGTTCCAAAAGCATCTTCTGAACAAATGAAATTGTCTAGAAATGATAAGATTATATTTAAAAGTCAAATACCTCACTGAATTGAAAGGTAACGTAAATTAAAGTACAGGTGCGGGTATATGAAATTTTGACTGAGAATGAAACAGCACCTATAATGATGTAGGCAAAGAAATCATACCTTTGGGTAGACAAGTTTGCCTTCTACCATGATGATGCTTTTTGTGTCCCCTTTAGTACATTGATGTCTCTTTCAGTTTGCTCTTTCCACTACCTTTCAGTTTTACTCAGCTTGGGAGAACCACCTACTTGTCTGTCTATCTGTGTATATCTCTCTGTTGCCAGACATCGTAATCCTGTAGGAGTCGGCCATAAATAAATTACCTCCCTGTCCTCTGCCATTTGGCTGCCCTCCCTTCAACTCACCCTCCCCCTTCCCTCAAATATCTCTTCACTTCGTCTCTCCATCGCCTCCTTAGTCTCCCCCTTACCTGTTTGTGAAAGGCTTAAATGAAGGCCACTGCCTTACCTTTACAGTACGAAAAATCTTTTCTAGGTTGAACAAATCATCCTCAGACTGAAGGAAGTATAAAGTCTAAACCCATCATTTTGAGAGTTTTTCCATGAGCTGAATAAGATTGTCATTTGTGGCAAGAATAAAAGAAAATAGGTACCGTATAATCATTTTATTCTAACTTGGCCTAAAGTTGCCATCTCTTTATCGTGAATGCTGAGTTATAACAGTATATTAACACTAAGGTACAGTGGTAGTGAGGGAGAAATGCTATGGAAAGGATGTAGAGCAGCAGCATGGTCATTTTCTGCGACTAAGCTGTGTGAAATAAGCTGCAAAAGGAAAAAAAATATGGGCCAAGTTAGAGTAAATGGGGGGCTAATAGTGACCATATCTTACTTTTCACTGCATGTATCTATTGATCTGGATGAATTTATCTGGTGGTAGTAGAATGAAAAGAATGCATGATCATACCAAAAGGGTCAGTGATATCAACTACTATGTACATTATTACTTCAGCAGTGTAACATCAGCCATACTGTACTGTACCTTGCTCTCAAGCCTTCATTCATGTCACTTACATTTGTCCATATAGTCCATGTCAAGTGTGGCTGTATACTTAAAATTTATATTGCAAAGAGGAAGGCAGGCTTCTTAACTTTGATGGATAGTGCAGCATTGAGAGAGTGGTTCAATGTTAAGGCCTATGTTATCATCAGTCAAGGAAACCCAGTAACACCTCAACCTTTCTGTTTATTTTTGCATATGGCATATTAATATTCTTGTGTATGTCTTTTTAGCAACCTCTGTTGATAGCAGATAGACATAACTGACATTCAGAAGAATGTGAATGTGTAGTATATAATATAAATCACTAAGGATGAGGTGCTTGAAAACTTAGTGCTGATGGGAATATGGGCAAAAAATGTGTTAGTGATCTGATGCCAGTTGGATGACTTAGATGGTATGGACATGAGGAGAGATTGGAAAGGGTAACTGGTGAGGAGGTTTGTGGATATGAATGTCAAAGGAACAGTACCAAGGAGTAGACCTAAGAATACCTGGGGCAAAGGTCTTATGTAAAGTCTTAGTGTAAAGGGACCAGCTAGAAATGGTGCAAAAGATGTAGCAGCCTGGGGAGCAGCCACATTAGAAATACACTTGACCATAACTTATACCCTACCACACCTGCCTGTAATTTCTCTCTGGAACTCCATTGCTTTTATCTGTAATTGCAGTATGAAGAAGACTATTGGTACATTACTGTATTGGTATTAACAGGTATTGGAGTTAGATTGAGGGAGAATGGACAGGTGTGGAAGGGTGAGTCATGGCCAAATATAATTCAAATTTTGAATGGAGTACACATCCTAGCATAGCCAAAGCCTTTAAAAATGAAGATATGCTATTTCCGTCCCTGGTTTCTTTACCACTCTGGCTCAGGGGAAGTTAAAGTCCGGACTGAAGAAAGGCCAGGCAAGAGGGCATGGTCCGTCTAGCAGTGTAATAATGGCGCACAATAATGGAATGGCATACCGGTACACACACAAACCCAACGTTGCCACTTATGCTTACCTCATAAACACAGTCATGGAATATGACTGAAAAATTTGTCATGAAGTACAACTGAAAAATGAACCATTCATATCACTTAATACAATCTTTGAGTGCTTCTCAGTTCCCTTTGCATTTTGTGAACATGGTTCCTGTCGGAACTATCTTTTTCCTAGTGTTCGGAGTACTTTTGAAGCAGCTTTATAGTCTATAATTATTACAATAGTAAACAGCTGATTCAGTTAATAGCATGGTTATATCATTATGCAGATACACAGTAGATATTATGCATACATTCTTCTTGCTGCGTTCAGTCTTCTCATTGAGCCAGACCAGTCAATAGTAAACAGCTGATTCAAGTTATGTCATGGTTATATCATTATGCAGATATACAATAGATATTATGCATACAGTCTTCTCATTGAGCCACCAGTCACTGCTTTGAAATTAGTTTGGTGCTTCAAGAGTACTTTGAACACTGGGAAAAAGGCAGTTCAGTCAGGAACCGTGTTTACATAATGCATGGAGAACTGAGAAGCATTCAAAGATTGTACTAAGTGATATGAATGCCTTCCTCTTTCAGTTGCACTTCATGACAAATTTTTCAGTCATATTCCATGACTGTGTTTATGAGGCAGGCAACAGTGACAACGTTGAATTTGTGTGTGTAAGCCATTCCATCATCGTGAACCATTATCACACTGCTAGACTAACCATGTCCACTTTCCTGGCGTTTCTTCAGCCCTGACTTTGACTTCCCTTGAGCCAGGGGGGTAAAGAAACCAAGGATTGAGATTGTGCTATGAAATTTATAGAATGCTTGAAGTTATGGCATTTCATCAGCCTGCATCCCACATAGCAGAGTGCAGTATAGAATGAAGTGATATAGAGACACCAGACATGTTCCATCTTCCTCTCATGCTTCAGAAATTGTTGTAAAAAACTTGGAGCTTATCTTCCATTTTGCAAATTAAGGTTTAGCCTCTTGAATAATGGTGACATTGATTACAGAGCATTCTTATTGCTACTAAATCATTTTATTCTGCTTCAGGTTAGATTTTTTAACTGGAAGGGCTTGATAGAGCCCCGCTAACCCCTAACCCCTTTCAGTATGAGACCTGTCCTAATTTTATAAAATCCCCTGGTAGCAATAAGAGAACACTAAATTCAACATAACCTACATTCAGTGTGTCAGGGTTTAACTATACAGCCATTAGTTTTTTTTTATTTTTCATTGTCATTTTGTTCTATGCAAAGTAATGGTTTGTTATATGTGCATGTGAGGAGAGACTTTGCATTAGCCATACAGAATTGTGCTTCATTGTTTTCTTGTGTTTGTTGGGGATGCTGTAGGGGCCGCCAACATATCTATAGTGACTTGGGTCATGCTTAATAGTCATGTAACACTATGAGTTATGGAAGATATGTACTCTTTGAATTGCAGTTTCTGTGCAAATATGATAGCTTTGGACCCATTAAGACCCATTTCAGGTTACATGTATCCTTATTTTGTATTTGTTTTAGATTCTACCTCACCCTGTATTTATATGTGGGAATAAGATTAAAATGATGTCAGTGATGATTTACATGTTTTTTATTTATTTATTTTTATTTATTTTTTAATGCTGGGCCATGATGTTTAGAATAGTCCAGAGGCATGTGTTTTCCTAATGAGATATCATGTGGAGTTGCTGTATATAAATCATTCCACCTTCTTAGGAACTGTTAACAAGTGCAGTGCTTACATTTGTGAAATATTATACAGTACTGAAACGCATATTGGCAGCAGCAGTGATGTAAATATGGCATGGTGGTGGTGAAACTACAGCTGAGTATAGTCTCAGTACTCATCCATCTGTATTATGATTATACTTATAGACTAAATCTTATAAATATCTTTCCTTGATAAAGTAGGATTTGAACTTGTGATATCACATAGACTAAACCCTGTAAATACCTTTCCTTGATAAAGTAGGATTTGAACTTGTGATATCAGAGTTACCAGCTTGTTAAAAAGTGTTACATGACTTTTGAGCAAAGCCTAACTAAACTTTACTGACATGATAGGAGTGAAGTGAAGATGAATATGTATGAATACCATGAAGTTTGAATGGGAGTGACTGCACATCATAAATATATAGATACACCAGATGCTATATAGAGAGAGAGTATTGCCAGAATTCTATTGAATGTGAAGATAACCTATATTTCTTTTGATGTTGAATGTGATAAATGTTATATATTATTTTAATAGGATATATTTTATAGCTTTTCGCAGACCATGAATCAAATGCAAAACTACAGTATTTATGACACGTGTTGATTTTAGTGTAGAAGTCCATAGAAGTGATTCTTCTAACCCTTAACCCCTGAAGTCCTGGTGGCCATTCAGAAGCCAGGTTAATCCATTCAGTTGTATATATATTTTTTATTCCATCTTGTTATTTCCGGGCAGTGTTATTTAGTGTAGGATAGTCTTTCTGAACAGGAAGAATTAGATATAGCTTTCATTAACCCCTTAGGCTGCTTCCACACCAAATGCTCGCTGGCTGGTGGTTGTGGTGAGGGTTGTGGCTCACTGTAACCCGTAGAAGTTCTCTCTCACACCTGCCTGCATCCAATGGGGCTGCTTATATGGGTGACAGTGATGCTAAACTCCCTTCCTCACCTGCCCGCACCAGCTAGCATTTAGTGTTGATACGACTGCAAGCTAATACAGGACCTTGCTAAATTGAATAAGATTGCCTGATGGTGGCCTGAGTTAAATAATGAATATGCCATTAGAGTGAAGGAGTTAATTGTGTTTTGACCAAATTGAAGGGATTAATGAAAATTGTATTTAATGCCTCTGCTACCAGAGGTCTCCCCAGATCTGAATATAATGATCTTGTGGTAGTGAGAGTCACATTAAAAAGAAACCATTGTAGTGAGAAGGTTATTAGAGAATGCTTATAACTTTGACTACAAAGGGTATTCTCTGAGTTTAATGCTTTCATTCTGAGGCCATCCTTTTTTATTGTATTCATCCCATATGCTAATGATTTGGTCTGCTTAGGACAGTGTATTTGAACTGGAGGGGTTAGATTTAACCTTTATCAATTCATTCACCAAAAGAGGCTCTCCTAAGCTGAATTAAATCATGTGGAGATAGCAAGAACAAGCAACAAAAATACACCAATGTACAGAATGTGTTGATAAAATCAACTGGCAATAGCAGGAATAAAATAGATGAAACTTCTGTACACTGAAGGGGTTATTGGAGACTGTTTCTAGCCTTATCACTACAAAGGGTCTTTTCTTAACTGAATTAATGACTTAATTGAGTCCAGTGACATCCATTTCATTTTGTTCAAGCCATTCACAAACCATTTAATTCAGCATAAGGGATATTTAATGCAGTGAAGAGGTTAATTAAGGCTGTATCAATCTCCTCCAGTTTGAAGTCTCTCCTAAGCTGAATAAAACCATTTGAGATTAACAAGAATAGAAATATTTCATTGGACTGAAGTGGTTAAGTTGTCAGGAAGTAACAAGAATAAAATAACAAAAAAATGATATACAAGGGGTTAAGAGTTATGCTGAGTAGCCAGAACCGACATCATTTGCATTGCTGCAGATATCTTTTTATATGTGGATAAAAAATAAAAACAGTGCTTCAAGGTTTAATGTATCCATGTTGGTGAATATCTAATGTGCTGGTCACTGTAGGCAGGTGTTCAGTAGTGTTGTAATAGTTGCAGGGTTAATGTGTTAGTACATCAGGCATATCCTTCACTGTAAACATTGCAGGTTCTATACATGGCTGTACATTCATTTCCTATCATAAGTATGGACTGTGTTCCAAAATATTGTGACATTATTGGGAGACTAGCTCATTAATTTTATGGATGGCAGAGAAACTTTTATGCATAATATAGCTGCTATTTACTGTAAACTAAATAGCTTGAAAGGATATTGAATGTAAACTAAATAGCCAAAAAGTACATTGAATGCGACCTAAATAACCAAAAAAACATTTAAAAGGTTATTCATAACAAGGATTTCCTGTGTTTTTTAAAGTGGTGTTGCAAAGGTGTTGCAGACCTTTAAGTCCTGATGGTTATTTGAGAACTCAGTGACAAATTTGAAGTAGTGTGGCTTCTCTGCTGGTTCTGAGCTAGAGAGATGCAAAGATTGATTTCTATTTACGAGAATTATGTGCATAATAAGGTTGCTGGTGGTCTAGTGATAGAGTACGCAATTTTCAGTGGTGACTATGCTGTACACACAGCATAATGGCTACTCTAGAGGTGACTGGAGTTTTCTGTCATGAAAAATGTCGTTGGGGTCTAGCTCAGTCTGCGACCCTTAACTATTTTGGAATATGGTAATCATGGGTCAGGCTTCTGCATCCTGAAGGGACAAGGGAGTAACATGTCTGTTCTGTCCATCATCCAATCCTTCATTGGCCCATCAGGGGTGTAGGGATCCAGGTCTAGGCTATTCAGTCCAGAATTCATCATTGTTTCTCTCCATAGCCAACCATAATTCCTGTACCCATCCAGAATGACAGGCATTCATTCCTGCAATATGTGGGTGGATGGAGAACATAAGGCACACACATTTCAATCATTACCTCAGCATGAAGTTGATTTTATGTTATTTTGTCTTTGAACTCCTTATTTTATCATTGATACATGGGTATAAATGGTTTGAGTTCCTTATTTTATCTTTGCCACATGGATGTAAATGCGTTTCTAGTTTTTTTCATTGCAGACTCATTTCTAGCATGGCATGCAAGTTTATCACATCATATGCATTAAGTTTTCCATAGCTAATCAGAGTCTGAGGGCTGGCCCACACCTGTGCACACTCTGCTTTATTAATATCCAAATGTGGCTTATAATCCTTAAAGTACAGAAAGGTAGTACAGCTTACACCATCATCATACATTTGTCATTTGTCAGGTCATTGTATTGTAATTATCTGTAATGTTAATTCCTTCAGCCAGGGATGTCTTACCTACACTGATTAAAACTCTTGCAACAGCCAGAATATAACAATGAAGATGTCTGGAAGTTGAAGGAGATAAATCTTGTGATATGTATTGGTGGGGGATCTCATGGATTACTGGCATGTTCATCAGCATTAAACCATTCAAATTATGAGGGTTAAGTAATAAATTAATGGCCATAGCACAGGGATGTTTTACTAATGCTTAGGATCAACTAGCCATACAAATCATTAACTACTGTGTTGGAAATTGTTTGGGTAGTTTAATGCACAGGGATGCCTAGGCACTGTGTGGGATCAACCAGCCATGCAAATCACAAGAGTAAGTGTTTACAATGGCTGTTTGGCTGACAGTAGCAACACAGTGGCACATATTGTCCCATACATGTTTGCTGTCAGAATTTTTTTTTTTTTTTTTTTTTTTTTTTTTTTTACAGTAACATTTCTATTTTTAACCGTTGTCGTTACCTGTAGATGAATTTATTAAGCCCAAGGGAGAATATTTGTCATGAAGAGGTTACCCTCCATTATACAATAGTGTTTTAACCTTTGTTCAAATCCACTTGGTGGTCAGAGGATTTTTTGCAATGTAAAATGTTATCAGGAAAGTCAGCTGAATCACAGCAGTTTAAATGATTTAAATTACAGTACCCTAGCCTCAGGCCCTGCCTCATCCCTCACACTCTGGGGCTTGCAAAGCAGTAATAAGGTACTGACTTGTTTTGGGACACATTCCTGACATAATAATGACTGGTTGTTTATTCATTGTAATCTAGTGGCCATTGTGTGCCTGCTGGTTTAGTGGTTTGAGAGCACCAGTTGGGGAGAGGGCCATGTGTTACATGCATTGCATTGGTTTTGACCCCCCGAGAGGCCACTGGAAGCTCTGCAGTTATGTAGAGTCTGCATCAAAAGTCCTGTTGCTTGTCGTGATTTTTCCTCAATGAACTTTGAAAATATAAATCCACAATAGAGGACAAAAAAGTTATCTGTGTCATCTGCTTTTCATTACCCACCCTTTTTTCAAAATCCAGAAAGAGAAAAGCTGGAGATGAACAGAACTTTTGATGCCAACTATACTGCTACCAGGGGCACAGGCCAGTCACCCACCCTTCCTTAAACATTCCAGACTGCCCTTGGGCCCCTTCTCCATGCCAGGGGAGATTTGGGATTGTGTATTGCCATGCTTTGTTTTTTCAATAGCCATATGATGTTCCTGCCACTTAAATCTTGCATAGATATTGAAGAATATTTTGTCATCTATAGGCATTCCTCATTTAGGGTCATTTTACTCATAGTAATTTCATTTAAGCTTAAAGTTGTTTTGTTCATAATACTTTCTATATGATGAACATGCTTTTAGTATACTGTACCAGTCTTATTACTTACTGATTTTTTAAATTCACCATGTGCAAGAATAAAGATTATATCATGTTGAAGAGCTTACTTTGCTCTTTATTAGTGTCTGTTTTCACTATGAACTTGTTTGAGTTTTTTTTTTTTTTTTTACACTATCCTTTCAAGTATAAGTAATTTTCTTGCTTTAAACTTGGAACTTGGAGTAAAAAGAAAAATAATAATAATTTTTAAATAAACTTCAAGTGTAAAACTTTCATACAGTAGTTTGAATATTGGTGGGATCCGATATAAATGATTTAAAAGCTGTTTTACTCAGCAGAGGATTTCACCTGTATATACCCCACCTACAGACTTTAAGTGAGGATTGCTTGTGTGTTTGTTATTTTTGCCACATGTAATGAAGTCAGGATCATTGTTACATTTTTGTGTGCACATGTTCAATTTGATGTTGTTTAGGAGCAGAGAGCAAAGGTTGTGCTTCCAATATTATGTTTGGCGTTGGAAAAAACTTTATTGCAAAAGCACAAACAAAGGGGAAAAATAATTGTCAGTGGGTTTCAGGGGCTGTTTTTAGTTGGCATGAGAAGTTTTGTAATGCCTTTTCCTCAGTAACTTATTATCTGCATTACATTTTGATAATCGTCTTGTATATTACTCATCCATCGTTGATATTATACAGATGTACGTAACATACAACATTCAGACTCCCATGGGTCACCTCTAGCAGAATAGAATCTGATGTTAGATGTTGATAATCATTCTGAATGTTACTAATGCAGCTGTTCAGTATTAACCACTTAAGTCTAGGTAATGTAATTTTAAGTTTATTATTGCTGCTACCAGACGATTTTGCTTGATTTCAGAGAGACATCGTATTGAAGGGGTTTATTAAGGCCATATCCAGCCCCTCCAGTTTGAAAAATTTATCCTAAGCCAAGTATAGGTGCTCAGAATAAAATAAAAGATATCCGTGAGCACAGAGGATTAAGTTGAGATACATAACATAAAGAGGCAGTAATGCATAAAGTAAGAAATAAGTTACTAAGAAAGAGGTGTTGCAAGGCCTTTTGTGCCACAGAAAATGCAACCATCAGTGTGGTGGAGGTAATCTATACATTCATCTCAGTAATGTTGTCATGTAACTATAAGACACCTTTATGGATGTTATGTTGTGTTTTTAGTGGTTTTACTGCCCTAGTTGGAGTGATGGCCTTGTATTAGTTTTATCTCCAAGATGTGACCGGAGGATTTTTGTAGACTGGTTATCTAAGCTTAAATGAAAAGGATTATGGTAGCCTTACCCTGGAACCCCTACGCCACACAGTGTTAGAATGGGATTGACTATTACTGTCCCTTTTTAGTTCTCAATATGTTATAGAAGCATTGCCTGTTAACTGCTTGAGTATACTGATGCATTTTTATTTTTATTAATGCTGTTGGATGCATTAATGCAGCTGAGAGGAAAAGTCCTCTAGTGAAGGGAGTAAGGAATAATGAATGACACATCTAACCCCTCCCAGTACTAAATAAAATTGTCTGATAATTGCAAGGATAAAACAAGAAAAGACATCATTGGGCTGAAGGGATTAAAGTTCCATTGCTATATTTTTTTAGCTGATTTGCCAGTCTTCCAGTTCACAGTATACTTAAATATCACTGAAAATATTGCCAGAAGTTCCATTCCTGCCTATAAAGCTGATTTGCCAGTTTTCCAAATTTTGTCAGCTTACAGAAAAATTGCTTGTTGAAGTTTTATTGCCACCTATTGAGTTGATTTGTTAGTCTCCCAAACTGACAGTACTAAGTTTAGATATATAGTACTTTTAAAACATTCCTGGCTTGTAATAAGGACAGCATATAACATTTGTGACAGACATCAGTTGTTGTTGTTGATTCATAAATAATACCTATAGTTCTTGTTTAAGCCTGTGATATTTAACCCACTGAGGCTGGGGACATTTTTCTCTCTCTCTCTCTCTCTCTCTCTCTCATTTATTGCCAACTCCTGATGGTTTATTCCGCACAGGATAAAGATTTATGAGCTGGGGGTTTAGATATAGCCAGAGTAAACCTCTTCAGTACAAGATCTTAGGTTAGTAAAATAATTTTATAGCAAAAATAAACTAGAAAGAGTGTCACCCAGATTCAGAGGGTTAAGTAACTTCTTTATTTAACACTTCATTATAGTAACATTTCTCTTTTATTCTTGTTGCCTGCAGTTGTTTTTATCAGCTCTTAATCAGGCAGAGAATCACATATGTATTGTAATTTGGATAACATAAGATAATTATATTCAACTGAGGGAGAAGAATGGCATCTGAAGGGTTAAGCAAAATAAGATTGTCTGCTGGTGGCAGGAAAAAAGAAGAAAAAATATATATATATATTATACTTAAGGGAGTAATGGAGAATGGAACTCACCCTTGGGCAGAATAAAATCATTTGTATTGCCAAGAGCAACTCCTGCAGTGTGGCAGTGTGCTTTGTGTTTGTAGTTCATTCCTGCTACCTCCAGAGTATCATTATTATTATTATCTTTTTTAATGAAAGATCTGTAGTAGTGAAGGAGATACAGCTATAGCTGACCCCTACAGTTCGAAGGGTCGTATTCTTGCTGGTTAAGGAAGCTCCCAAACCCCTGTTCTTTAGTGATTTTTTTTTTTTTATGACCTATTAATATCCTTTTGTACATTATTAATGCAGAGTATGGTGATATTGGAAGGATATATGTAACGCGGAAGAGGACGGTAAGGTGTAATAAAACAAATTGCTTAGGAAAAGGTGTTAGGGAACTTCTTCAACCAATGAGAATACAGGCCAAAGACTCCATCCTGAGGTAAATAAAATAGTCCAGAAATAGCAGAAATAAACATAAAACAGTGTCACAGGATTTATGGGGTTACATTGTCATAAAGTGTTAAATGAGAACTGCTGTCTTGTACATTTAAAGTAGGTGTTGCCATGTTAAGTATGCTTGACGTATGTAATGTAGTAGTTACTGTCACTGAGTTAAGGTACCAAGGCTGAGGTTCACAGAATTACTTACAGTCATTTTCCCTGCGTAGCTAAGGTTTACCTTTGCATGAACAACATGAGGTATTGGAGGATTATGCATTCTTCTCTCCTTGACTCTCCTGCAGAAACGAAGAAAATAGGGAAAGATTTTTGCACTTTTCCCTTCCTCTCCTCCAAAAGTATGAGACTCACAAAGATTGCATGCATTCCTTCCCATGTCTTTCCCACCTTTTTCCCTCCCATGCATTTCCTACATTTTTCCTCCCTTGTCCTTCCTGCTGTTCATTATCCCTCCCACAAAATTATTTCCTATTTACGCCCAGGAAGGGATTGTAAGTGTGTTTGTGACTCAGTGTACAGGAGTATATTTTTCCTATGCATTATTTTTCGTATTGGCGGAGCTTTATTTTTCTAAGAGCTTTAATTGATAGTGTCCCCGCCCCCTCCTGCCCTTAACCCTTTCAGTCCCAGGGCATTTTACTTCAGTCTGTTCTTGCTAATACCAGATGATTTTATTTAGGAATGATTTGGTGTACTAAAGAGTATTATATTTCATTCTTGTGGATGCCGAAGGATTTTATTGTTATTGAAGGGGTTATTGGAGGCCATAGTTATCCCCTTACAGTCTAGAAAGTTTCCATTCTATAACTGAAGGGATTCTTAAAGGCTATATCTAACCCCTTCCAGTTTGAAAAGTTTGTGCTCTGTTAATAAGGGGGTTAAATAAGACTATAAACTGTATCTAACCCTGGCAGAATGAAAATCTTTCAGAAGCAGAATAAAGTCATCTGTGGTTATCAAGAATCTAACACTTCCTGGGGCTAAAGGAGTTAACAAGGTCATTGGAGGGATGACGATTCTCTTGTTAGGAAGTTGGGTTATTTCATTAGCACAAGGGGTCAGAAGCTTATATTCTGAGTGGCTCTGGAGCTTCAGTAACTCATCGTCCTTGGTGATTTTATTCTGCACCTAATTCAGTATCTGCCTGTACACCACTTATACAAACTGCAGTGCTGTATATTGGTATTAAAGTGGCATAAATAGCATACAAGAGAATGGTAAGGTGTAATATGCAATCACTAAGGAAGATGTGTTGTGAAGCATCCTATGCTACCTAGAATATGGCCAATAATTTCATGGACTAAGAGGCTTCTTGGCACCTCCTACATATGATGTGTTTGATATTCTTGTGTACGTTATTTATGGCAAGTATGTCAGGAGGATATTAATGTATACGTTGTATGTAACCCCTTGAAACCATAAAGTCTCTCCTAAGCTGAACAGAATCATGAGGAGATAACAAGAAAGAAAGAAAAAAAAAAAAATTTGAAAGGTCAAACATATAACATGCATAATATAGTGGTAAGGGGGAGGTGTGTGGAGCCTCTTAAACCTACAATTCTATGTTCTGTGGATACACTGTTGTCCAGGTTAGGGCTCAAGATTGTATTACTCAGTATTCAGTTCATAACATACTTAAAAAACCACGTGGCAGTTTGGTGAAAATTATAAAAGGAAATTCATTCTGCTTAAGATCAGGAGGCTCCCAACACCTCTTACCAGTTTATTTTATTATTATATATGCAGTGTACATTGAAATTAGCCATGTCACTATAAGCATTCTGTCCTAAGCTGAATCAGTTGTCTGACAGGTGTAAGAATAAAACAAATGATACTACTGTATATTGAAGGGGTCAAAAACATATAAATAACATGCAAGAGTGTATTATGCAAAATAAAATGCTACGATGTGGTGGGGAGCCTTCTAAGTGCATGAGACTGTGGCCCGTGACATTACATTTAGGACGATTATATTGTAGAAAAATATTTATATATTATCCTATTAAAGACATAATAAGATTTTGTAGTTATTTGGAAGTCTGTGAATGTAAGGTAGAGTAATCTGTATTTGTTTGGAAAATACTGATTTATTTTATTAAGGTAGGTAAAAATTCTCATACTCCGACTGATTGATTCCCATGATGTATTATTAATGTATTCTTGCTAATTCCAGAGTGCTGGAGAGGGATGCCTTCATGTGGTGGCACTGATACAGTTGTGTGGCTCCACTGCCCAATTATACAAGCACTCCTCAGCTCCTTCCCTATCCCTCAAAAGGAGGATAGTGAAATGCAGGGGAAGAACAGCTTCAGCCTACAGTTCACTGGGTTTATGTCCAGATGAACCTGGGGCTACAGTAGCAACAACAACAACAACAACTACTAATTCTAGAGGCTTTTATTCTGCTTAGGATGGACTTTTCAAACTGGAGTGATCATATATACACTTCATAAATTTTAATTCCATCACCACCATATATCCCCTCCCAGCTGAAAAAATTGCCTGTAGGTAGTAAACATGCATATATAAAAGTGACAGCATGCTTCCTTTTAGGTAGCTAGAAATGGAAGAAGAACTGACGTTACCATGGCTGGTGGTGGTAATTCTCTTCACATGAGATTTTTTTTTTTTTTTTTTGGTCACCTGACTATTTTATTTAGCATTTACTTTATTTAATGGGGGCACTCACCATCCACTCACTCAATGTAGTGCTGCTCACGGGTGTCTACCCTGTCCTCTTCTCCATCCTTCTTTCCTTCCATCTTCTATCTTTCTTTCCTTCATTCTTTCCTCATCCTTCTGCCTACGGGTGACTTTACACTCCCTCTTCTGTCTTTCTTTCCTTCATTCTTTCCTCTTTCTTCTGCCTATGGGTGACTGTACACTGCGTGACAAACCAAATGGTTTCCTGTACACCAGGAAACTATTTACTATGCTGGGTGGTAACCATATAACCAAATTTTGGCACCTGGTGGTTTAGTGGGTAATTATTGTGCTCCAATTGGATTGAGCCGGTGAAGGTTTATATCCCAGGGGTGGTTGGGGTTTATTGCTCACATAATGCCACTCAGGGATGAGTGAGGTTGGTCACTCTCGTCTTAAATGTCAGGACCAACTGCCTAGCCCCGGGCTCCTACGCTCCTCATGGGGCAACGTAGGATTGGATGATGGATGGATGGATGGAATATTTAGAATTTGCCTTCATTACCCCCTTCACTCCAACACATCTCCCTCCACTTCAGACAGTCTTTCCTAAGTATATAAAGGTCTCAAGTTAGCAGGAATAAAATATTAAAAGCATTCATGGATTGAAATGGTTAAGCCCTTCAGTGTTTTATATTTTACTCCTGCTTCCTACAGACAGTTTTATTCAGTTTTACAGAGATGTCTCGAAGTGAAGGGGTTAATGGAGGCTGATCTAACCCATCATTTAAATGGTTTCTGAACAAAAATAAAGTTCTAGAGTTAGCAGGAATTAAATGCCAAAAATGATGACATTTTATATTTCTTTTTTGCTGCCTACAAACAGTTTCATTCAGCAGTAGGAAGGTGTCATGGGCCTGTATTCTTGTTGCTTTTTTTTTTTTCTTTCTTTCTTTTATGCAAGGAAGAAGGAAGGAGTCTCCCAAGCACCTCTTCCCTAGTTATTTATTTTTGGATATGACCAGGTAATATAATTCTCTACACTGTTTATGAAGAGTATGGTGGTATTAGAATGATTTTAAAAACACAGAAAAGGATAGAGAGGTATAATAAGCAAAATAAATCACATAGGAAGAGGTGTTAGGGAGCTTCCTTAACTGATGAGAATGCAGGCCTTGGAAAATAAACTCATCTGGTGAAAAACAAGACTAAAATGCAAAAGACCTACCTAGAATGAAGTGATTGTCCCTTTCACTTGCGTGACTTTATTTATTTTATTCATGCTACCTCCAGACAATTTTATTCAGCTTAGGAGAGACTTTTTGAACTAGAAAGGTTAGAGATCCTTCAGTGCAAAATAAATAAATAAAAGTATGTTTGGAGTTAGCAAGAATAGATTTATAGATGTCACTGGTTCTGAGAAGTTAAAAGTACAGGATGGTCCATATATTGCACTGCACTTGTCATTCAGACACCTGGTGGTGTGGTGGGTAGAGTGCCCTGTTCAGAATGATGACCTTCTATAGATTTCAGTGATTGAAGGTTTTTCAGTCACATAATGCTGCCAGTGGAAGTAAGCTGGTCATCTATCCTTAAATTTCTCAGTCGTATAATACCTCTAAGGGAAGTAGGCTGGTCATCTACCCTTAAATGTACAGGACTGTGATAGCCTAGCCTCAGGACCCTACACCTGGGATAGAATAAAATGGGCCCAGCTGTTACTTATTTCTCCTTAACTGTGGCCATGTCGATGTCAGGGGAGTGCAATGTTTGTACCATCTTGTCTAACTTGAACAGGATGGTAGAACTAATACTGTACATATTTAGATTCCATTTGCATTCAAGTACGATACCGTGTAAATGCTATTATAAACAAAAACAAAAAAAAATGCTTATAAAAAATCTGTGTGTGTTGTTGAGCTGTTTATAAATGGATGAAGATTTAGTTTTACATATACAGGTACACATGAAATTATACAGTATATGGTGTGAAACTCTATTTTTATTTGTCATTGGTGATGTCGTAGTTTAATTATAAGTCTTTTAAGCTATAGATATTTTTGTTTATAATTGGTGATAAAAACTAAATATGGTAGCTTAGTTATGAATCCTATATTTTATAAGTATATTTTTATTATAAGTGATGATAAAGTACTTAAATTAATTATATAAAGCTCTATAATTGGTGATAAAGCACTCAAATTATATGCATTGCGAAGCTATATTTTTATTTATAATTGGTGATAAATCACTTAACTTATATGCATTACAAAGCTCTATTTTTATTTATAATTGGTGATAAAGTAGCTTAATTGTATATCATACCATGAAACTATATTTTTATTTATAATTGGTGGTTAAGGTTACTCTTACTCAGTCAAATGTCACACAGTTTCTTAAAAAGAGAGCTTGGTAGTATTGATGAGACAAGATAATTCCATAGCCTCTTCAACCTAACTATGTCATTTTTATTTTTATCTGTATTTATTTATTTATTTATTTATTCATGCTGTTTCCCAGCTGTTTTACTCATTTTAGGAGAGACCCTTTGAACTGGTGAGGTTAGATGTTGTCTTCATTAACTTATTTACTTCTAAAGATCTTTCTTCAGGTAAGTAAATTATTCAGAAGTTAGCAGGAATAAAATACAAAACATGCCACTGAATTGAAAAAAGTTAAGTATATTGACAACCTTATTCTTTTATTCTTGTTACTGTCAGATGATTTTATTCTCTTTAGGAGTTTCTGAGCTAGAGGAGTTGATGAATACTTTTTTTTATTCCCTCACAATGAGATACCCCAATATGTTATAGAATTGCCTGGAGGCAGCCAGCATTATATTGGAAGGATTGGTTGATCATCATAGTTTTAACATTGTCTCATTTCTGTATCATTCTCTATCTTACGTCACCTCATTCAATCGCATTCCAAATTCTCTCACCTGCTGGGTCATATTTAAAGTGGCATTAGAGATTTACTAACACTTTCTCCTTAGCAATTTATTTTATCCATTACACTGTATCCTCTTGTGTGTCACTGATGCAAAGTGTGCTGAATATGAAAATGATAGAAAATTGCATGCAGGTGAAAGTTAGGGTGTAATATGCAAAATAAATCACAGTGGAAATTGCCCTCACATGATGATGATGATGATAAATTTGCTCTTTGACCCCTCTTATGCCTTTGACAAATACGGCTAACTATCTCATTCTTTTAGTGTCCTAAATGCTGTTATACTGGTAAATCATTCTTTTTTCAGGGACAGAGATAAACTTGTGAGTGAAGTACAGTACTGTGTTTCAGGCAATAAGAAAATCCAGTCCATTTTTACCCTTTGTGAAGTGAAGGTAAAGTTTGGTTAGTAGTGTATCTCTTTCTATAAATTTGTAAAAATTTTCGCCCTCCCTCACTGGACCCTACTTTACCCCACCCCACACTGGAATGAGAAAGGTCGTTTGGATGATGATGATGGTGATGTGTAGGGACCTGAGGCTAGACTATCACCTTTCATAATACTGTATTTTTTTTTAGAGCAGAAAATTTTTGGCTGGTCATGTAGAATGGTTTGAATCCCTGAGAGGTAAAAGGATAGTTTTGAGGGTAAAATGACGCAAATGATGTAGGTTAGGTACATAGACAACCCAGTAATGTTTTGGACTGTGGTAAGACTGGATTTTTTTTCCTTTTCCTTCTTTCATTTCTAATTTTGTGCATGTTCTGTCTTTGTCTTCTGAACCCAACCTCTTCCCATCTTTATGTGGGAAAAATGGTTAGGAAAACAATGAATTAAAAAGCATATCACAGCTCTTGTCTTTATACATCCAGCTCTCTTTTAATATTGGTAAGGAATGTGATGTAGGGGGAAGAAAATTAGGCCAACTGGAGAATATTATATGAGAGTTATATTATGCATAATGATGTTCGTGTTACGTCAGAGTTCTGAGAATGGTGTGTTGATTATTTTAGTTTACAAAGAAAGTCTATGCCATATTAGATGTAGCATATATTTTTTGTATGGTATATTTTCTGAGAGTTCTATTATATTGTATAGCTAGTGCTTATAGTCATGACAGACTTATATATATAGATTTACTAAAACATGAAGTTATAAACACAGGAAGAGTGAGTGATGGAGATGCGTTTTATCAATACATACGGGAATGGATGTAGGAACTGTAGTTATGATCAGATTTATAAAAGTGTTGAAGTGCTGTAATTATCCCTGTCACTTTCATAGATGCAATGGCGTATTTTAATTGTGCTGTGGGTATTCTAAGTGGCTAGGGTGATTCATTAGCACCTCTTCCATAGCAACTTATTCTGCCCATTACACCTCATATCTTTCTGTATGTTACTGATGAAAACTTTGTCGGCAGTGAAAATAAATATAACATAAAAGAGATATCAAGGCGTAATAACTCTAGGAAACTGCTAAGGAAAAATTGCAATGATGCCTAGAATACCACTTAGAAAGCATCCTAGAAGGGCTTAGAAGGGGGTGTGGGGCTTCCTTGTCACCTCTTTCTGAGTGACTTATATTGCCTGTTGCACCTTGATGACCCTTTGTTATGTCACCGATAAAATGTTGATCTTAAAGCCACATAAATATCCTACAAGGGGATATTAAGATGTAGAAAATAAATTACTTAGGAAGTGGTGGTATAAAGAGACCTATGTCACCTAAAACAATGCCCTACATCCAGACTATATTTATTTTATTTTTTTTTACTCAGCCAGTTTCTAGCAGCTCAGCGGTTAATTGAGAGAGTTTTCAACCCTTTGGCTACTAGAATTTGTCTCAGTTGGACAAAATTATCTTGTGGTGGTCTGAGTTGTAGCCACAGCTTATCTGGACGTGAACCCAGTGGACTGCAAGCTGTAATGATCCTCCTCCTGCCAGCCACCATCCTCCTTTGGAGAGATATGGAGAGAATTAAGGGGTATATATATAACCAGGCAGTGGATCTGCCTGGTTATATCAGTGCCACTGCATGAAGGCATCCCTCTCCAGCACCAGTAGCCAGAGGAAAACATAATGCATCCATGAAAAGTGAGGGGGTTAATTATTCAGACGGTATTTAAAACTGTAATTTGTGAAACAGTGTTATAAGCCAATGTGCCACCATGAGAATGTTCATGTAACGGAAATTTACTCAATTATAAAGCTAAAAAAAATAAAATTTATAAATCAATTGTCATTCTTGTGTACTTTAAGCCACATCACTCTGATAACATTATTTTATTCCTGCTACCATCAGACAGTTTTATTTAGCTTTGGAGAGCTTTTTATAACTCGAGTGTGTAGACAGAGCTTTCATTAACCTCTTACCAAATACTGTATATGATTCCCCCTACTATTCGCAAAATCAACTAAAGATAATGAGAAAAAAATGTAAAAGATATGATTGGACTAAAGGGGCTAACTCTTTTTGCTATATCTCTCAGGCTTGTAGTATATATTGCTTTGGCCTCAAGCTCATCTCAGTGTGATCCCAGTGGCCTGCAGGCTTAAGTTGCCCTTCTTCAGCATCCACCGTCTTCCTTTTGAGGGATAGGATGGGATTTCAGCGATGTCTATAGCCAGGCAACAGGGCCACTATCATCCTAGGATCTGAAAATACAGGTAAATCATAGGACTACTAACATAAATTTGTTGACTTAGACCACGGAGAATACTGTATGTCTGACTGTTCATCTGTTGTCAGATGCCTTATCCCGTAAGGGGTGGCCACAAACATACCCATGTTACCCTGTCCTCCTGTCATTTAGCTGCCCTTCCAACTCACAGCTTCCTTTCTCATATCTCCATTCCATCCCTCCATCTCATCCTTGGTTTCCCCCTCCTCTCCCTTTCTACCTCATAATCTAGAAAATTCTAGTCTGTTATTCTTCATCTTCTCCACATGATCATGGAGGAGGCAGGTAAATATACTGTATACTGTTTAATTTAAACTGATTTAAAATTGCCACCTTTCTATCTTGACTGCATAGTTGTAACAATATATCACAAAAATATGATGCTAATTACGAAGTGCTATGAAAAGGAAGAAGAGGCGTAGCACTGTCTTTCTGGCACTGAGCTACGTGAAATAATTTAAGGGTGGAGGTTTAGTTTTAGGTGGGTAAGTTACTGTCCCTACAGCCTATAGGTTCTTTAATTGTTATGTCTACATCTCAGTGTAGCATGTGCTGTGCAGTGCTCCAAGATGTGTGTGGGTGGTTAAACATAAAAATGGTAAGCAGCCACTACGCCTCCTAAGGAAGGTGACAGCACAAAAGAAAAAGAAGTAAAAGAAAAAAATAGCGTAAGGTATGAATGCCGTAACTAAATTGATCTGCATCATTTAAGTATGTAATTAATATGCAAATTATGAATATCAAACAAGATAGCAAAAAAATGCACAATTTCAACGAAGAACCATAAAAGATACACAAATTAACTCAAGAACCATAAAAGTACATAAGTTTACCTATAACCATAAACAAATACACAAGTTTACCTAAAAACCATAAAAAAGTTTCCCCTGTCCATTTTTTTAATAGCATAAAACTGCCGCCTTGTGGCTGTAGACTGAATTATGAGTTTCTAACCTGCGAAAGTTTGAATTTGCCGGCCAGAGCCTTCACTGCCCGCCGGACCATGTTATGGAAGGGTGTTGCTGTCGTAGCTCCTGTTCAACAACCCACAGACCTTGGTAATATATACGTTTATTTATAATTACTGAGTTTAAATGTGACTGGCAGGTGTGTGTGGCTTTTATGGCAGTGATTCTGTGTGCGTTTGGTGTGCAAAGCTGAAGAAATAGTGATGATGATGGTTGATGAGGCTGAACGGATAATGGCGTCAGTTTTTTAACATTATTAGATGTCCAGATCTTAAGAATTTCTGCATATGTTTGATATGAGACAGGTAAACAGGAGTTTGGTGTATTTGAAGGGTGTGCATGTCCACAATTTTAAAGCGAATCGGCAGCTTCATAGTTGTTCGTTGGTTGTTTCCTTCTCACTCCACTCTTCTCCCCTTCGCCCTCTCCTTCCATCTCCGCTTCTCCCCCTCCTTGATCCATCCGCCTCCTCCACCACTCCTCCTTTCCCCTCCGTTTCTTGCTCCCTCCCTTCTTTCCATATTCAGCCTTTGTTTCCTTCATGGAGATAGGCTCTCTATGATTTCCTCCAAACCCTTCCATCGTCTCTTCATCTTTTCTCATCCTCCATCTCTTGCTTTACCTGAAGTTCCTCTTCCTCTCCCCTCACTCCTTTTACTTACAGATAGGCTGCATACATATACATTTATACATAATGCATGTATTTATACATACATACAAATGTATATGTACAGTACAATACATACGCAGGCACACTTGCAGGAATTACACACACAATAGTAGCAATTACCACACACACTAATAATTAATCAGACGCTCACATACCGGTAGTTTCAGTAACCCCCCCCCCTTCACACTACTGAATTTTTTCTCTCGTGTTTGGGTTTGTATATAGAGAGAAGTTTACATGAGCGATTTTAACAGCTTAACCCAAGGCCTCCCGACAACATATGGATATGTGACCACGTTTTGTCACGGTGACACCCAATGAGTTATCCATACGTTTTGCAATTGCGAGGTCCGTCATTTGCACATTTGTCAAGTTTCACAGGTGATTTTTGGTGGGCATATGTGGGAGACCTTCCTCCACCCAACGCCAGGCGTGGATAATGCCTGGCCCCACTTGACCCCCCTCCCCCCCCTGCATGCCATTTTCTTGGCAATTCACCTGTTAGCAGTGACCTGGCCAGTAAAGACATGTCACCACGGTCTCTCCAATGACGAAATTCAAGGCGAAAGTGATTCCTGAGGTGGAGGACGTTTCATTTTCGTTTTTAACCTCCCCCATCCTGACGTTTTCTGGGCAGTGGTACGCCCCAGTCACGACATTTTTGGACCTTTTTTTTTTTTTTGGCTCAAAGATCCGCTTTTGGTGAGAAACTTCGGAAATTCATAGAGAAATCGCTCACCTGAGGTTTAAAATACAGTACTTGATCCAGGTAGGAGTACCTCCTTACCTTACAGGATTTTCTATCAGGCTGGCTGCAAAGAAAACGAGTTCTATGGGAGGATAACTATTCCTCACCACTAATAAACGGTATTTATTTATTTATTTGGTACGAATTTATATGTAGTACGAGAGTTTATTGGTTTTCAAACGGTAATATAGGCATTATAAGCATTGTTTCACTCACTAACTCATCACCATTCCTGACCTTTTTTTGCCACATTACCTGATCATCATTTCTGACTGTTTCTTCCTCTAATGTTTGTCCTCCACATTGTCATCGATTGGGGAATCACTCTGGCCCTGAATTTCGTACCGTGGCATGACATGGCTTTACTGGCCAGGTCACTGATAGCAGGTGAATTGCTGAGAAAAGGTCATTCAGGGGGGGGGAGGTCATGCTGGGTAAGGCATTGTCTCTGCCTGGCATCTTGTAGAGGAAGGTGTCCCGTGTATACGTGCCAAAAATCACTCGCGAAAATTGAAAATTGTGCAAATTAGGGACCTTGCAATGTTGCCGCATTAATTTACGTCTCCGGGATATGAGTGCACATCATGTGAGGACGTGAATTCATGTCTCCGGGACGGGGTGGGTTAACGGCTCCAACATGCTTGCATGTGTCGGCCTTGGTCACCTAATGGCGGCTCTCCACGCTGCACGATCCATTGCAGCCTCCCTGTTCAGTTCCTTAACCCTAAGGTCACACTTAATGACCTCCCATGTCTTTCTCGGTCTACCCCTCATAACCCCAACCCCAATATTAACACCTCTCACCCTCCCCACCCAATTATCATCACCCATCCTCTCCACATGTCCAAACCACCCCAATCTACCTCTCCTTATCACAACACCAATACACTCCAGTCCCATCCTACCTCTCAACTCTTCCATCGTAAACCCAGCCCCTCCAGGCCTTGGACATAGGGACGCACTGCACATCCACCTAATCATTGTCATTTCTGTACGTCTGAGCCGGCGAATATCTTCCTCCTTCACTGCCCAGGTCTCACTACCATACAGCATTACACTCCTAACACATGCTGCATACATAGACCCCTTAGCACGTAGGGAGAGCCCTCTCAATGTCAGGAGAGGCTAGAGCTCCCTGAACTTCCAACCACTTCTCACCCTAGCCACAGAGCTAGCTCCAGTCCCACCTCCAGCACACAACATGTCTCCCAAATAACAAAACTCTTCCACACACTCAAGAGATTCACCAGCAAGTTCAATCCTTTCACGTCTGACAATCTCCACCTGCTTACCCTGGCACGCCGTACACATAAAATCAGCATTATCTCGCAGTCTACCTCTGATACCACTACATCTCTTATGGAACCATTTATCACACACACCGCACAAGATGGAATTACTTCCCACGCCCTTGTGGCAAACTGCACATGGCCACTCTTCTTCGTCTTTGACAGTACTGCCACCAACCCTAGATATCATCATTTTTGTTTTATCTGCATTTACCCTTAAACCCTTTTGCCCCATACCATCTCTCCACTTCCTAAACCTTTCCTCCGCCTCCCTTTCGTTCTCTGCAATCAACACCAAATCATCAGCATACAACAACTCCCACGGGAGTCCGTTTCTGAAGTCACGTGAAAGGGCTTCAGGTACCATGATAAACAACATGGGACTCAAGACTGACCCCTGATGCACCAACATTCACGGAAAACTCATCACTCAAATCTCCATTCACTCTCACCTAGGTGTGAGCACCCACATACATGGCCATAACCACCCTAACCAGCCACTCCTCCAAGCCAGGCTTTCTCATTGCCCACTTCACCACCTCTCTAGGGACTGTCAAAGGCCTTTTCCATATCAACAAAACCAAAATAAAGATCCCTTCTCCTACTAATATATTTTTCCTGAAGCTGTCGAACAATGAATAGGGCATCAGTGGTCCCCCTACCTGGCATAAACCCAAACTGCATCTCATCAATATTCACTCTTTCTCTAATCATACCTTCTAAAATTCTCTCCATTACCTTCATTATCTGATATAAAAGCTTTATACCTCTATAATTTCCTCTTTCCAGGGCATCACCCTTCCCTTTATACACATTTACAATTACACTCTTCAGCCAATCATCTGGGACAACACACTCATAAATAATCCTATTTATCAGGTCAAAGGAAGGAAGAAATAAGCCAGATGAAGAAACAAGCAGAAATGATGAGGCGGTAATGTCGTAAAAGAAGGTGCCATATGTTGTTTTTGGTGTGTGAACAACACTTATAGCGCCTATATTATTATCTGAAAACCTATATACTCTTGTACTACATATAAATTTGTACCAGATAAATAAATATCTAACCAGTTATGAGTGGTCTGAAATAGCCACCCCTCCCATAGCAAACGTTTTCTCTTGAGCCTGGCCTGAGAGAACATGGTAACAGGGTAAAGGTACTCTTCTGCTGTATTTCTAAACTTAACTGAACACTTTCTCTCTGAATTTTCAATGTTTCTCATAAGAAGCGGAGGTTTTAGCCCCCCCCCCAAAAAAAAATTTCAAAAATCTGCCGGGATTGGGGGGAGTCATTGGTGAAAAATCTGCCGGGACGCAGCGGGGTAAGCTGAAGGGTGTTTATAAAAGAGAATGTCAATTGATGAGGGAGAAGCAGAGGATTCACCAGTTATTACTAATTATTATTATTATCATTATTATCATTACGGTTTATCATTTTGTAACAAATATTATTAAGTTGTTATTGGGAAGGCATTTATATAACAGGTCACGTTAATCATGGTGAGATCCACAAGACGACGACGGATATAAGCTAAGGATTCTCAACTTTTAACCCGCCGTGTCTCGTTGACATATATATACATCCGAACGTTTTGTCACCGTGACTCCTGTTGACGTATATAAGTGCGCTTGCAATGGGGTGCTTTGTGGGGTGAAGACAATTGACAATCGTCATGGTCGAGCCTGCCACAGACGTCGTAGGACACGCATGCTCATGAATCATATGCTGCATTTGTTTGTGTGAACTTGTGATAGGATTAATGTCATTCCTACTTACAAAACCACTTACACTCTCCAATGAATACACACAACAAGAGCTTATTCATTTGTATGAGTCATACAAAAAGGTAAAAATATTCTAATCTGGCAAGTTTAGCAACTAGTCAGCTCATTCATCCCTTATAATTTAATGTTTTCTATGTTAATTCTTTAGAAATGAGTAGATTTGTATCTCTTGATATATGGTTTCAATGAGGAAAGTCATATTTTCCTCCTCTGAGACGATTTACTAACTTAAATTTATTAATGCCTAAATTCGCCTTCAGTCAACGATTTCGACAAACCGTCCCAAATCCAGGAACGGTCAACAGTCATTTTTTGCCTGCTCGTGAGAGAGGTCGGAAGGCTGGACTGAAGTCGAGAGGACGCACACTGAGAATCAGAATCGTACTGTTCTGTTCCCCTGTGCATTAATAGGGGTGGCCATCAATTTCCTCAGATTATGAATGATGAAATTACAAAATAAACAATTTGGATAATATAGTGTCATACAGTATGTATATATTTCTCAAAGTGGCTAATCAATCCAGAATAGAATATATTCTCTATAATAAGTATATATAGAAAACTATATATATATATATATATATATATATATATATATGTGTGTGCTTTTCACTTTCACTCACAAAGTACACACTGCTTCCTACCCAGATGACTTAACACCCACACACACTTCATGACTGGTGTACTACAAAAAGACTCAGAATGGCCTCTTTTATGGTAGAACACAGTCATAACTCACACCTCACTATCAACAACATCCCTCTTGTCCCACATGTACACAAAATCTTTGGTGAAATGAAAGCACAGTAACAAGAATTTGGTAATATCTTGCAGCATAGAGCAGTTAGTTAGAAGCTGATCCGTAAAAATATTTATCAAAGACAGCCTTTCTGAAATTATCTTGATGTCCTCAAATGTGAATATTACAAAATCTTGGGTGCCGCAATATTAGTAAACAAAAGCAGAGTCTATCTTGTCCCTGGGACTGTGCC
Source organism: Coenobita brevimanus (assembly GCF_032717465.1). Taxonomy (NCBI): domain Eukaryota; kingdom Metazoa; phylum Arthropoda; class Malacostraca; order Decapoda; family Coenobitidae; genus Coenobita; species Coenobita brevimanus. The sequence continues at coordinate 5,783,221 of NC_136980.1, read as the reverse complement.
TTCAATGCGCATGCGCCACTTGGATATTTGGGATGTTACGAGCGTCGTACCGGTTTTTTACTTATACAGTAATCACTCCAATATCCGGATCAATAGAGCCATCGGTAGGTTCGGATATTGGTTTTGTCCGGATATTGGGCCCCAGCTTATGGACTTGTACTTACGGACCCTAACACAGAGAAACACCTATACAACTCCCTCCGGACATGCATAGCACCTATTTAACACCCAAATCACACCAATAAGGCACATAAATGACTGAAATAAATGCAATAGACACATAAAATGTGGGTTTAGAAGTATGTTCATACATTAATAAACATTCTGGTACTTATGGACTCTAACCGAACCTAACCTAACCGAACCTAACCGAACTCTGAAAAACCCATTCCTACTGCACATGCATGAGGTAAGTTTAGTATGGAAAGAAGTACAGTATGACACTTTCTGGTAAGTATAGTATGGGAAAAAATACAATATGAAACATTCTGGTAAATATAGTATGGAAAATAGTACAACATGAAACATTTTGGCTACTTACAGCAAGTCCCTGGCCACCTCGATGAATAACCGCCTCCTCTCGGACTCTGACAGTAAGAACGATTTCCCTGAAGCACTTGCACTACACTCTTCCTGAAGTCTTGCACTGAACTTAGTCACTAACACACAGAAGTCCGTTCTTTTCACAGTGTTCACTTTAGTCCAAATAATGTTCCATTAAATTTAAGTGTTGCACATTAACTTTTCCCAAGTTTTTTAAGTTTCCAAAGCCAAAACAAAGAAGGTTAGTTACGTTAAATTTCTTTTCTACTTAGTCTTTTCTCCCAACTTGAAAACCTTAACACAACACACCGTTTTTTTCACTGCACAACACTCAAAATTCCCGTGTGGTCTAGTGGAGAAGTTCTTGCTGTTTATTCACTGTCAGAGCCCGAGAGTATCACTGGCAGGCGTCCAAGGGGTGCATCGGTGGGTAGTGGTGATGGCGTACCGACTACAGAAGACTCTGAAGACAGCCGCAAACTCACGTCGAGCGGTGACTCCACTGTAGCTGATGTGCTGGGCTGTGGCTCGGAGCATGAGGGCCTGTCTTGGGGAGGCAACTGAGTGGAACCAGGGCTTGGCACAGCGGGTGTCACGGGCCTGAAAAAACTGTCAATCGTTGACTGACGCAAGGACCGACGATTCTGGCGATTGATGATGCGCTGCCGGAAAGCACGCACTTCCTCCACGAGTCCCAAGGGCCCCATCTCCCTGTCGCAGTCCGGGTGTTCCAGGTAGTCTAGGACGAACTCTAGATGTTCCCGGAGTGCGCTCAGCTTGGGGATGGCTGGAGTAGTGTCCTGCTGGGCGGAGTCTGCATCATCATCGCCTTCGTCGTCGGAATCTTCAAGTTCGGGACTGACACCAGCAACCGAAGACGCGATCTCGATATCAGACAACGTCTGATACCCAGGATCGCCCTCGTCGTCGTCCAACCACTCACGAACATCGTCCACATCAACATCGTCGCCGTGCGTACGTAGCCGTGCATGGAAGTCATCCACGTCAAACCCTAGGAAATCGTACTCCACATCTGTTCCGAGAAGCAGACGAGACCAACCATTTTCAAGAGTTTTCACAGGGACTTCCTTCCATGCACTAGCCCAGTTGTACAGCGCAGACTTGATGTTGTAGCGGCGAAGGTTTTCCAAAGTCCGCTTGCCTCGAGTGTCACGTCCTTCCCTGCGCTCGTCCTCGTCCTCGAGAACCACCATCACCTCGTCCAGGAACTTCCGACGGTACAGGCGCTTGTTGCCACGATCACTCCTTGGTCCATTGGTTGAATGAGAGCAGTCGTATTAGGTGGCAGAAACATGCACCTAATACGGCCATTCTCAGCAACCAAGTCCTTGTCGCACGGGTGGGCAGGTGCATTGTCGAGGAGAAGGAGAGCCTTTACCTGGTCGCGAGGAATTCCCAGTGTCTTCGTCTGGTAATGTATGACCTCCTTGACGAAGTGATGGTGAAACCAGTCTTTGAAAATCACAGCTGTGAACCATGCTTTCAAAGAATGGTACCATACGACAGGAAGGACATCCATCACCCCACGAAGGCACCGAGGCTGCTTTGCACGGCCAACAATAACGGGCTTAAGCCGGTGCATGCCGTTAGCATTGGCACAACACAAAGCAGATATCCGTTCCTTAGAAAGCTTGCGGCCAGGTACACGCTTCTCCGTCTCATCGGCGAGAGTGTTCGTTGGCACCGAGCGATAGAATAGGCCAGTTTCGTCAGCGTTATAGACTTGACCGAGAGTGAGGCCCTCCCTGTCGATCAAGCCTTTCACCTTGTGCCGAAACTCGTCCACTCCATCCTCGTTAGCGTCCAATGCTTCGCCATGTGCTTTACGGTTAGTAAGGCCATGTCGCAACTTGAACGCGAAGAGCCAACCCTCGGATGCCTTGAAGTCTAGGGCGTCGTGAAGCCTTGCAAACTTCTCAGCAGCAGCCTTCAGCTCCGTTCCACGTACCATCACACCAGCTGCACGTTGCTGTCGATACCAAATCAACGTGGAGCGGTCGATCTCTGCATACTTGGGAGTAAACATAACCTTCCTCTCCACGTTGCGTTTGCTTCTCGACGAGAAGTCAGCCGTGTACTGCATGAGCTTGTCTCGGGGAACGCTTGATATCAAACAAAGTCGACCGGGCCAGGTTGAACTCGCGGAGAATGCGAGAGGAAGACCAACCCGCATCAACCTTCTCCAATATCTCCCGTTTCTTCTCCAGAGTCAACACCACTCTCTTCCTTTTCTCAGGAGGCGGGGCCATCATCACACACACTAAGAGTAGGGCAGAGAGCAGCAGGAGGCCTTGCAGCAAGTACGGCACCACCACAAAAGCGAGCACGTGGGCAGCCATGACGAACAGCGCAGGTCCAGTCGCGGTGAGAGACAGGCGGGAAGTGGGGATGATGCAGCGGCGCTCTATCGGACGTCGGAGGAATGACGAACCAAAACAATGCTCTCACGCGGCGCGCGCGGCAAGTTCAAATTACGGACGGCAAAAAATCGGTTTTTTTTCCAATTTTTTTGGATTTTCGGACCATTTTGGGAATGTTTGATCCCAGGACGATAAGGTTCGGTTAGTGGGGATGTTCGGTTATTGGGCGTCCGGATATTAGAGTGATTACTGTATTGGCTAGTAATCGACTTGAAGAGGGCAATTACAAAGTATTTCGTTCCAGCCAATAGTGAGTAATGTAACTCCACCTCTTTCAGTACAATAAAAGACTACTAATGCAAAATAAATGAGGATCTTGGAGTTCATTTGATGCTAATCTAGCTGGATAAATATTTTTTACGTATTACTATGAAAATAATAAGTAGTTTCCCTTCATTTCTTCTCAATTATTTGAGAAAAAAAATAATTCCTCTACACATTACAAACATTAATTTGAATCATAAGTCCACACAAAGATATATTATTAATGATTCATGAGAGTGCGACTGTTCACTGTCAGTGGCAGGCTCGACCACTTCAATGGCGGCCCCAAAGCACCCCATTGCACATTTTTCAAATTTCACGCGTGATTTTGGGTACGTATTCACAGGACACCATCCACTACAAGATGCCAGGCAGGGACAATGTGTTACCCCACATAACCTCCCCCCCCCCCAATGCCATTGTCTCGGCAATGTTACCAGTGACCTGGCCAGTAAAGACATGTCGTGCCATGGTACGAAATTCAAGGCCAGAGTGATTCCCCAATCGATGACAATGTGGAGGACAAAGTTTACGTAGCATTAGAGGAAGTAACAGTCAGAAATGATGATCAGGTAATGTCGCCAAAAAAGGTCAGGTATGTTGATGTGTTTGGTGAGTGAAACAATGCTTATATTGCCTATATTACTGTGTGAAAACCAATATACTCATGTACTACATATAAATTCATATCAAATAAATAAAATATCGTTTATGAGTGGTGTGGAATAGTTACCCTCCCATAGAACTCGTTTTCTTTAGAGCCAGCCTGATAGAAAACCGAGTAAGGTAAGGGGTGCTGCTACCTGTATCCAGTATTTTAAACCTCAGGTGAGCGATTTCTCTATGAATTTTCAATGTTTTTCACCAAAAGCGGAGGTTTGAGCCAAAAAAAATGTCCAAAATTGGTCGGGATTGGGGGGAGTCAGTGGTGGAAAATCGGTCGGGACAGGGCAGGTTAATATCATTGTTATACCACGTACTCAGAGCTCAACTCCATGCTTTATGAGTATGAGGGTTTGATTTGGGTTCTTTCCAAGACCGGGTCCAGAGCATGCAACCAGAGGAACAGGGCTCAAAAACACAGGCTAACCAGTCTTACACATATTGCCTATTACCGTAAAGAATACAGTAGCTGGGCACAATACAGTGTGATGGATTACACACATTATAGGAGATACAAGGATATGAAGTTTGTGACTAATGATGACAGAGTAACTGCAGGTGTCGCCCAGGTGTGGGAGGGGTCCCGTCAGATGTGCACTCTCTGAAGGGGCGTGGAACTACTGCCGTACGCCAGATCGTCAGGTGATGGCTGTGGGGCAGCATAGAGGGAGGCCTTTCACTGGAGGGGCCTCTGTGGATGCATCGACCCCAGGGACTGGGGCTGAACAGGGCGAGTAGGTGCACTGTCTTGCGCCTACCCTTGGTGGAGGATGGCTCACCGGCTGGTCTGGGGAGGTCTCGGCCAGGAGTTTTGGGAATGCCCCTTGGTGACTGGGGGCTGCAGCCTTGCCTTTGTTGAGAGGCCAACTTCTCCAGGAGTTCGGCAGCAACTGGTGACCTAGGGGCGCTGGCCATAGTGAGCTTACCCCCAGACTCACTATAGGGCCACTCCAGACCCTCTTCAGCAGCGACTCCGCTAGGGAGCTGGCTCCGCCCCTTGGGGTGTGGGGAGAGTGGGAGAGGCGTCCCGCTCAGCCTCTGAAGGAGTGAGGAGAGCAAGGGGCATTGCCCTCGGCGGGTGCCGCTGGGGTAGCAGTCAAGGGAAGCACGGTGGGCATTCCCTCCCCAGCGGGCATGGTGGGCACCGCTTCGGTTCTACTTGGCCCTGGGACTGCAGGTGAGAGGAGCACGGTGGGCATCCTCTCCCCGGCGAGCACGGTGGGTGTCGCCGCAGTCCTGCTCTCGGTGGGGACTGCAGATTAGGGAAGCACGGTGGGCGTCACCGCAGTCCTGCTTCCTGTGGGGGCTGCAGATGAGGGAAACATGTGGGCTTTCCCTTGCCGACGGGCACAGTGGGCTCCGCAGCAGTTCTGCTATGCCCTGGGACTGCAGATGAGAGGAGCATGGTGGGTGTCCTCTCCCCGGCAAGCATGGTCGGCGTCGCTGTGGTCCTGCTCCCAGCGGGGGATGCAGGTGATGGAAGCACGTTGGGCTTTCCCTCCTCGACGAGCATGGTGGGTGTCATCGCGGTCCTGCTTGGGACTGTAGGGGAAAGGAGCATGGTGGGCGTCGTTGTGGTCCTACTTGGGACTGTTGGTACACAAGTCCCACCCCGGTCTTGGTGAGCGCTGGTCCAGGTAGAGGGTAATGCAGCAGGGTGACCTACCTCCTGTGAATTCCGTTGAGGGGAAGAGGGGCACGTGGTGGTTGGGGACATATGCCCATCTTGCTCGGTCTCATGTCATGCCTCTCAGTGGTCTCCCCTTGGTATTTCAGTCATTATTATTATTACTATTATTATTGGTGGTGGTTTTGTTGTTTGTGTATTTGCAACCCCAGACTGAATGCTAACTGCAGGTTAAAGTTGTCCTCTGCAGTCTACAATCTTCATTGCAGAGAATAGGGAAGAAGTTGACGAACCTGGTATAGGCATCAATAGAGCAGCCTGGCAGTATCGGTGTCACCATGAGAAGGTGCCCCTCTTCATCACCGGTAAGGAAGTTCCTGTAACCTTGATTGAGTACAGTTCGCCATTTCATCACATACAGTAATATGAATGAGCCGTGTATTATTATTATTGTTGTTTTTGGTGAGATTCTTGGGTTTTTGTTTGTGTTGCTGCTGCTGCTACGTACACCGCCTCTGCCGTTCTCATCGTCATAACTTTCTTTGCTGCTTAGGGCTACATGGGAGGTGTGGAATGCAGACAGGGACCAAATATTGCACATGTAAGAAATCCAACAGTACAGGGCCACAGATCCATTCACTCAACATTCAAGCTTTCAAAAGTGTTTGTTCCACTTCACAGGCCAAATGATCCACACAGATCTAGCCTGTGCTGTACTGTGCCAGATATGAATGTCAGAGATTATCATTTAGATGGTAACAGTGATATTTAAGTGAAGGGAGAAACTTGTACTGTACACAGGAAAAATTATCTGATAAATTACCAATATGCTGGGAATCGAACCAGGGACTCTCAGGTGAGAGCCAGGCAGCATACCACTACACCACGACCAGGTAAAAGTTAACTCACGTTGTCACAATCTTGTAACCAACGTCCCTCTGCCCCCACTGTGGGTAGTGGTATGCTGCCTGGCTCTCACCTGAGAGTCCCTGGTTTGATTCCCAGCATATTGGTAATTTATCAGATGATTTTTCCTGTGTACAGTACAGGTTTCTCCCTTCATTCTGACTTGCCGTAAGTGCTTGGGATAGATTAAGAAGCATCCACTTGCCCGAGTGCCAGGGGGTTAACTCATCCTCTTGATGCCCACAGTGGGGGCGGAGGGACGTTGGTTTCAAGATTGTGACAACGTGAGTTAACTTTTACCTGGTCTTGGTGTAGTGGTATGCTGCCTGGCTCTCACCTGAGAGTCCCTGGTTCGATTTCCAGCATATTGGTAATTTATCAGATGATATTTAAGTGATGGTATTTGCTTTTTTTTTTTCTTATGTCTTTAAAAAAATACATAGTCTCATGAGGCTACTGTATATACATGTGAGTCACAGACTGTCTGTGACTCACATGTATATACAGTAGCATCATAAAATGTATTTTATTTTATGATGCTATGTGCGATGCAGTGCACAGGGACGGTATCCCTTCCAGCTGGCAAGAGGAGGGTCCGAGGAGGGTTGCAGTCCATCTCTCGTCGAGTCAACACCTCCATTCCTGAACTCGGCGAGACCAGTTCTCCACCATCAGCAGCCGAGGGGGGTTGGGCTTCTCCTGTCCCTCCTGCCGATCTGGATGTTGAAGGCCCTCCGTCCTTCCACCAATCTGGATGTGGAGGACGCTCCATCCTCTGCTGACCTGGATCAGGGCCCGCCCTCCTCGGTTCCTCCATCTGCTTCATAGAGTTGGGCAAGCCTTACACCATCGCCGCTCTCTTAGAGCCCTCTTTAACCCCTTAACCGCGGGGCGTCACTTTCGTGACGCTCGGGCGCAATTGATCATACCGCGGGGCGTCACTTTTGTGATTCTGTGTTATTTTGAATTATCCCGGGCTTTCAAGTGGTGGCTTGTATCATCTGTCAGTACTGCCAATGTCCAACACTAGTCAGCACTCCAAATCTCATCTGTACTCCCATCCATCGTTGACATTTTAGCGATTTTCCCGCATTCCTGACTCCCCTCCCTACCTCCCCTCCATCACCTGTCCTCTCACCTCCCCAGCCGCGCTGTGCTAAGCAAATCTCCCCCGGATTTTTCCACAGATTTCATCCATTGAAATAAGCCCTATGCCCTATACTTATACAAAATAATATATACCCCCAAAAAAATAAGGTAAATGATAGTGGTATACACCAGGAATTGGCTGATTATCACCTGACAACACCACATGCATTCATTCGCTACTTTACCACGGTAATTTCCCCTTTGAATTATCTATCTATCTATCTATTGCCAGACGTCACAATCCCGTAAAGGGTGGCCATTTGACTCTTGAGTTATTTGTTTTACAGGGAGGGGCACTAACCCTCCACCAACCCACTTGTTGACACGTAGGGAGCACGTATGATTTGGTTATATGGTTACCACCCAGCGTTGTAAATGGTTTCTTGGCTTACAGGAAACCATTTGGCTTGTCACTCAATGTAAAGCCACCTGTAAAGGAAAGAAAAGCAGTAAGAAATGACAGGAAAGATGGGAGAAATAGGAAGAGAGGAGGACAGGCACAGAAAAAGAATGATAAAGGCTAAGGAAGAAGTAGGCAGCACTACATCAAGTGAGTGGATGATGGTCGCCACCACCTACCACCTTGCGAATTATGCCTTGTAATCTATTTCTGTAATAAAAATATATATCAGAAAGGAAGGGAGAAGCCTAAGTGACATTTACATTCACCTGGAACTACCTATTTCTTTATGTATTGCCGAGATTTTCTCCCAATAATTTATTAGCATGTAAGTTAGCAGCTGTCAACCCTTGCCTTCTCAGATAAGCCACGGCATTTAGTTCCTTGTCCTCCGCTGTGGTCAAAGCATGTCGCACTTGCGCCCCGCCATTTTTGCCGCTTCTGCGCCCATTGCAAAGGGCCCCGTGACCTCTACACCCAGAAAAACTCGTGAGGGAAGCAGGAAAGGACTAAGTGACTCTGCAGTGGAACGTGAACTAGCGGAATTATCAATGGTGATGATGGATAGTGATTTTGACCCTTCGGGGGATTCGTGTGATGATCCGGGTGAGGAAATCGTGCCAGATAGTACTAGTAAGAGTGCTTCAGTGTCCCAAGTTTTCCGTAGCTCCAAGGGAAAGGAGCCGTTAGTGCAGCAAGGGAAGGAATTTGGAAGGGAGTGAAAAGGCGGCGTGTTAGCCCCGGAACAATGGCCCTGCGTGACCCAGCCCACCATGAGTCCAGAGTTGATTCACCTCCCCGTTCCCCAAGCCTCACTTCACTCATTTCTTCCTCCTCTTCTGCTGAATTATCTCCGAAGTCTTCGTCGTCGGAGTCACCACCAGCATCAACAGTGAAGGCAGGCCGTAGAGGAAGAGGTAAATCCCTGACCCGTAAAAGTAGAGTTGCTAGTAGAATAAGGGCTGCTAGTGCTGTACGGCAACCCAGGGTCAGTGCCAGTGACCTTGAACATAATAAATCTGCCTCACAGCCACCCACCACCCTCACCCACCCTACGCCGCCACGACAGGGACTCCTGGATGCCTTCGCGTGGACGGAAGGGTCCGATTTTGTCCCAGAACATCTCAATTTTGACGAGAGTTCCTTAGGAGTACAGCCTACCTTCACTCTTGACGAGGATGCTGAGTGTGTGGACTTCCTTTTGGCCTTCCTAGATGACGAAGTCATGCAGCACATATGTGATGAGACCAACAGGTATGAATCACAACGTGCTGCAAGTGGTATAGGTGCAGCCAAGGATGCAACAGTGGTCCATGCTGGGAGTGCAGGAGTTGTATGTGTTCTTCGCCCTCATGCTTCTCGTGCCACACTCAAAGAAGCATTGAGTTGGAAGAATACTGGTCCATGGACCCCTTACTACCCTCACCCACCTTCAATAAGTACATGGCCAGAGATCGCTTCCGGAACATCATGGGAAACCTGCACTTTGCCGACAACGATGTACCTTCCCAAACCGACCCACTCTGGAAGATCCGGGAGATTCTGAGCAGAATGAAGGATAAGTTTATGACATTCTTCCACCCCTTTCAGAAGGTTGTCATTGACGAATCCTTGGTTTTGTTCAGAGGACGTCTTAGGTTTGTGCAGTACATTCCAAGCAAACGCCATCGCTTTGGAATCAAGTTCTTTGTACTGTGCGACTGTAAGACAGGGTACATCCTTGACTTCATCATTTATTCAGCCAGCACTGTTGATCTTGATAAAACACACCCCCTTGGCTTCTCAAGCTGTGTAGTGAAAGTGCTCCTTGAAAGGTATTTTGGTGGGAATCATGTGCTGTATACAGACAACTATTATACAGCACCGAAACTTGCCAAATACCTTTCAGAGCACGGCATCGTCTCCTGCGGCACTGTGAAGAGTAATCGTGCCCACTTCCCTAAATTCCCAGAGGCAGGAACCTCGCAGCGAGGAGACGTGCACCTATGCAAGTCTAAGATGATGCTGGCAATACGGTGGCATGACAAGAGGGTCGTGCACATGCTCACCACCGTACATAAGGGGGAAATGACAGACAGTGGGAAGGTCGACCGAAGGACAGGCGAACCTGTGAGGAAACCTGATGCTGTGTTAGACTACAATATCAACATGCGGCTGGTGGACAAGTCCGACATGATGATTGGAGAGATCGACTGCCTCAGGAAGAATACTAGGTGGTACAGGAAAGTTTTTCTGCATCTCATAGACATGACGATGCTGAACGCCTTCATCCTGTACAAGATGAAGGTCAAGCCACCCAAGTCCTTCTCCCTGAAGTTGTTCGCCAGGACTTGTGTTCAGCAGCTGCTTGAAAGATATGGTAGGGTGACATCAGCAACTCCAAGGCGCCATCCAGTAACACTTCCCAACAGACTTGAGCAGAGGGCGTACATGGATCGGCACAGACTGGTGCAAATGCCTGCCACAGGCAAGAGGAAGGCTGCGATCCGCAGGTGCCAGGTGTGTGCACATATATACCACCCGACGCACACCTGAGCACAAACGCACCTCTTGGCAGTGCGCTGAGTGCCAGGTTCCCCTCTGTGTTACCTGCTTCTTTGATTACCACAGCCAGAAGCAGTTCTAAAAGTGCAAGTGGGAAAGGAAAATATTGTGAAAATAATGTGTAAATAGCAAGTGAAAGCAATGGATGTACAGTACATATGATTGAACAGTGTAATATAGTTTTATCTTACTGAAAGTGACAGTGAATAACATAGTGTAAGTAAAATAGAAGTGTAAATATTGAAAATACAATAGAAAATGTAAATAGAAATGTAAGTAATTAGTAATATAAGAATATGAGTACAAATACTTGATGTTATAACGGTGAAAGTGAATCTGTGGCTCTCTACGTATTTTACTGAATGAAAAATTGAATGACTTCAGTGACAATAAACTAATACTACTGAAGGAAACTTATGGATAAAGACTCCAGATATATATATAAGTGTTATATAGTAATAGAAATATAAAGTGTGAGGAGTTTTATGAATAATAAATGACAGAATACCAACAGCGAACTAGCGCAAGTGGGAAGGTCATACGCGCTCGTAATTTTCATTGCTTTCACAGTGGGTTTTTTTTGGAGTATGGATCCCAAACTACCTGATAATCATAGAGTAGTGTTTATAGTGTTAATATCTGGCTGTGGTAATCATATTACAGGTTGTCGGGAAGTGTAAAGTGGAGACTTCGTTACCCGACTTCAGAGGTCTCCACAAGTCCTACGGTAATCGACGAAGGCTCAACAAACATCCCAGGAGAAAGCTGAAGGTATGTGCCATATGCATATGTAATTTTGATATTCTAGGACTAATAACTGATTTTTGGCAAATATTTTTTGAGAATCTGTCGGAGCCCGAGTAACCCTGCGGGACACGCAAAACATTGGGAAACATGCCCGCGGTGTAAGGGTTAATAAATATACACCAGCACACTGACGGGCTTCATCTGCTTGTGTCCACTTCCTTGGGAAGGTGGACAAATCTAAAACAACAGACGGGAGATCCAGGTGGCAGAACGGAAATACAGAGATAGCCCGATTATCCGGGCTATATGGTGTTAAGGGGTGCCTGATTAATCCGAAAGCACGATTAATCCGGCGGAAACACAAGTACTGTACTGTTAGACTGATTTATTGACCGGTAAATGTACACTTAAGTACCAGAAAGACCTTTCCAGTTCAATGTATATTCCTCCAGCTTGTTTCAGTATTTTTCAGACTATATTCAGTTCGGTAAATCACGTTTTCTTACTGAAAGATTTCCTCCCTGTTAGTATCGTCACGTTCTAAAGCTGTACCTACGATTGTTTCCAGCACAATGGACGAAACTCATCGTACTCAAATGTGGACTTCGTTTCCCAACTTCCCAACTGAAGATTAGGTTAGGTTACATTATTAGGTGCAGTTAAGCTAGGTTAGGCCAGGTTTAAACACTTAGATTAGAACAGTGTCTTCTGCCATTACGTTAACGAATCAAAGAGTCGTCACACCAGAACAGATAAAAACAGCGGGGAAAGATTTAACAAGAAATGTTTATTTACCAACCCAGAAATAATCAGAAAAATATAACAGACTACCAAGATGAACTGATTTGGTAAAGTGCTTTTACTGCTTACAGCAAAGCGTATGTTTACCCCCCTCAAATACTCAATGTTCGTGTACTCCCGTGGCAGACCTTGAAACCATTTTTTCAAAGTTATAAAGTCAGTTTCTTTTTCTTACAGATGTGAAAAGACTCGTCTGGTACACCTGGCTTTTTCCCCTCCTCCCTAAACCCATCTTGTGATTTGTTATGATTCGTGAAAGAAAATTAGGGGGCATGTTACATTAGAATTTAAACATAAAGTTAGGGTGCATGTTACTTTAGCATTTAAACATATCGGCGAAAACATCTGGGATGAAAGGACCGCCGAGCTGTTTGGGATTGTAGAGTAGGGTCGTATAAACATACCAGTGACCTTGGTTCCCTTCCCATAATTGTTCGCAGTTTTTATGGCTCTCCCTAACTTAACGTTACTGACACCGGTACAGTAAAGCATTGTTCAAGGCTAACAGCCATAAGGGGTTAATGGAATACATTATTGTTTGTATCAATACTCTCTTTCACACATACACGAACGAACAAAAGAATGTGCAATAAATGTACACTTAACTGTAAGGAGCAGAAATAACTGTATGCTCTGTCGGTCCGAAATGTGTTGGGAAGCGACATCGAACAATGACTGTGGAACTGAATGCCACCTTACAAGAACACTTGAGATGAAAGTATTTTTTCTTATTAGTTAACATAATTGTTCCATTTCGTCCCCTATAATTGTGAAACTCTTAAATTTTCGTCCAAGCATACAGCGTAATAACCTTACCAATTCAATTCATATTCTCTAGTTTGTTTTTGTATTTTTCTAGTTTGTTTTCTTATTATCATAACGTTCCTTAAGCCTTACCTACGTTTGTTTCCGGCATATTGGAAGAAACTTACTTATAATTAGGGTGAATGTTACATTAGCATTTAAACATATCGGCGAAAACATCTGAGATGAAGTGGCAGGCCGCCTGACTGTTTGAGATGGTAGAGGAGGGTCGTGAAAACATACCAGTGACCTTCGTTCCCTTCCCATAATTGTTCGCAGTTTTTTATAGCTCTCCCTAACCCAACATCCCTGACACCGGTACAGTAAAGCATTGTTCGAGGCTGACAGCTATGATGGGGTTAATGGAAAGCATTATTGTTTCTATTAATTCTCTCTTTCACACATACAGTACACTTAAGAACGAACAAAAGAGTGAAGAGCAAATGTAAGAGGAAGAAATAACAATGCTCTGTTGGTCCGAAATGTGTTGGGAGGCGCGATACCTAACGAAAAATGCAGAACTCGATGCTAACTTACGAGAACACATGAGATGAGTATTTTTTTTTTTTTTTCTGATTAGCAGACATTCTTGTTTCATTTCGTTCCCTAAAACTAGGAAACCCATTACTTTTCGTCTAAGCATACAGCCTAAAGACCTCACCAATTCACTTCATATTCCTCCAGTTTGTTTTCTGTGTTTTTCTATTTTGAGGGTAGTAAATTACCTTCTCTTGCTGAAAGATTTTCTCTTTTATCACGTTCTTTAAGCCGTACCTACGATTGCTTCGGGCATAATGGATGAAACTCATCGTACACAAAAGTGGATTTAGTTTCCCAATTTCCCAGCTGGAGCCCAGGTTAGGTCAGGTTAGGTTAAATTATTAAGTAGTTAAGCAAGGTTAGGCTACGTCAGGAGTAACAGTTGCCTCACCAAACTCCATCCTACCACCCTTGTGATCGAGTTGTGAGCAGGTGGTGTGGGTGGGGACAGGGTGAGCAAGACTCTCTCTGGTTTATCCATGCCTCTCTCCCTAGAAACTGGATGCTTCCTGTTTAAACCGGAGCTATCGTACGGATAATTCTATGAATTACTATACCACTGAACCATTGGGTCACGGCCCGGATATACCGAAAGCTGGATAATCCGAGCCTGGATAATCGAGCTTCCACTGTATTCATCCGGGTACTTCCGTAGTGCATCACCCCATTATGTTGGAGGTGGAAGTCGAATCTTACTGATGGTGGCCTAGGATTTTTTCAGCTTTCTGGTGATTCCCCACCATTACACAATTATTTTTTTTTTAAGTTGTGACACATGAAATTTTATTTGATCTCAGTTGTGAGTGTTTAAAATCATTGTATATGTCTTTATGCAGTCCGAATTTGTATGGGTATGACCCAGTCTGTTTATTAGTTCTGATTTATTTAAAAATTTTCATGTACCGTGTTATAATACAGTAATTAACTATTCTGTCGCTGATTGGCCGTGTCATAGTGGTTGGCTTAACACTTGGACGCCATATTCCCCTCCATTCCACAGTCTCTCTGATACCATCAGTCATGCCAAGACATGCATCACCATCCCTGGAATCTGCTGGTCTGGGCTTAGTCTCTCTCCAGCTGGGCTCTAAATCATGAACCTCTTCTCCTGGTGAGAGTGATAGTTGTGACGGGATTGTGAGCAAGTAAGTAGCTATGGTACTCAACAACTGTTGTCTTTCAGCCTAAGAGAAGACTGCAGATGACCTGGCATGTTAGGTAGACTTTGAGTGTTGACAATAAGAATTTCTTTATGTTGATAATTATCTTATTAGATACGTAGCTTCCATCAACCTTGGGTGGTACTGTACTACCATGAAAGTGACATATGGTTGTAAGCTTAGCAGCCAGCCACACAATCATCATTCATAGGTAGAAATTCATCCATAAGTACAGTCACCATGGAGTGACCACATACAGATGTCAAGAGTTGAAGCTGAGGCTAACATTGTTACAATTCTTAGCTACTTGAAATCACTAATTTTTTTCCTCCAACAGCTTCCATCATCTGTTGGTAAGTAATTTGCTGGTTTTAGCTCATGGTTTAGCCTCTAGTTTGTAAAAAACAGCTGTATGAAGGCCAACCTCAATATGTCATTTTTAGATTAGATATATCTGTAGTAGGCTAGTTGACAGTGGCTACCCCCCCTGGGGAGGGGGAATACTGCCCCAGCATCCCTGCTTGTTGTAAGAGGCGACTAAGAGGGACCGTTTTTTCATCTCCAGAGTTTATCTCCTTATGGTCCTCATCTGCCCTTCTGTCTTACCTCTGTTCTTGATATTTGTGTGTTTCTTCCAGCCTTTATTTTCCCTCCACTGCTACAGTGCCATATTTTGACTTGGAGCTGATTCTTCATTATTCCTTCCCTATAGTGGCATTGTGTGGTATTTTAGGTGATTATGAACTTTACTGATGCTAATTTTGGACCTGGGTTTAGTGAAAGATGACCCCCAGAGGGCTAGCATTAGGGCTTGTATTCATGTCTCGATGAAGCCCCCTTGCATCATCTTACCGGTTTAATTTGCATATGACACCTGAATATGCTTTATAATATTAAATCTGTCAGTGTTTACAG
Source organism: Coenobita brevimanus (assembly GCF_032717465.1). Lineage (NCBI taxonomy): Eukaryota > Metazoa > Arthropoda > Malacostraca > Decapoda > Coenobitidae > Coenobita > Coenobita brevimanus. The sequence goes on along the minus strand of NC_136980.1, from coordinate 5,767,717 downwards.
TAAGAAAGATAAGTAACACAGTATAATATGAAAAAAAAAAAAAAAGATATAAATGAAAGAATATTGAGAGATGGCTATTATGAATATTGTTTGTGGTTATTATCAACATCATTGTCATATCTTTTAGCAGCAGCAACATCTTCATTGTCATCCTTCTCAGATCACATCACCATCATCATTATGATCTTTTATTCCACCTACTAAAATCATTAAACCTTTTCAGGTTAATATCCAGAGGTGTTAAGATGACCTTATGAGTAACCAGGAAGTGGCGTACTTCATCGTGTCTTCCATCTCTTCATCTGGCAGAGGTAGGGGGATTGGAGCTTGGTGAGGGGGGTAAATGCAAATTATTATTATTACACTTATTGTTTATTAAGGTCAGGTCTTCTGATCTGCTACTGGTACCAAGTCCAGTACCACCTGTGGTATGATCGGACCATCAGCTACTAGACTGGCAACCCCACTGGTTTTACCTAGTGAGGAGGGTGGCTAGACACACAGCAGGATGAAAAACAAGACCTGTCAAAGGGCAGGTGAGATTCTTGGGCTGACATCCATTTAGAAGGATAAGTGGAACTCGTTAGCCTTGGTTGGCAATCCACCCTAAGAAAGAAAATTGAATGCAGACCATGGGTTTGGTTGGACTAGTTCCTCCCAGATTTCTCTATCTTAACCCCATAGTCCCCAGAGTTGCCATACAAGGGATTTGTTGGAAGGGTGCTAGGCGCACCGACCTCCGCCTGTCAGCTCAAAGTCGCGAGGCTCATAGGTCCCTACCTGGGGGTTCTGTCCATATTGAGGACACGTGGCGCAAAGAGGTTAAATTACATGATCATTGGAAAAAATTGAGGGAGCTTCAGGGGGTCCATTAACCCGTGGATTGCGCAATTGCCCCTTTTTATCTCACCCCATGGTGTGCAAAAAACTAAGGATTTTTTTTTTTTTTTTTTTTTTTTTTTTTTTTTAATATAAACTTGAAGATACAGTACTCGTCAAAATTATCGAGCGCCTACCGCCGGGCGCGCAATATTTATTGCCCAAAAAGAATCACCCATTTCAGGGGGTAAAAATTGAGCCACAAGTTTTGCAGTGCTAGCATGACGTCACGGTACCCTGAGGCCTTCCGACATGCTGGTTGGTTCCCAACTCAGTCGCCCACGGGCTGCCTGAGAGAGAGGAACTCCGCCACATCTCCCTCTCAAATTGCGCCATTTTTTTTTACTGAGTGTCCCGCAGTGTTTTGGCCTTCACCACTTTGTTATGGCATCTACCCGTGAACTATCGAGAGAAATCATATCCCAGATCATTGCTCTAAAGGAGGCAGGCCACCAGGCAGAGGAATTTAGTGTTTTGGTTGGTGTGGCACGATCGACAGTGCGTCGTTGGTGTGCACGGTTTCGGTTGGAAAACAGTGGTGAAGTTCCCACAAAGAAACCGTGGTCTGGTAGGCCTAGGAAAACTTCCCCAAGGTCTGCTAATGTTTTAAAATGTGCAGTGGAGTTTAATCCTCGTGTGAGTGCAAGGAAAATAAAGGAGAGCAACCCGGAAGTGTTTGGTGAGGTGTCTGTGAGAACAGTGTCTCGTAGGGTCCATGAACTTGGTTACACAAGTATCAGGCCTGTGAGAAAGCCTCTTCTCACCAAGAACCAGAGAATTCGTAGGCTTGCCTTTGCTAATAAATATCTAAACTGGTGTGAGGAGCAATGGTTGTCAGTGTTGTGGTCTGATGAGGCAACGTTTAGTGTAACCTGTAACAGAGGAGCACGTGTATATCGATGCAAAGGTAGTGACCCACTTGACCCACGGTACGTAGAAAGCACAGTTAAACATCCTGATTCACTCATGGTATGGGCTTGTTTCTCTGGTCAAGGTTTGGGGAAGCTTGTTGTGCTTCCCAAGAATGTTAGAGTGAATCAGGATGTTTGCCTGGAGCTTCTGTGTGATCATTTACCAGACTCATTCGAGCTAACAGGTGCACTAATGTTTCAGCAGGACAGTGCACCTGCTCACAAGGCCAAATCGGTCACCAATTGGCTTCGTGACTGTGAGGTATCACTCATGAAAGACTGGCCAGGAAATAGCCCAGACCTCAACCCGATTGAAAACCTCTGGTACCTTGTAAAGAAGAGTCTCCAAGGGAAGGACGTGAGCTCTGCCTAAGCTGGAAGCCGCCATTCGTGACTCCTGGGACAAAATACCCCTCCAGCACCTCAGGAGCCTCGCCCTTTCACTTCCAAGACGTCTCAGGTCCGTGAAGAAACGTAAAGGCTACCCTACGAAGCACTAAAGGTAAATAAAATGCATTATTTATATATGTTTTTTCAATGTTGAAAGGTTTTCTTAGGAGGGACGCAGGGCGCTTGATACTTCTGATGAGCACTGTATACATCCAGGGCATCATCTGGTGCAAAAAAAAAAATCTCTCCGTCTTTGCATAGGGCCGTGTGTAAGTTTATGTACAGGAGTAGTGAAAAAATGAAAAAAAAATTGTTTTTGTTTATTACAAACTTGAAGGTAAACATCCAAGGCATCATCTGATGAAAAGAAAAAAAAAAATTCTCCGTCTTTGCGTAGCGCCATGCGTAAGTTTGCATAGGGGTCGAGTTGTTTACAGTGATGCACGGGCAGCACAGCCTGAGCTATGATTCGCAACACGATGCCACCCAGCCTGAGCGGTGGCTTGCAGTCCACGGGTTAACTGCCCAGGGGTCCCAACCGAATGGACAGGATTGTATGGCCGTGTGGAATGTGAGACATGATTGGGGAGGGTAAGAGGGTGGAAGTGGTGATGTGTTTGTATTAGGTATGCTGTGATGGCGTTGTGTGAAACAAAGATGAAAGGGTGTGAAATGGAGCAGTGGGAGGGTGAGAAATGTGTAAGGTCAGTTACGAATGCATGTGGAAGATGCAAATGAGGAATTGTTACTGAAGAGTGATGAGTGGCAGAGGGAAATGACAGATTACAGATATGTCAGCTCATGATGTACTGTTTGTATGTATGTCAAACTCTAGTTCATGAAAATGAGAGCGACAGCAGTTGTTGCATATGCACCTTGTGAAGAGAGGGATGAGGAAGGAAAAGATAGGATTTACAAGATGTCAGAATGTAGTGCACTGAATGTCATGACTTTGAATAACATTTCACTCGAAAGAGAAGAATACCGGTAACTGATAAACTGACATTGGCAAGGGTTTCTACATCCTTTGAACCTTCTGGTTACCACCTGTGACAGACAGCTCCAGACTGCAAATAGTATCCTGGTGCTTGTCAGTTATTTGCAGTTTGTTTTTATCTACATTATTTGGTAAGACAGGTTGCTGCCTCATCCAAGATAATGTGCTTGTCATTGTCATGTTGCTTAAACTTTGCAAACCAGGTGTGAGGTGCATTGAATTTAGGTGGGTTGGGGATGTGCATAGAATTCCTTGGCCTTCATACAAAGATGGTGTCTGGCCACAAAAATACTGGTTGTCCACTTCTAGTTAACATAAGATCAATTCCTTGGCCTTCATACAAAGATGGTGTCTGGCCACAGAAATACTGATTGTCCACATCTGGTTAACATAAGATCAGTACCTTGGCCTTCATACAAAGATGGTGTCTGGCCACAGAAATGCTGGTTGTCCACTTGTGGTTACCATAAGATCAGTTCCTTGGCCATCATACAAAGATGGTATCTGGCCACAGAAGTACTGTTGTCCACATCTGGTTAACATAAGCTCCAAGGTGCCTCTCCATCTGGCATCAGAATTTGGTTTTCCAACTATGTGCCTTGTCAGTCATGGTGAGGTTATGCAGTAGACAGGCTTAAAGGTCTTCCGTCCTTTGGCAAATACAATGCTCTGGATGATGTTCTCTTTGATTCCATTTTGCTGACCTGTGGCTGTAGCTGGCTCAGTCTTCCTCCAACCTTTCCAAGTTCTCATTCTTGACTTTAAGAGGCAATACTTCCCACTTTTGCCTCAATCTAATAGGTCCTTCGAAGGTCTGAGAACTACAGGCGGGTTGTCAGCCATCCATACAGTGAGTGATGCAGTCACCAAGATCAGGCAGCACACAATGACATGAGTTGGTTGCAGATGCGAGACTGCTGCTTGTGCTTGTAAGTGGAAGCTTGGGGTCGTCACCAGCCAAACATAGGTGGATGTCCTAACTCATGCTGTGTGTGACCAATCAACTTGCAAAATTTGCAAGTTGGTAATTAATTTTGTGCTGTCCAATAGCACGAATGATGCAGAATTTTTTATATAAGTTCTTACCACTGACTACTAACAGATATCATCCGGTGGTGGCCTGAGTTAGTTTGTCATCGGAATGAAAGTTACCAAGACAGTTTTACTGGTTACTTAGGTAGGCATTTTACCATCTTCTAGTCTGTATGTTTTACATGACATAACTGGCCCACTTGTATAGTTCTGAGTACTACCAGTCATGGCTGCATGTAATTCGGTGAGTTTCGTTTACGAAGTAGGAATGAAATTTCTTGATTACTATTTAAAACCGTCCAGTGTGACTACATCTGGCCATCAGCAGAGGTGAGAGAAGTTACGGATTTTGGTCAGCTTAGAACGGAAGTGCTGTATATAACATCTGTATTGTGTAATGTATTTTCCCCAGAAGATATTACAGCAACCACGGATACTCAACAAAATCAGTTACAGCAGCAGTAGAGGTGGAGAGAGAGGAAGGGTTACAAGATGGATATTACAGTACCCAGGGATACAGAACAAAATTAAATACAGCAGCAGCAATAATAGAGGGAGGATGGACTACAAAGTTGAAGACTGCATTGTATTCGTCAGAGTACAGGTTGTATTTTTTTGTTCAGTATATTCTCTTCGTGTGGTGTGATATGGATTTGTCAGTACTGTAATTGTTTTTTGTATGCCTGATTTTTTTTTTGTGCATGGAAAGCGCCCCCCCCTCCCTTTTTTTAAAGTAGGGTAATTTATAGAAAATTTGTCCATAAAGATGTTTTGCTACCTACATAGCTGATTTGCCAGTCCTTTTGCAGCTAACTCCCCACAGCTCATTGACAGAATAAGACAGTACTGCAATTCAATATCCTTCCCTTAGCCAGACTCATTCCTACCTTATAATAATCAAATTTCATGAACCTTTGACCTAGCAGTTAGTATGAGAGTAACCCAGTTTTTTCAGGTGGATACAAAGTAGAATATATTGTATCATATAGTATTAGGCATATGGCCCATAAAAGTTTAATCTTAGTGTCCATAGCTTTTTTTGCCAGTCAGAATCCTAGAGTGAACTTTGTGTAGGTATTGAGATGAATCGTGTCTGTATGTACTGGACTTTTCCTTGCAGATTCTGTGTACATATTTTTTTCTACTATTTCAGATACCGTAGTTACTTGACTGGCAGGCCTGTGCCACCAACCTGCCACCACAATTCCTTCCCTGTGACGCCATAACTGCCACCATCACTCCCTCCCCGTGCCACCAGCCTGCCACAGCTTTCTCCCACTGCCTCCAGCCTGCCACAGCTGCCACCAACCTGCCACAGCTGCCTCCCCCTGCCACTAGCCTGCCACCAGCCTGCCACAGCTGCCTTCCCATACCACCAGCCTGCCACAGCTGCCTTCCCATACCACCAGCCTGCCACAGCTGCCTCCCCTTGCCTCCTCCCTGCCACAGCTGCCTCCCCTTGCCTCCTCCCTGCCACAGCTGCCTCCCCTTGCCTCCTCCCTGCCACAGCTGCCTACCACAGATGCCTTCCCTCTGCCACCAGCCTGCTCTAACTGCCTCCAGCCTGTCACCACCCAGCATGTCATCAACACTATTAGAGATAAGTTTGCTGTCTTTGGTTTCATGGAGAGAGAGTAGTGTGTGTGTGTGTCTGTGGTCAGCCTGTTTTCACCTGACATTCCATAAGCCTTTACAGCCAAGTTGGTGGCAGACTTTTGTCAGATTGTAAGTTTGACTTGTAGCCAGACTCAGAGAATTTCCAGCTAAGTTCATGGATGGCTAAGTTTAGTCAGATTGTATAATTCACTTATAATCACTCATCCCTGTCTCATCTAAACCTTGTCAGATTTCATGCAAATTTTACTTAGTATTCAGATTGGTAGTAGTCCAGTTTTGTCAGGTGAAATCAGACTTGACTGTTGTAGTAATGTACAATGTAGTGTTAATGTTAGTACCATGGACCATAACAGCTCAGTGATCTTAGTTTCAATAGCTCTGATCGAGAGCTGAAGGTCCTAGATTGAGAACCATGTAGGGTAGTGTTAGTATAGTTTTGTAGTGTGTGTGTGTGTGTGTATTGGAGTGATTGTTATTTTATGATGCATGTACTAACCTTGTATTTCCTTTCAGATGTTAACTTTTGCCTTTCAGAGTCTTTTCCTTAACTAAATTTCTGATATCTTTTTTATCGTCTTTTCCCAGAGTTGTGTCCCCCTCTCTCAGCGCCTTCTGCTCACTTCACCCTCAGCATAATTTTTTTTGAACTTCTTAATACAGTAGTAGAAGATTGCATACTACAGTAATTATAATTTTTTGTAATGAGTAATATATACCTAGTACAGTAGCAGATACTATACGTCTTTGTACGCGTTAAACCTGATTAATAGAACTTTGCCATATTTTTTGCTCTAATACAGTAACTGCTAAACTACAGATGCAAGTACCTGAATGGTACTGTTGAAACTTAACTGTTTGCTTTTGTTAGCTTTTGTATCCAGTTTCTGAAAATAATTTTTGTATTCACAAATTGATTGTAATAAAATACAAAATATTATAAAAACTTTTATTTGCAAAAACTTTTACGTTGAGGTTGGCAAGTATCTTTGTTTCTTCAAGACTATTAAAGATTAAAAGTACAGCTGAAGGGACTTTAATCAGACTTTGAAAATTCATGCAAATTTGATGTAGATAATATAAAGACTGGTACAGTACTTAGAAACAATGCAATTTTGACTACCGAAATATAGTGAAACTAGGAGTGCGGTCCCATAGATTTTATTTGGAGAAATATTGGGCATTTGAGACCGAAGTTGAAACTTAGGTTGTAACCCCCTAGATTTCATTAGAAACACAAACTTACTTAAATAACCAAAAGTCGAAAGTTGGAATATTGTTCCGCAGATTTAACTGGGGAGAAATACGAAGTTGAAATGTGGTGTAAGATCCTCTAGACTTTATTGGAAAAAGTCATGGGGATTTAATCACACTTTTCATTATGAGAGAAATATCTAAAGTTCAGAGGTGGGTTTTAATCCCATAGACTTTATTTGGGACAAGTCTAAGGAGTCAAACCCTATCTTTCATTGTGGGAGAGGGGGGAATCAAAGTTGAAAGGTGGAGATTAATTCCTATGACTTTTCCAATAAAGTCTAGGGAATTAAACTCCACCTTTCTACAGTGTCATGTTGAAAGATGGGGCTTGATACCTTAGATTTTTTTTTTTTTTTTTTTTTGGGGGGGGGGGGGAGTGTAGGGGGTAAAAAACCACATTTCATTGGGGGGGGATGAAAAGGTTGAGTTTTTATTCCCAAGACATTTCCAATAAAGTCTATGGTGTCAAAACCCACCTTTCCAATTTTTTTTTTTTTTTTTTTTTTTTTTTTTTTTGGTTTAATTCCTTAGACTTTAAAATAATAATAATAATAAAGTCTAGGGAATTAAACCCCACCCTTTGACTTTGATTTTTCTCTCTAAAACACTGTAAGGTGGGGTTTGATCCCTTAGACTTTATTGGGAGAATTGTGCAGGATCAGAATTGAAAGGCGAAGTATGATCCTGTAGACTTTACTGGAAAAAAAAAAAAAAGTGCTCAGCTCCTTCCATATGTTATTTATCCATATCAGTCTTTAACACCCATATACCTATACACGTCTCTTAATTGGGGTTGACAGCTGTGCTATATAGTTTGTCACACTGAGCTATACCTTTGTGGTAACTTAGCTTTTATAATAGTGTCAGTCTGGTGGTATTTTAGTGAAGCTCATTAGGCATGTTCATAACTAGAGATTTTCAAGTTGTAGTGCATTAGTTGTATATTCTAAGTGCCATTATCAGCAGTGGGTCATAACCTTTACTGTTCATCTTGTTCGTATTAGTGTTCACTTTATGTGCTGGACACATTTGCATTCCTGTCCATGTGCCAGTCATTTTAGTCAACTGCACATTTTTCATTAATTTGGTTAATTCATTGTATGTCCATTTATACCAAAGTTGTATATCCATTTGTTAATTTCTGTATACAACATTTAAGTGGATGTACATTTAGGTCACCTCAGCATTTTCTTCCATCAGCTGTGTGTTTTATGTGGTCTGTCTTGTATTCATTTGTAACTTGCACTGTTCAGTATAACATCTATACAGTACTTTTCCCACCTAAAGTAGAGATAAGATGTCTAAGGTTTGGAGGAGTAAATAATAACTAGCACCAAGCCCAAGAGGACTATATGCCACTAAAACCGATGTATAAAAATGACGGGTATGCTGTGGTGCACTAAAAGCAAAGGGGAAGGTGGAGTAGACACTAAATGTGAGGCAAGATACGGGTTTGAGATAGGAAGCGCATGAGGTGTGTGATGGAAAACACAGGATTCACCAAGATCGGCTAAGGTAGGGGGACGTCCAAGGGAGTAAAGGAATGGAAGAGTCCATCTGCGTACGGCGTGGAACCGAGGGCAATCAAGCAAAAGATGGTGGACTGTGAGTGGAGCCTGGCAACATTGACAGGTCGGAAGAGTGCCTCCTGACATTAGAAAGCCATGTGTGATAAGCGTGTGACCAAGGCGCAGACGGGCTAGGGCCGTTTCCCAACGCTCGTTGCGATGGGAGGAATACTGCCAGAGAGTGACTGTGTGTGATGGAGGAAGGTTTGGATGGTTAGTGAATGTGGTTCATCTCATTAGCTGTACCAGCTGGTAGTGTGTTGTAGCAGATTGATACCTGATCCCTAACCCCTATCAGTTCAGTTTATGGCAAAGTTGTCAGACTGGAGGGTAAATTTGACTAGTAACCAAGGAGCTCATGCCTAATAACCAGGGTTTATCACATGTTATGGTGCCACAGGAATCAGACTGGATGATTTATGTGGTTCATCTCATTAGCTGTGCCAGCTGGTAGTGTGTTCTCAACAGACTGATACCTGATCCCTAACCCCTATCAGCTCAGTTAACAGAGTTGTCAGACTGGGGGGTAAATTTGATTAGTAACCAAGGAAACTCATGCCTGATAACCAGGGTTTATCACGTTATGAAGCCGAAGTAGAGGGAGTGGCCCAGTTCCATTTAGTGAAAAACTTTAAGTAACCAAGGTATTCTTACCTCATAATTAGGGATCAAAGTTCATGCAGCCACAGCTTGAGTGGACCAGGTCTGTCAGGTAAAGACAGACTGGTTATATTGTATTAATTTTTTTTATCCTACCTCATCTTTAGATGGGAAATAGAGTTCAGATGTTGGCTTAGTTTTCATTAGTTTGATAAAATATTGTACAGTACTGGGTAGAAGGGTTAGCCTCTTCACTACGATGACAATATACCGACTTATTTAGCTTGGCATGTGCTTTGGACTGTAGAAACTGGCCTATCTCTAGTTTATTAAGCTTATGAGACATCAGTACTATATTGAAGGTTATTAACCCCTTCTGTGCCATGGTCCAAAGACAAAGTCCACACAATAGTCTTAATGCTTATTCTTGGTGTAACCATACTTTTAATAGGGGGTAGGTGTAAAGTTCAGTAACAGTACAGGTCACTTGCAAGGTGAATAATTTATTGGTAGCAAAATTTAAATCATGTGTGTTTGAACTTACATGTAGCTGTTAAGCCATATTATTGCCATATTACTCCACCCTTTTGTATTTACTATTACACTGACACCCTTTGGAACTGATGCAGACTTCAGTATTAAAGAAAAGATGTAGGTGTCATGGGCAAAATAAGTATCTGTAGCAGTGAAGGGGTTAATTAGGACAATATCTAAATCATCCAGTTTAAGAATTCTTCATTGCTGAATGATATCCGTGGCAGCAGGAATAAAAGATGTCATCGTACTGAAGAGGTTAATGAAGGCTGACAAACTCCTGTTTAATAAATTTATTACACATTTTGTAAATCAAGGTTTTCAGGTTTTAAAGACTTGAAGGATGCGACTTGTCAATTTGGTCATCTTTTGAGCTTAATTCTTGGTTCCTTGTGGTCTGATGGGTCAAGATGCTTCAAGTGATACTGTCATGTTTGAATACAAGGAGTGATTGTTTATCCATACATAATGCTGCTCAGGGACAGGCAACTGGCCAGTTCTGCCTTAAATAGAGACTTCTGGAAGTTTTCGGTAGTAAGAAATAAGGATCTCTGTTTTTTATCTTCATGTTCAGTAGGCAGGCTCCATCTCTCCTTCTTAGGTGGTGGTGGCAGTGCCAATGTGGTAATGGTGATTGTTGGCAGTACTGTAGATTGCTTTACTGTATTTTTCTTCCTCCCTTGCAGGTGGTAGTGGACCTGACAGTGGAGGCAGTGGACCTGGTAGTGGAGTCAGTGGACCCGGCAGTGGACCAGACAGTGGTGGAAGTACATGGTAGCACAGATCCACACGGTCTGGAAGGTATGGACACAGCATTATGCATCTTAGGCATGATATATATACAAACTTATAGTCTACTGCACTAACAAACCCACAACCCTACCATTCACAAAACACCAGCTGTATTTTGTGGCCCTTAAAAAAGCAAATACTACACCAGCAAAATCTTTACACATCAGAGCACACACAAGAAAAGTCAGTTGCTTCACAAAACCCAAATCCACCACAATAATGACAAACCCTTTAGATTATGTCAACCCCTTCACAAACTTCCCACCACAGTACATCAACCTCTCCACAAACTCCCCACCACAATAAGTCAGTCCCTCCACAAACCCCACCACCACCATACATCAACCCCTCCACAAAACGCCCACTACAGTACGTCAACCCCTCCACAAACCCCCCACCACAGTACATCAACCCCTTCACAAACGTCCCCACCACAGTACGTCAGTCCCTCCACAACCCCCCCCCCACCACAGTACATTGATCCCTCCACAACCTCCCCCCCACCACCACAGTACATCGATCCCTCCACAACCTCCCCCCACCACCACAGTACATGGATCCCTCCACAACCTCCCCCCCCCACCACAGTACGTCAATCCCTCCACAAACCCCGCCACATGACTTCAATCCCTCCACAAACCCCACCACAGTACGTCAATCCCTCCACAAACCCCCCATCACAGTACGTCAATCCCTCCACAAACCTCCCACCACAGTACGTCAATCCCTCCACAAACCTCCCACCACAGTATGTCAATCCCTCCACAGACCCCACCACCACCGTACTTCAGTCCCTTCACAAACCCCACCACAGTACATCAGTCCCTCCACAACCCCCCCACCACAGTACATCAGTCCCTCCACAACCCCCCCACAAACCCCACCACAGTACGTCAATCCCTCCACAAACCCCACCACAGTATGTCAACCTCTCCACAAACCCCACCACAGTACATCAACCCCTCCACAAACCCCACCACAGTACATCAACCCCTCCACAAACCCCCGCCATAAGTCAGCCCCACCAGTTCATCCTTCATACACATTTTTCCACTACATATTCTCTATTCTTTAGCTTCCAACATTCCACTCAATATTCACCGTTTTCGGTTTAGTTTTTCATAGTTTTCATTTATGTATGTATTGGTCACTTAGTTGGTATTTTACATTGCCTTCACCTACTTTGTTTTTCTGTTCGATGTCCATTTTCAGTTTTCCCGTTTTATTTTTGTATGCTTTCAGGTTTGGTTAAGATTCTTTCCATTTTATTTTCAGGTTTGTCATTTTCTTTCATTATTATTCATCTTTTCATCTTATGCTTTTATCATTGTGTCAGTTTTTGTATCATTTCGATTTTTTATTTTTTTATGCATGTATTTTCTCATGTTTTCCACTTCTTTTGCATTGTTCGGCAGTTTTTCTGTAGTTATTCGATTACTGCATTTTTTTCATACTACGCTCATGCAATATTATCCCAAGGGTTTTGAAATTAAACAGTACAGGTAAATAAGAGGAAGTTTTTCTTTATTGTTGAGGTACATTGGTGGTGGTGATGGAGATGAAAGGAAGCAATGTCAGGTTACTGCAGGTCAAGGTACACTTAGTCAAGTTAGGTCTAGTTAGGCTCAGTTCATATCAGGTCATTAGGTCAGGTCAAGGTTAGAATTTGTCAAGTTGGACGAGTTCATATTGAGGCAAGTCAGGGTGCAGGGTGAGATGCAGTGTCCAGAAGCAGGTAGTAGACTGGTTGGCAGGCAGGCAGTCCATGTAGGTATGTTACTGTGCAACATATTGGTTCGAAAACACACTATGGGCACTAACAGTTACTGTATATCAGCCACTTGAATTACCTAGTGCTGCATCCTGGAAGGACAACCTAGAGAAAAGACCTCCAGCAGAGTGTTCCTATTTAGTAATACCCTCCTTCCACAGCACAGCACAATACACCACCCTCCCTCATGTACCACCCCTTCTGTTATACCTTTTACTTGTAACACTATTCATCCACTTTGTCAGTCTTCTCAATCTCAGCATCAGCTACATCAATCTCTCCATTTCTCAGTATCCTACTTCTGTCTGAGCGTCTCTAATCTCAGTGTCTTATCTGTACCAGCAGCAGCAGCATTCTTCTCTATGTTTGTCAGTCAGTCTCAGTCTCTCCACACACTGTTTCAATCTACCTATCTCTCCCATTACCTCAGTCTCTGAACATCTCAGTCTTTCCGGATCATATCCCATTATGCATTTCCTTCAGTAACCTACATGTATTAAGCAAGCATTCATTATTCCATATATCCTTCACTCACAAATCCATATTAACTAATTTCACTGCCCTCTCGCAGCTGTGTCCCACTAGTCATCCACACTTACTATCCAGTAGTTCATACACCTTGAAAACTTTCCATTCTTCCTTTAGCATCGTATATAGTTCATTGACAGACTAAGACAGTGTTATGGCTCTACATCCTTTCCATAGCACTTAGATTAGCACTGGAGTCTTTTGCTAAATCTTTTGTTACAGCTGTATGGTAGAATATAGTACAGTAATTCTTCAATTAACATTAGATGTGTCCATGCTAACTGTGTTGAGTCAGTTGTGTTCCACGAGAAAAGATTGAAAATAGTTTTTTGAGGGTCGAGTTCAAAGAATTATAGTCATGTTCAAGGCTGCAAATTATCAAAATGGATCATACATTGTGACTGTGTATCAGAGTACCATCTGTGTATCAGAGTACCATAAACACACAAAAGAAAGTAATATACCTATATTAAGGTTGTGCTAGTGAGTTGTATTGACTCCTAATGCTTCACTACAATGGTGTGTTAATTGTATATTAATTAACAGCTTTGTAGTGGAAAAAAGTGTTTAGTGATATGAAATGAGGAATTACTGTACAGTATTCTGGTTCTGCATTTTCTTGGCTCTTTTTCCATGACATTGTAAGCTAGTGTTTATCACTTGTTTTAACTCAGCACTCAAAAGAAGGCAGTTGTTAGGCCAGGTTACAGTGGGCAGAAGGCAATTTTAGGCAAAGTTAAAATGGGCAAAAAGCAATTTTGGGCAAAGTTAAAATGGACAAAAGGCAATTTTAGGCCAAGTTAAAGTGATTGGATTATAGCATCCTTTAGCTTTTTATGCTGTCCTGCTCATGTTTCTGAACCCCACTCACCCCATTTATTTGTGGCAAAGTCTGGAATGATGGGTCTTATACTTTCATGTACCCAGACATTTCTTGTCTGCCCAGAAACCATTGCAATTTTCTTTCCTTGCTGCACCTTATCCCTCGAGTTCTTCCATCCCTCTCATCTAGAACTGGTATTCCCTACTACCCGTGTGTTATCTTTTCACAGTATCATTCACACTTCACATCAAGAATAGTAGGAACTGTTTTTACTTTAACCTGGCCTAAAATTGCCTTCTGTCAATCTTTAATAGAACTGTAACAATAGATTATCACTAGAATATGATTGTAGTCACAATGAGGTTTTCTGGAAGGGATGAAAAGCTGTAGTATTGTTTCTTTCCCATTATTGTATGTGAAATAAGCTGCAGAAGGACAAAAACCTGAGCCAAGTTAAGAGTAAAAACAGTATAGTACTGTATACTGCTATAACTATAAATATATAAATGCTGATGTAATTCCTATGACCACCGTGCCACTTACATTCACCCTCAAGCATCATACACACTTCACTACCATAGTGTATATTAGTGTTGGAACTGGTGACCTAAGTCCATCCTAGATATCTACTCTGGTTTTCTATCACTGCTATCAAAGCCATTGCTACTTGCCTTGCTTCACTAAGTTCATTCATAATTTTTTCTAGCTTAGATTAAGCAGTATATAATCATGGAGCACTTTCACTGTTGCATGTGATTCTCATTTCAATACCCGTGTCACTTCACTGCCATCCAGCTATAGCCAGTGGCCCTAGTTTCCTCCACATCATCCTGTCCTCTGCCATCAGACTGCCCCCTCCAGGTTACATCATACCTCCATCCTATCCCTTCATCTGATCTTTATATGTTTTTGTCATACATTATTTTCCATTTTCATATTGATTAGAATTACTCTAAATCTCAGATGCTATTACTTGGCTTTTACTATACAATCCCTATGATTACCCGTATTTTTACTAACTATTACACTACCAATCACATTCGTCTTTCCCAGTCAACAGTTAGGTATCCTGCACAGTTGACCACTACTTTGCTTATATGTGATCACAAATATCTATTATCTAACCTCTGTTTCAAACTGACTAGGTTGAATCCATAAGAAAAAATAATAATAAAATAGAATAATCAACGGTGACCAGTGAAAATGAGCTCCACACCCATTCATTCATTCTGTGCCCCACCACACAGGCAGATGATCCATGTATAAATATTCCTTTTAAGCAAACTGAATCCTTTACCAGACAACTATATCCGTCTACAGTAGACAGTTAATATTCATGCTCTGTCATATGTTCATTCATTCTTTTTGTGCTCCTCGTCACACACAATGTCTATGCAGATATTTTTTCCAGCCAACATTCCTTTACCAGACAACTTTACATTCATCTACACTAGACAGTTCACACTCATCTGTCTTCAGTACTACTTCTCCAGCATTTGGCCCATCTTGCCGAGTCATCCACCTCCATTTCATTTCTCCCACCACTTCGCCTGTTCACTTCCCACATTACACCCTCACAATGCACACTACATTCATTTCATTGCCACCCTTTGCACCACCACTCCGGACACCACAAATCACTTAAAATATGCACCTTCTCTTCCACTTCAATAACAATCATATACCTCTCTTACTTCATTACCTCCTTTACACTTAACCTAACCTCCTTACAACAGGACCTCAAGATTGTTCCTTTCCTTCCCTCCCTGCACCCTCTTCATTTGTATGGCAGTGATGTGATATGTGCAGTAAATGTGACTACAGTATATGAAAAAAAGTGTTAAACATCTTTCACTCCAGTGTCTACTACATTTTCCACCCCAGTTAGACAGTTTGAACTATATTGAATGTATCAGCTGCAGTAAACAAATACAGATGAGAGATAGGATTAATATATTAACACAGGGCATTCTTTCATTAATCTTAGGCTCTCTCCTGATGGGGCAGTAATTGGTTGTATATATATAATTGATGCCCACTGAACTGAAGGGGTAAATCCTGAGTTAAGATGATGATATTACCTGACCTTATCACTTAACAGGGTGCACAAAAAAATCAGGACACTGGATATTTAAGTGATCTATTACCATAACACTTCTGAAAGTAGATAAAGTTATGGTTGAATTCAGATGAAATCCTCTAACTTTGCTTTGATGCTAGTTAGAAATGCCAATCCCTTTTAAAGTTGCTGAATAAAACATTGAACCAGTAAATGTGTGGTAGGTTCTTGCTAACCCTTTTAGTACAAATAAAGCTTAAGTTTGTCTGGCAGTAACAAGAACAAAACATTAACATCTACTGTAATTCACAAAGGGTTAATGACAGTGGTTCTTTAAAGTTTGCATTTTGAAAAATTATATACAGTACTAACAGGCAGATGAAAAAATGTAGAGGCTTATGATACACCCATTCTAGTTCATTAAAGATACTTGAAGGTAACTATTGTTACCCTGCCTCTTAAACTAGGATTATTAAGTTGTAATAATGTTAAATTTCGTTAACCTGGTTAAATAAAAACTTTACGATATGTGTCCTTTAAATTAAACCAAAACCAAATGTACATTCTCGAAACACAAAATTAAATGCCATGACATGAAACCAGATGTCCTTTATATCAATATGAACTCAAATATGACTAAGTGGTGGCTCAATCGGTAGAGAGTTGGCCTGCAGTCCTAACGGACCCGGGTTCAAATCCTGCTGGGGCAGGGAACAGTTTAAGGATTTGAATTTCATAAAAGCAGACTTTACTGACCTACCAAAAGACCCGCCGACATGTCGTAAAAATACCCCCGCTAATACCAATACACCAGTTCTGTATGGGACAGCCCTAGCATGTACTCAATATGGACGGTGGGTGTTAGCGCCAAAGTGGTGACATGGAGAGGTGTGCGGTACGTAGGAGGACTACTGGGCCTTGAAAGCAGGCTGTGAAGCCTATGCCCAGAGTCGGTCACATTTATAAAAAAAAAAAAAAGCCCAGAGTTGGTCAAAAAAAAAAAAAAAAAAAAAAAAAAAAAAAAAAAGAGTCGGTCACACACACACACACACACACACACAAAAAAAAAGAAGAAGTAAATACCAGTATTGCACAAAATCAAATTTATGTCCTGATTTTTGGTCTATCCAGTATGCAGAGCAATAACCCCTTCAGCCCAGTGACAATCCTGGTTTTATTTTTGCTACCTTCAGACAGCCATATCCAGTTTAAGGAAGGATATCAGGGTGGAAAAGGCTTAATGGAGATGTTCAGACCTCATTACTGGGATACAATAGATTATTTTTTGAACGTTACAAAATTTAGAGGAAGCAAGAATAAAATACAGGTTGTGTCACCTGTTAAGGCAGACTGATAAAAACACAGTGTACATCACCGGATATAAGAGGCAGTTTGTAGACAACTCGTAGCTAGAGGCAGACATGTTGGGTTGTGTCTGTAAAGGGTGACAAAGTTAGACGTTATTGTAGGCAATCAGCATCAGCCATTATCCAACATTATGTATCGATTTGCAGCATTATAATATTCTCACGGTACCTCTACAGGGCTTTTATTTGGCGAGCCACAGCTCACAAATGCGAGTATTTTTTTTTCCCCTCGGCAAACAAGTTTTACATGCAATCGCCTTTTGGCGAGAAAATACATCCACTTCAAAACCCAGTAAACTACAAAATAAGTAAATCTCACTTAAATGAACAAAAGAGCACGTTGTGATTGGTTATTAAGTCTTTCCTTGTCGCCATTGTGAATGTTAAAACCTCATTATATGGTTCTAATCATCACAATGTGTAAATAAAAATATTTAATGCTCGCAAAATATTTTGGCTCAGTCAGTTTGGCTACTAAAAATTTATTTGGCTCATAAATCTGAAACTTTAGGAGCCAAATGGCTCACAACCATCGGCATTTAGCAAGTGCCCTGCTCTAGTATTGTGCCTTGTTTCATTAGTCATTTGTTCATTTGGAAGAATTACACACATTTGACAGTTATCCTCTCTCACATGGCTGCTGCAGTTGTATAGAGGTGGGGCAATAGTGGGAGGTGAAGACTGCACTACAGCTAATTGTTCAAACCCATAAATAATTGTAGTTTTTAAAAAGTGAGGAATGTGCTGCCAGGTACAGTAAGCAGAACATACCATTGAATTACCCAGTATATACACTACAGTAGCAGGGCCTTTAACTCCTGTGCTCCAACAAGGGTAATATGGAATTGATAAGTTTTGTGTGGGTAAGTCTTCCATTGTTATTAATTTTATATATTTTCAATTGGTTACAGGGAACATTACCTCACTAGCATCAGCTAAGTCAGCATGATACTTATACCAGTCTTCGTCAGATCAGCCCATCATAAATAATGTGCCGTGAGCAGATATACCCTCACCTCTCCTGTGGGGTTGACAAGTTAGTGCATGACTGGAGTATTGGCCAGCTATTTCTATACAGTAATATCAGGGTGTGGTATGTAAATAACATTGTGATATATTTATGACTGATGTAGTGGGTTAAGGCACTAACGAGATGAAGACCTTGAGGGTTTAGTTCAGAGGGATGGTTGGGGTTTATTTTTTCACAATGGCACTCAACAGCAAGTAAGGTTGGTCACCCTCGTCTTAATCAGGACAGAGTGCCTCTGGCCCATACTCTAATGGGGCAAAATAACATTGGACAATTGTTGGATAGATGTTATCAAGCTGTATGTTTGTAGGTTAATTTTAGGGTGTATTACTGTTCGTTTGTATTAGCTTAGGGTTGTATTAATTTGAAGCAATATCTTCAGTTTTGTACAGTATTCAAGTTGCATTGTTTAATAGTTGCTGTATAATAAAAAAGCATATTAAGGTTAAATTTTTACCAGGACTTTTTTGTCAATAAAAATACTCATACTAAATGGCTTTGCAGTTACCCTTTTATGTCGGTTCAACTGCCAACACCATCTCTCCTTTTGTCAGCAGCCACTCATGTCATCACTGACTTCAGATCCTGTGTTGGCCCCTCGTGTCGTCAGCAGTGGCACCAGTCATCTCCATCCATCTGTGGTAAAGCTATGTTTATTTTATGGTTATCATGTACTAGAAATCAGTTGTATGTTCATTAATGTCCTGTATATGCTTTTGATGCAGGATTTGAGCAGAATGGATATGATAAACCTTATGAATTATACAAAAATACAGTAATATGCAATACAATACTAGTAAACAGTTTGCAGATAATCACGAGTCACAGGAAGAGAAGTCATCATCTATTGTGGTAATCAGACTGAATTTCTCTCACTTGAGCACCCATCACTGCCAGCACCCATCTGTGGTAATTTATATAATAATGTATACTATCAGTAATTTAGCATGAATTGGATAATATGCAATATATGCTTTCAGCAACTCAGTATGAGCACTTATTACAAACCTGTTGAGTTATACTGAGATTAATATACTGATAATTTGCAGATAATCACCTCTGTCATAGCAGCAATGAAGTCAGCTCCATACTGTAGATGTCAGGCTCCGTCAGTCCCAAGTCGTCCTTCATCCTCTGTTGTCAGCCATTTGTTGTCCTCCATCCTCAGTCAGCCTTTGCCACCTTCAGCTTGTCCACTGTCCTGTCATCAACCTTTCATCAGCCCAAAGTAGTCTTCCCACCTATGTGTCAGCAGCTGCGGTAAGGTTAATACATGGTTCGTAAGTCATGCTGGTTTCATGTTAAAGAGTTATGATTTATGTTATATAATGGTATATACTTCTGCTCAAGGCTGTGCAGTGTTAAGGGAAGTGTAGAGATTCCTTACTTCATGTTCAGTAAAACTGTATGCTGTTGACTACTGTATTTTGTTTGGCAGTACTGTATGCTTGGAATTTTTTAACCCTCTCAGGCACAGGTGGGTCGTTAGATTGTTTAACAGCCTGTAAAGCATACCATGACACTAATTGGGTTTAAAAAAATACCAAAATATGACACCGGCGGGAAACTTGTGTCCTCCTCTGTTTGACACGATGTACATCATGGTGCGTTGTACAGGATGGTATTTAATGACTCTATTGGAGTCCGTGCATAAGCCTAAATGCATACAAAACTAATAATTTGCAGATACCCTCAGTTGCAGCAGCAGCAAAGACTTCATCTGTGCGGTAGCCATCCGCCATATTGTCAGTCTGAAGTCATCATCGTCATCCCTCCCTCAGCCCGAAGTCGTCGTCGTTGCCCCTCCATCAGCCAGAAGCAGTCATCATTGTACCTCCATCAGCTCATACTCGTCGTCATCGTCCTTCCATCAGCCTGAAGTCACTGTCCATCCTCAGTCAGCCTGATGCTGTCCTCCATCCTCTCATCAGCCTCTGCCACCGTCGCCCTGTCATCGTCCTGCCCTTGTGTCGGCAGCTGTGGTAAGGGTGATACTTTACTTCCAACTCATACTGGCTTAATAGATACAGCAACAATCCCATTTGACCCCTTCAGAGTGTAAAGAACCGAGGCTAGGATACCATAGTCCAGTACAGTACATTTAAGGGTAGATGACAAGCATACTTCCCAAAGTGGCATTATTCATCATTCATCACCACCCAAACCTCCTTTCCCACCCTAGGGCAGGGTGAGGAGTAGCAGCGTTCAGACAGCCAAAGTTTGCCCAATTCAGTGGGCCACGCTTCCATTCACTCATCATTCAAGGCCACAGAAACCTAGGTCTATCGGATAAGCCAAAAGGTTTTGCCACGTGCTGGACTTTCATATACACCTATCCAACAGTCTGAATGCTGTCGCGTTAAAAAGGGGTGCCATATCCCAGATTGTGTGCTTCACACAAAATTTATTCAGCCACCTCAGTCCCTTAGTCTCACCAGCATACACACCATACCTCTCCCTCACACACTCGTCCACCATATCTCCACCTTCATCTTGGCCTACCTCGCCTCCTCCAATTTCGCTCAGATATACCCACTTTCATCACTAGTTATCCATTCTCTCCACATGACCATACCATTTCTGTACACACTTTTCGATTCTGGTGTCCACAGACTTCCTTGCCCCGCATCTTTCACAAATCACAGTATTCTGTATCCTATCCACTCTCTGCACTCCACATACATTTCTTAACTCTCCCATCACAACCGCACTTTACTTTCCATTTTTATGCCACACCATAATCTCACACCCGTATGTTAAAAGTTGGTTATAGCACTCCATGTAAGCCTCACACAGCTGCAGATCTCAAACTTGCTTTTCATCAAGGCCTTCATAGCACCAGCTACATACCTTCCTTGTGTCACTACTTCCAACTTCTTTTGCACATTTTCCTCTTTTCTGTCACTGTACCAAGGTATCTGAATTCTTTCACCAATGCCAGTCTCTCCATTCACAGTAACATCACACTGGGGTTCACTTTCTCTCAAATAATTGAAAAACCTCACATCTCAGGGTTCAGACCAAAGAATTCATCACTGAGTGGGGAGTAATTAAAAGCGTAATAGGTTACATTGTGAGGTGGTATGGATATGGTATTACTATTGGTAAAGCATGTTTGTCATAAAATAGCACGAAGCACATGCAACAGTCATCACATGGGTCGTAAGCATTCAGGAACAAAGTTCAAGCTGAAACTCACTTCAGTTTAAAAATTTTTCCAGCAGCTGTTGTAAGTAGCTGGTTTTGGCATTGATTTAGCTTCCAGTCCATAAAAAACATGAGCTGTTCCATGGCCAACCTCATTATGGGGATTCCTTTAAGAGGAAACATGGCATCCTTTGATTGGATGCAGGACAAAGATGTACTGAATAATATATGCCTTCCATACAGCTCTTCTCAGTAGGGTGGAGTCAAAGGCTTTTCGTCTCTAACTCTCCCCCTCTTACTGACTCCTTTCAACCTCTGTCTCTTCGCCGCAGTGTTGCATCTTTATCTCTTTTCTATCGCTACTTCAATGGTCACTGTTCCTCTGAACTGTCTGCATGCATTCCTCCACTTCTACGACGGGCGCGTAGCACCGGTCTAGCAGCAAATTCTCACCCCTTTTCTGTCCAGCTCTATGATGCAAGAGTTAACCGTTACTCCCAGTCCTTCATTTATGCAACAGGTCAACTCTGGAACTGTCTCCCTCTGTCTGTATTTCCTTCTTCCTCTGATCTCCAGTCTTTCAAACGCAGTGTGTCGGGGCATCTCGAAATGAATGGATCTTGAATTTGGCTCTCTCTTGTATTTTGTTTTTCTCTTGGAAGGAACAGTTTTGCGGGCTCATTGCCTTTGGTTCCTTCTTCCCCACAGAAAAAAAAATAAAATAAAATAAAATAATAATTGATATAATATAGATAAAAATATTTAATCCCATTAATCCAATGCTTTTACTTTATTCATTCTGCCACCATGATTTTATAAGTTATCAGTGTCAAGGGCCTAGTGAAGTTTATACGCAACATGCGGTTCATAAAGTCCAGAGCTGATCCAATTTTACTCGTTTTACTCAAACTTTGTCTCTTTCGTGCCAAGTTTTAACACGAGGTTAACACTAGCATTTGGTGCTAATCATGAAGAAGTGCTACAGAAAGAATATAGAACTGTAGCATCATCCTTTTCCGCCGCTGAATTACATTAAGTAAACTGCATGATGGCGAAAGCCTTGGGCAAGTTAAAGTAAAGTGAGTATAGTAGCAAGAACACTATATATCCAGTCACTGGATTGGGATATATGCTAATTAATGTTTTATAATCTGCAGACAGACCTTGGCATCATCTGGTGAGACAGCAGTGGTGTCCTGGTTGTCAGTCCAGAAGTCTTCCATCCTCTCATCAGCATTACGGCATCCATCCGTCAGTCAGTCAGCCGCTGTCCTTCCCAACCTCGTGTCAGCATCTGTGGCATAGGTTAACATCAATATTTTGTTTAGATGTCGTTCGCTTAGAATGGATGTAAAGAGAAGGCTGTATAAGGTGTTGTGGTACCGACTGCGTTATATGGGGCTGAAACATGGAATATGGGTGTAGCAGAGAGGAAAAGTTTGAATGTAATGGAGATGAAGTGTCTGAGGAGTATGTGTGGAGTGACGCGTATGGATCGAGTGCGGAATGATGAAGTGCGAAGGAGAACTGGAGTTGTTCAGGAGATGGCTGGTAGAGTTGAGCAGAGGGTGTTGCGATGGTTTGGGCATATGGAGAGAATGGATAATGAGCGATTGGTGAAAAAGATAACTAGATCTGATGCGAGAGGTGTAAGGCTGAGAGGAAGACCACGAATAGGATGGATGGACAGTGTGAAGAGAGCGCTGGATGCGAGAGGGATGTCTGTTGAGCAAGGAAGAGTAGCTGTGCGTGACAGAAATAAATGGAGAGAAATTGTGAATGAATAAGTGATGACGCAGCCCTGAGGGGATATTCTCCCGCATTTGGTCTGATCAGCCATTTCAGGTCAGGTGCGGGTAAGGGGATGAATCTTATGATGTGGCAGGGGTAAACCAGCTCTGCTGTCGGGCCCTGCTGTGGACGTCACCGATTGCATTGCGCAGTTGACCCCTGTGCGGTGTGGTGCGGTGAGGATCTGTCCGTTCTTCCCTTTGGGGCTGAGATGCGAATGAATATGTTTGAATGGATGAGTATATGGGGAGTGTGTCGTCCTGTCTCGGCTACCTCCCTTTCCTTGGGGGAAGCAGCCTAGGTATAGATAGATAGATAATGCTGGAGAGGGGTTCTTTCACATGGTGTCATTAACCAAGCAGCTTTTCTGCCTGTTTTTACAAATATCCCTTGGCTTCCTCCCTACCTCATCAATGAGGAATGTTTCATTTCGTTTTTAGAGGCTCCAACATGCTTGCATGCATTGGCATTGGTCACCTTATGGTGGCTTTCCACGCTGCACGATCCATTGCAGCCTCCCTGTTCAGTCCCTTAACCCTGAGGTCGCACTTAATGACCTCGTCCCATGTCTTTCTCGGTCTACCCCTCATAACCCCACCCCCAATATTAACACTTCTCACCTTCCTCACCCAATCATCATCCCCCATCCTCTCCACATGTCCAAACCATCTCAATCTACCTCTCCTCATCACAACACCAATACACTCCAGTCCCATCCTACCTCTCAACTCCCCCATTGCAAACCCAGCCCCCCCAGACCTCGCAAGCAGGGACGCACTACACATCCACCCAACCATTGTCATTTCTGTACGTCTGAGCCGGCAAACATCCTCCTCCTTTACTGCCCAGGTCCCACTAAAACATAGCATCACACTCCTAACACATGCTGCATACAAAGACCCCTTAGCACGTAGGTAGGTCCCTCTCAATGTCAGATGAGGCTAGAGCTCCCTGAACTACTACTAACCACTTCTCACTCTAGCCACAGAGCTAACTCCAGCCCCACCCCCAGCACACAACATTTCTCCCAAATAACAAAACTCTTCCACACACTCGAGAGATTCACCAGCAAGCTCAATCCTTTCACTCTTGACAATCTCCACCTGCTCTCCTCGACACGCCGTACACACAAAATCAACATTATCTCACAGTCTACCTCCGATACCACTACATCTCGTGCCCCCATTTATCACAAACACTGCACAAGATAGAATCACTTCCCACGCCCTTGTCGCAAACTGCACATGGCCACTCTCCCTTGTCTTTGACAGTACCGCCACCAACCCTAGATATCACTTTTGTTTTATCTGCATTTATCCTTAAGCCCTTGTGCCTCATACCATCTCTCCACTTCCCAAACCTTTCTTCCGCCTCCCTTTCGTTCTCTGCAATCAACACCAAATCATCAGCATACAACATCCCCCACGGGAGTCCGTTTCTAAAGTCACGTGAGAGTGCTTCAAGTACCATGATAAACAACATGGGACTCAAAACTGACCCCTGATGCACACCAACATTCACAGAAAACTCATCACTCAAATCTCCATTCACTCTTACCTGGGTGTGAGCACCCACATACATAGCCAAAACCAACGTAACCAGCCACTCCTCCAAGCCAAGCTTTCTCATTGCCCACTTCACAACCTCTCTAGGGACTCTGTCAAAGGCCTTTTCCAGATCAACAAAAACAAAATACAGATCCCTTCTCCTACCAATATATTTTTCCTGAAGCTGTTGAACAATGAATAGGGCATCAGTGGTCCCCCTACCTGGCATAAACCCAAACTGCATCTCATCAATGTTCACTCTCTCTAATCATACCTTCTAAAACTCTCTCCATTACCATCATTATCTGATCTAAAAGCTTTATACCTCTAATTTCCTCTTTCCAGAGCATCGCTCTGCCCTTTATACACATTTACAACTACACTTCAGCCAACCTGGGACAACACACTCAACCACATTTATCAGGTCAGCGACCAACCCCACCCCTATATCTCCTGAGGCCCTCAACATTTCGGCAGTCAACCCAACAACACCTGCTGCCTTCTCCACCCTCATCCCGCCCATTGCCTCACTCACAGCAGCAGCAGCAATCAAAGGCCAAGGGCCAAACACTGGATCTGCTGGCTCCAAACCCTCCCTGTCCCAAACTCATTCAACAACTGGCCATAATGCTCTCTCCATGCATCTTTAATATCCTCACTGTCCACCACTACCCCTCCCTCATCACTCTTCACACACTGCTCACCTATAATATCCCGATTATCCCTCTTCATCTGATTTGCCACCTTAAATATCATGTTTTTCCTTTCCCCATGATTTAGGTTATAAAGTAAAAGTCTGTGACTCAGACCTCACCCTGTGTGCCTCTCTTCTAGCCCTACGCTTGGCAGCCAAGTATTCCTCCTTGCTACCACCCTTCTTCCATTCCCGGAAAAGCCTTCTTTTCTCCTTAACTGCAGCTTCTACACCCTCGTCCCACCACCAAGTTACTTTATGTCTTGGTCGTCCTCTTGTCCAACCGCATGTAAAGTCAGTAACTCTCAAGAGATTGTTCTTGAGGACTCTGTACTGTTCATTAATGCCTCTGTCTACAGCTCCCTGTTCAGCCACCACTCTTCTCATCTCGCTATAGAAGGCATCCCTTGCTACTTGGTTATTCAGTTTCCATATTTTCCTCCTAGGTACATAATTCCTCTTTTTCATCACTCCTCCTTTAAGCACCATGTCACAAATCAATAGTTTGTGCTGCTACACACACTCCTCACTTCCGATAACTTTAACATCCCTCACTAACCTCCTATCAGCCCTCCTACCCAGAAAGTAATCTATCTGACTGCTATTTCCCCCAGACTCATACGTAATTAACCTACTCTCACTTTTCCTAAAATATGTGTTGCACACAATCATGTCCATTGCTTCCCCAAACTCGAGTATCCTTTCCCATGTGGATAAGGGCAGCTTCAGCTTGCATTACAAGTATTATGTTTCAGATGTACTTGAGGCTATTGCTACCATCATAAGTTGGCCTGCTCTTTCCCAGTGACAGGGATGATTGAAGATGTTACAATACCAGTTGTATGAGAAAGTTGTGTGGTCTTCAAACACATGATTAACAAGGACTGCCTGTATGTTTAGTTTTCACTTAAATTGATCCAATTATTCGTCCTTTTGCAGCCTTTTTCTCAGTTCAGTGGCAGAAAACAAATGAAAAAACAATCATTTACGCTCACATCTTTACCAACCATATTCCAGTAGTAATCATTTGTTACAACTGTTAGTGAGCTGGCAATAACAAAAAGGTGAAAAAGTATGAAAGATCTTAGTACAGTACTGTGAATAATTTGCCTATACTGACCTTGGCAACATCAGGTGTGAGTCAGCATCGGTGATCTGGTTATCAGCCCAGATGCCCTCCGTCCTCTCGTCAGCCACTCCTCTTCTGTCAGCATCCTCATGTCGGCTGCTGTCCTCCCATCAGCTGCCCCTCTTCCAATAGCATCCTCGCGTCAGCTGCCCCTCTTCCATCAGCGTCCTCCCATCAGCTGCCCCTCTTCCAATAACATCCTCGCGTCAGCTGCCCCTCTTCCATCAGCGTCCTCGTGTCAGCTGCTACCCTTCTGTCCCTCCATCTGTGTCGGCATCTGCAGTACAGGTGAACCCCTTCATCCAAGATTCATTGTTAAAAAGCATTCCTGCTACCATGTCTGTCTGCAGCCAAATTACTTGTAAGGGACAGCTATAATTGAATTGCCTTCGTGTCAGCCTGCCCTCTTTCCATCTAACCCCTTCTCTCACATACTCTATCTCTACTTTTAATTAAGTTATATTCAGTCTAAGATCTTTTGTATGGGCTCACTCAACTTATTATTTATAAAGGTTCCATCTTGCCTGTATGCATCTACTTTGGTTACCAAATGGCGACTTTCCATTCTGTTCTATCTCTGGCAGCCTCAGTGTTCAGTCCCATATCCCTGAGGTCACACTGTGATCTTGTCCCTGGTCTTTTTGATCAGCCTCTCCCACCCGTCCCCAACAACACTTCTCACTTTCAGCACTCTATTATCATCCATCCTCTTTACATGTCCAAACTATCTCAATCTACCCCTCATCACTGCAATACATTGCGGTCCTATTCTTCCTCTCAACTCCTCAGTCGTAAACCTAGCCCCTCCAGGCCTTGCATTCAGGGACCGACTGCACATGCATCTAATCATTGTCATTTCTGTACATTTGAACCTACAACTTAGGACAAAATGGTTTACTAAAAGCTGTAATTAATTTGACTAGGTCATTCACCTTAACCAGAGGTGTTTGCCCATTTTAATTCATGTAGTCCAGTGGCAGAAAAAGAATGCCACAACTCTACATCACTTTCATATCACCTATCCTTCTCTAGCATCATAATACAGGTTATCTTTTGTATAGTTCAGCGTTCAAGATGGTGAGACGTCACTTGCACAAAGTTAAAGTGGACTGTAAAGTTTGGAAAAAAAGTTTAAAATCTGTATGAATTTTTGGTATACTGTATACTGAAAGGGACACATTTTGGTTTCATTAATACAACTGTAGTTCAGCCTCCTCTTTATACACATCCCCCAGCTCCTTCCATATCCCCTGACAAGGTGAATGGCAAGAAAAGGATAGCTTCAGCCTGCACTGTAGTGGGTTAACATCAGTTGTGTGGCCACAACATTATTCATACACCTGTTATATAATCAAGCTGTTGGAAAGTACAGAATTAGAACTGTCATAGCCACTCTCATTTTAACCCCATCAAAGTGTCTGGCCACAAGGTAAGGCTACTGTAGTACAGTACATTTAATGTCAGATGAGGCTACTCCCCTTGGCATTACTATATTGAAAAACTTAGTCACCTCTTAGGATTGAACAAATGCAAAGCTGTCAGCGACTGGGGTATTCTAACATCTGTATTACCAGGTAGGGGCGCTCACCATCCACTCACTCGATCTATTGCTGCTCTCAGGTGTCTGCCCTTTCCTCTCTTCCATCCATCTTTCCTTCCGTCCTCTTCAGTCTTTCTATCCTTCATTCATTCCTTGTCCTTCTGCCTACGGGTGACTTTACACTCCCTTTTCTGTCTTTTTTTCCTTCATTCTTTCCTTTTCCTTTTGCCTGTGAGTGACTCTACACTGAGTGACAAGCCAAATGGTTTCCTGTACATCAGGAAACCATTTACTATGCTGGGTGGTAACCATATAACCAAATTTTGGCACCTGGTGGTTTAGTGGGTAATTATTGTGCTCCAGTCGGATTGAGCCAGTGAAGGTTTATATCCAAGGGGTGGTTGGGGTTGATTGCTCATGTAATGCCACTCAGGGATGAGTGAGGCTGGTCACTCTCATCTTAAATGTCGAGACCAACTGCCTAGCCCTGGGCTCCTATGCTCCTCATGGGGCAATGTAGTATTGGATGATGGATGGATGTATTTCCAGGGTGATTAGAACAATGAACATTAACAGCTATTCAATTTTCATCTGACTGAACTAGGCCACTATCACTAAGCTGTAGTTGCATGCAAGTGGTATTTATGAGGTAGCAATGGTTCTTGGTTATTAGTAATACTGACCTTCCAATCTGATTACATATGCTTAACTGAGTTGAAAGAGGTTAGGGATCTATTTATGGGAGTAGAAATGGTCTTGGTTGCTAGTGATATTGGCCCTTTAAATTTGACTGCTGTTATTTGACGTCACCCGAGGTGAAATGAGTTAGGGATCTTTGTCCGAACAGAAATGCTATAATTGTGATTAATACTGTTGTATAACAAAATATAGTTGAATAATGAAAAGTTAGCACATACTGACCTCTGCAGCATCAGGCGAGTCTGCAGTGGTGTCCTGGTTCAGCCCAGATGCCTCGTCCTCTTGTCCACTGCGCCTCTTCGATCAGCATCCTCGTGTCGGCCGCAGTCCTGTCCCTCCATCCCTCGCGTCAGCATCTGAAGTCCAGGGTAAGATTTAGTACAGATTTCAAACAATTTGGCATTTGGGGATAATGTGTTGAAGTATCTGTTGATGAAAAGCTGATACTTTGGAATATCAGTGACAGTACCTTCAACCTGATGAAATTTAACATTTCATTCTTGCTGTTTACAGGCAATATCATTCAGTGTCAGACAATCCTCTAGAACTAAGGGGTTAGTGAAGGTTATATCTAACTCGCCATTTGAAAGTCTCAAAGACTGAAATGGTTTTAGTGCAGCAGAAAAAAATACAGATTGAAGAGGCTAAGAGAGTTGCCTTCATGCTGAGTAAGATTGATTAATGAGATAATTTGAATATACAGGTACTGACCTCAGCAGCATTGTGACTCAGCATTGGTGTCTTGGTTTTCAGTGCAGATGTCCTTTGTTGTCCAGGCAGCTTCCACTCTGCTCATCCGTCCTCCCGTCAGCATCTGCGTCAGCCCATCCGTCCTCCCGTCAGCATCTGCGTCAGCCCATCCGTCCTCCCGTCAGCATCTGCGTCAGCCCATCCGTCCTCCCGTCAGCATCTGCGTCAGCCCATCCGTCCTCCCGTCAGCATCTGCGTCAGCCCATCCGTCCTCCCGTCAGCATCTGCGTCAGCCCATCCGTCCTCCCGTCAGCATCTGCGTCAGCTCATCCGTCCTCCCGTCAGCATCTGCGTCAGCTCATCCGTCCTCCCGTCAGCATCTGCGTCAGCTCATCCGTCCTCCCGTCAGCATCTGCGTCAGCTCATCCGTCCTCCCGTCAGCATCTGCGTCAGCTCATCCGTCCTCCCGTCAGCATCTGCGTCAGCTCATCCGTCCTCCCGTCAGCATCTGCGTCAGCTCATCCGTCCTCCCGTCAGCATCTGCGTCAGCTCATCCGTCCTCCCGTCAGCATCTGCGTCAGCTCATCCGTCCTCCCGTCAGCATCTGCGTCAGCTCATCCGTCCTCCCGTCAGCATCTGCGTCAGCTCATCCGTCCTCCCGTCAGCATCTGCGTCAGCTCATCCGTCCTCCCGTCAGCATCTGCGTCAGCTCATCCGTCCTCCCGTCAGCATCTGCGTCAGCTCATCCGTCCTCCCGTCAGCATCTGCGTCAGCTCATCCGTCCTCCCGTCAGCATCTGCGTCAGCTCATCCGTCCTCCCGTCAGCATCTGCGTCAGCTCATCTGTCTCCCATCAGCTTGGATGTCACTCTCCATCTTTCAGCAGCATCTGTAGTACAAGTAAGCACATTATAAGGCTTTTGTAAACAGATTTAGTTCACAATGCATGATCATTGTGGCAGTCTAATTAAGGGATTGATTATATCTTTGCAAACTGTTCCAAAATGGCCAAAAGTGAAGCAGGTAATGAATGAACAGAAAAAAAAAAAAAAAAAAAAAAAAAAAAAAAATCTGACAGCACCCTTTTTTTATGTGATACTGACATTATAGAGAAATATAACACTTACCCAGTTATCAAGGCATCTTCCCAATTCTCAGCTTCTCTCCACACCACGTCACGCCACCCTGTAATATAGATACACCCACAGAAACCATCTCTAGACCACTATCACAAGTACATTTTCACATTACATACACGCACTTACACAGTTGTTAGTTCTTTCTTTCCATTCATTTGCATGGACAAGCCTTTCTCTCAGCACTTACATAACCCCTTCAGCACGAGACTGAAAATTGAAGGTAACAAGGACAAAAGTCAAACTGAAAAGATTAAAAGAAAAAATTAATGAGAGTTAATTGAGTATTTTAAATACTGTATATGATTTTTTAAAAGCTAAATATACAGTATACTCGCAATTATCCGTCATCGCAGTACCCGGCCCAAAGCAATATGCAGTGCTTTTGGCTAAGCTCTGTTAAAGCAAAATCCGGCGAAATTATGCAACATCTGGCTCCAAAACGGGAAGCAACTGGCAGTTCTTTGCAATATCCGTCAGCGAGGCATATCAACCAGCTCATTCGCTGTAGCCAACCGGTGCCTGGGAAAACCCTGCAATACTATTGTATTACTCTACTGTATCAGTACTGTATTGTATTTTACGGTGTTTTCATCTTTTACTCATGGGAAAGTTTTTAAGCTGGAAGGTCGAGACGGGTAGTAACAGGCACAATGCCGGATGTTGAGCCAATGGGGGGTACAATGCAATATCCGTTGTTTCAGTTTATTCAGTGTAGGGGTTGGCTTAATTTCACCGGATAATTGCGAGTTCACTATCAAGGTACGAGAACAGACTACTTTGTCAGACATTTACTGAACTGAATGAAATATGATGTAAAAAACTAAACCAAGACATCTATTATAAAGTTGATGCAAGTTTTTCTAACCTAAGACACTAGACAATGAACAAATTTGGTGGTAGCAAGCATATAATGATTGTGCTGAAGTAGTTATTCTTTCTCACACGTACACGTAATATTTAATACATTTTTTTTCTTCTTTTTTTACCTTGCAGTTAGTTACCCTTATTTTGGTGTTCCTCAGGTGTAACAGCGATGTGGTGTTGAAGGTAATGCTGACAATGCTGGGACCAGTCAACCCGAACTCAAACCCTCACTGACCAACAAACCCGACCAGAAAGACTGACAAACCAACCTTATTCCAGTACTCAACCACCTACCTATGTAAGTACCCATAACTACAACTTTCAAACATACTGCCTACCTAACATAACCTTCCCACCCAAGTAACTAGTCAAACTGCCTATATTAACTAGACCTATAAATCACCTGCCTAACTAATTATTTTACATAACTAAACTACCTATGTAACTACTCAAAGTAGCCACCTACCTAAAGCTTCCCAACTTCCTAACATTACCAGACTGTTATTTAATCCTGCCTTCTACCTAATACCCCACCTAACTTATATCCAGCAACACTGGGGAGGAAACAGGGGTTAAAGCACATATATGAAGTTAAGATGTTAAATGTAACAATGCACTTGATATGAACTGCCATGTTAAATCCAGTAGAAATATATTAATTCTGTTAAGTAGAAAATTATGGCAGCAGTTCATTTTAACCCTTTGGCTACGGAATTTCCACTAGATTAATAAGTGTCATAAGGTTGAATATATGAAAATGCTCATTCTCTGCCAAAATGGTAATAGAAAATGTTTCATTCTTGGTGTCATGGATTTTTGAGCACGGTGAAATAGTCCTCTGATAGCTAAAATAAAATGCAAATTGGGTAAAATGCTGTGAAAGGGTTAAATAACTTATTTTTAAAAGAATTGTATTCTTACCTTTAAACTTCCAGCTTCTTGGTGATACTTCCTCTGGTTGTCTAATAAGGCAGTGAAGAAATGGGTGAAGCAGAGTAGAAATATAGTGGACCAGCCTGGGAAAGAAAATTCAAATCGTAACTGCCAAATAATGACAGTAGGTGGACATAACAGCAGGGTAGAGGGGACATAACAGACAGCAGGGCAGGGCAGGGACTGACGATAACCGACAGCAGGGCAGGGAAGGGACCAATGATAAATGACAGCAGGGCAGGGGAGGGATCGTCGATAACTGACAGCAGCGCAGGGGAGGGGGGGACCAACGATAAATGACAGCAGGGCAGGGCAGGGATCGTCAATAACTGACAGCAGGGCAGGGAAGGTAATGTCGATAACCGACACCAAGGCAGGGGAGGGACTGTTGATAACTGACAGCAGGGCAGGGGATGGGAGGGGGGGTACTTGTTATAATGGACAATAGGGCAGGAGGGACTAACTGACAGTAAAGACAACAAAACATGGAATGGAGAGAGAGAGAACCAATGGGTAGATAGAAAAAATAGACAGGAAAAGTTAGGAACAAGTAAGCTGGGCATACTTAGAACTATCATAGGCACAGTTAATCTACAGACACTGAGGACATGGCCAGACTAGATGAGAAAATTACAACTCTAGGGTAAGTATAACGAAAGATACAAGAAAAATGCATAATTAGCCATGTAAATCATCCATGGTAAGCTGGAATAAAGTGAAGCTCAACAACCTACGACTCACTAGGCTGAATACTACAGTTGCCGTTAGCTGGAACAGAAGAGTTTCCCCGTCATGAGAGGCCTGAACTTCACACTAGGCATAAGGTTGCCATCTATTTTAAATTCCTAGTTGTAGTAAGAGAATATGTATATGATGCTAGTCACGGAGAAGTGCTGAGGAATAGAAGTAGAGCAGTAGTATTGTCTGCCTGTCACCGAGCTTCATGAATTAGACTGCAAAAGTAGGAAAATTTTCAAGTTAAGGTCAGAACTACAGAATTGGGTTAATGTGATTTCCACCTCAGTAATAGATCGTTTAACAAACTCGACCAGTTATAGGAATAAAATCTTACTGAATGGATTAATGGCATTTTTAACCCATTAACCTATATAAACCGTAATTATATCTGGTGGCAGACAAAACTAAAAAATCAGGGCCAGGTTAGCGTGAAGAGTAAAGACCTTTGATAGACGTTGTGCCGTAGTGTTGTCACATGCCATTGACGTACGGGAAAGTCTTCAAAAGGAAAATTTAATAAAAATGAACGAACTAAAGGACGACTAATCCGAGAGGTGAATGGGCCTTCTGAACACAGTAAATCTGGTAGCAAGAACAGAATTAATATCGTCGGCAAACAAAATTAAATTATTCCGTAATTAGGCAAAATTGCTATCTTTCCATCGTAACTGCCGAATTAAGAGATTAAGGGGCTAATCGCGATAAGATGCAGTGGAAAGGATGCGGGGTCGTAGTATTTCTGCCTGTCTACGGGAAATAAGCTGCTACAGGCCGAAAGTTAGAAATGATGTATAATAAAGTAATTTGATGCAAGGGGTTAAGTAACTTTAATCCAGTTCCACTTTATTCTTGCTTTCAGAAGATTTTATGCAATTTAGTAAAGGCCTATTGCGTTAAAGTGGTGAATGAAAGCCAATATCTAACCATTCCCTTTAGATCTCTCCGGTCAATGAAAGTATAAAAAAAGTCGAGGCATTTAGAAGTCAGCGATTCCCGCTATAAATTTAAATCTTCGATCAGAGTGCGGCTATGAGAAATACTAGGGAAAAAAAAAATCAGAACGGGGTGTCTGTCAAAATCAACGAAGATGCTAAAATAATGAGTCGGTTCAAGAATTCCAAAATTAGTAATGTTAATATATTAAGGACTTCAGAAACAAGTATCAGTGTCTCAAGTGAAAACCAGCACGGCGTATCAACCAGCTTTTTAGTCTAACATTTTACCATTATTGGGAAATTTTTTAAAGTCCAATGCATTTTATAATAGAGCGAAATTACTAGGTGTTAAGTTCACACGCACGAAATTTAGATTGGAAAATATCTTCATTAATGTTATCGACTATTTACCTTTAAAAAACCAAAATATTAAGAAATACGAGGTAGTAGAGAGAGCGTCCACGTCTTCCTTGTCTGGGTTCCAGGGTGCAAATGGAACCTCGCGGCCGGCGCCATAACGTCATTGGGTCGGTCAGTGCGCAGCGCCACCACCACCGCATCACGCAGTTCCAGCGATCCATCCAGCCGGGATACCTCATCTTCTGTTTTAAGGTATTTTGGACTTTTATTACCACTTATTTAGCTCCCCATTGCTTATAAATGTATCCTAGGTCATCCTGATTACTTAGTTTAAAAGGTAACTTACATTAGCAAGGAACTTTGGCTCTGTGCTTACGTGGCTAATGTGGCTGCCATATTCATAGTCTTACGCCATTTTCCACGATCAACCCCCATTCCAGTTAATTGTTAGTTTAATTATATTTCTGGCATATTTTTTGCTTCACCATTCACTCATGGTAGGTCGTTCATTTTTTTAATACTTATATGAATGAAGATAAACGCAACTGTATACCCAATTAGGCCTAAGAATTTTCATGAATACAATGGTAGACACTAGTTTCAATCTGCCACTCCTCATGTACCCCAGTTTTAAGGTATTTTTGCATTATCGTACGGTTTATTTAGCGCTCCATTGCTTCAGCATTTATTATAGATCAAGCTTGATGCTTGGGGTAATTGTTAACTGAATTATTTGATTGGTTTATTAGTTAATGACGAAGATGGTTGCTACCTTTCCTGTTTCCCTCCTTTTTTTTTTTTTTTTTTTTTTTTTTAGGTAGTTTGGCCATTTGTCATCACTTATTTACGCTCCATAGCTACTTAATTTCGTATAGGTAATTCTGGTTGCATTCTAGTTAGCGTATTTATTAGGGTGTCTATGTTATCAGTTTTGCTGCATTGCTGCTCTCATTTTTTGCGTCAGAATATAAATCCATGTTATTGACGTAGCTCAGTGGTAGTAGTATTACAGGCCCTGCTGGTTGCTCAAAATACATATATCAAATTATTAGTTCGGATACTTATATTTGGCTGCTTTAGAACATGGCATTTATAATTTACGGTACTGTGTCCCTGTGTAATATCGAGGCTCGTGCTATTTAAGGTGTTTTATGCCTTCCGCAATTAATATGTTGAGCACTAAAACTAAAAATACTAAGCCGTTTGCCAGTTATGAAAATTTTGACTAATTCAATCAAGTGATTTATTATTGCTACCTCCAGAAAGTTTTTTGTTCATCTTGGGACTAAATAATCATGTGGTGAAGAGGTTAATGGAAAGTAACTCAGTGACTAGGAAATAAAAATGGTCTCCAAACGTTTAACTATCCATAAGCAGCAGGAATTAAATTTAAAATAAGTCATCGAAGTGAAGGTCTGATCATTTTTTACAGCATGTAAATTTTGTCCAGTATTATCTGTAGTTGTCTGTGCGGTCCAAAATTATTATTAATCATGCTGGATCTGAAAATAATTGTGAACCAAACGATTTATGCGTTACATTGCCTATAGTCCTTTCACTTTAATTCAGAGGTATTATCGATTTACTGTTTTTGCACTTAATTTACTCAGTTTTTGACCTTTAATAACTTATGCTGGGTTCTGAAAATAACCACGAACAAAATATTTCGACACTTATTGCCTTGTTTAACCCGCATTCCGAGCAGTTTTCCGCGTACTTTAGCCATTTCAGCGTATGCATTCTTACCAAGGTACTCTAGCCTCCAGTAATTATTGGTATTGTATGGATGGTTACTTCGAATTAGCGTTAAATAATGTAGGTTTGGTAGAGTAAGTTTAATTTGCCTCACGATCCCAGTTCATACCCATATATTATTTATTACGCCCATTTGTAAAGAAAACATCCATCTTATTATCCAGCTAAATAATAATTGTGATATGCTCAACGTTCCTCAATCCTTAAATGATTTGTATCAAATTTAAAGAAATATTGCTTCCCATTAACAGCCGAAACCGCGGTACGAAATTCCTTGGCAGTTTAGGATCATTTTCACTAGTTTTTGTGGGTTCTTTCAGTCTTTATTACTGTCAGGACATAAATATAGGTCTAGTGGATGAGTACATGAGGGAGGGCGGCTTGGAGTGGTGGACACAAGATGTCAAAGCGTTAGGACAGAAATGAAAGCAAGGCGAAACATTGTAAATTCCACAGAAGTTTAGGTCATTTTATAGTTTTTGTTGTGTTTTGGTCTTCATTACAGGCAAAATTAAATACAAGTATCCATAGTGAGGTAGTACATGGAAGGTGACTCGAAATGTGATATGGTTTTAAGTAAGACCTTTGGGCAGAAATGAAAGGGGCGGAACACCATTGGCAATTCCTTCTTTTTTTTTTTTTTTTTTTCCTGGGTTAAGGTGTCAGTGTTTGTACTGGCAGGGATCGTGACAGTTTGAGGGCCGCTTGGAATGGTGGTAGAGGAGTTTGGGGGAATTTGTACGGTCTTTATCAAGTGTTTTATGCACTAATATTGATCTTAGTTGCAGGTATGATATATGTACTGTACTGTATGTAGGTTATAAAGTTTGTGAGGGAGGGTGACGAAATGAGAAGTTTAGAGGAATTTATTTTAACTCTGGGATTAGGAGTTTAGTTGTACAGTAGATGTGTGAATATTTATCTCATTGCTTTACAGGAATGGTGTTTGGTTATGATGTTAGTATAGATAAGTTAGATCAGGTTATGGTTGTATGTGGACAATTTTTTTTTTTTTTTTTTTTTTTTTTTACCAGACCATTAAATTGATCTTTTAGGAGTTATTTATATTCATGTTTTTATACTACAGAATACGTAACCCATATTCAGCTTATTTGGTGGCCAGTTGTAGATAAATTGACGTATCCAAGCATTCATTCATACCATAAGTAAAACGTATCAGATTTAATGTGGGTTGTCTAGTTCCGACAGATGAAAACAACCCGGGGACGTCATTAAATTTATTTGCCATTAACATTATTATAATAATTATTATTTACTTGAACTATAGGGGTCAAATGTGATCTTATGAATCCAGTGTGAGACTAGTACGTTGAACAAAATAGTTTGGTAGCAGTAAAAGGGGGGTGGGGAGGGACTCGCTGATTGAGTTGAAAGCTGTATGAAACCCCTGCAGTTCGAACAGCTTCAGGAAGAAATGGAAGTGACGGCCATGCAGTGAAGTAATTTGATGTGAAGCTAGGTTAAGTTTGGCTATAATAGAGGACGTGGTCTGGTTAAGATTAGGTTGGATTCGTAGCAGTTTGGGTATAGTTTGGGCGAGGTGGGTTTGATTAAGATAGGTTTAGTTGGGTCGGGTTAGCATAGGTTTGTTAGGACTTAGTGACAGTAGTGACTGGGTTAATTAGGGCTGATATTAGGACTGGTTAGGATTGATTATATAAGGTTAGGCAAATTAGGTAGAGGTTGAATTAATCAGGTGTAGGTAGTGTGTTACGTTAGAGTAGGTGAAGTGCAATGGTTGGGTTAGGTGAGGTAATAAGTTTAACAAGGATATTAGGAATGTTTGATAGTGAGGCTAGCAGTTAATTAGATTGATTTGGTGAGGTTAGCTTGGGTTAGGGTTAGTAAAGTTAGCTGTTAAGCTAGATGTGTACGATATGCGACACTGGAGGTGGTAAGGTGGAAAATTAGGAACAGAGGGAGATTGGAAAGGGGACAGTAAGGGATTAGGAGGGGTAGCGAGTGATAGAAATGGTGGGGGATAGTAAAAGTGCGATTACAATGGTAGGTACGAGTGATAGAAAGGGTAGGGATGGTAAAGAGTGAAAGGAAGTGGAGGGGATTGTAGAAAGGGTGATAAGATGGAATGTTGCTGAGGAAACAGGTGGTGTGAATAAGAAAAAAAGGGAGGGGGGGGGAGTGGAAGAGGAGGTGATGAGAATACTAACCTATACGACCTCACCGCTTCTCGTCTGGAGCAACTGTTTAGGCCGAAAACCCGCTGCTTTTATACTAGTTGGCTGCCCGTCAGGTGCCAGGTAATGTACCATTTCTTATTTTTATTTCGGCCCAAGGACGTAATTTATCGTGTTATTTATTGCTTGTCCTATTCCTTTTCAGCCCAGGGATGACTCACTGTTTTTTTAATTCTCATTTTAACTCCTTCAGTCCGTGAGCATTTTGAAATTATCGTACATCTGGCATTTTCTTTATTTGAGCCCCCTGCGGCCTAACGATGTCATTTATCATATCATTTGCTTTATTCCAGGCTCCTTCAGCCTAAGGACGTCTGCTTAAACAGATTATGAGCTTCAGAACTGAGAAAACGATGCGAGACGGAAAAAAAAACGTTATTCAATGAAAAGTACTCTTTCTTGGAAGTGTTCTCTTAAGGTAGCGTTCATTCCCACATCGTTCGTTCAGTAAAGAAAAAAAAAAAAAAAG
Source organism: Coenobita brevimanus (assembly GCF_032717465.1). NCBI lineage: Eukaryota > Metazoa > Arthropoda > Malacostraca > Decapoda > Coenobitidae > Coenobita > Coenobita brevimanus. The sequence goes on along the minus strand of NC_136980.1, from coordinate 5,728,920 downwards.
CGAAATGCAGTCTTCTTTAACCCCTCCACTGGGATGATGCCTAAATTTAATTCATGCTATCTCTAGGCGTTATAGTGGTACTTTTTGTCATCACCCAGAACTACGTAAACTTGGTTATGAATGCCTCATTGGGCATGGGCTTCATTCCGAGACCCAGAAGTTCCTCCTGTACACAAGTGGCATCACACTCACATGCTTAGTTCCAGTACGAGTTAATTGTTACCGGTATAAGATACATTTTATATATACCTATTGGTAGGAACCGATTTAAACAGGATTGTAGCAATGTAGTTTTATTTCATAAGAATATTACAGGAAGAATTTATACAGTTGACATTAGCTCCCCTAACACATTATAATCAGTACAACGACATCTTTCATTTTTACGTCTCCAAACATCAAGTTCCCCAGGCTCAAAAGCCGTCAAACGTAGCCTACATGGGTGCTCTCCAAAACAGTAAAATCATTTGGTAGTAAGAATACAATCAACATCCTTGGGCTGAGTGGGTAATATCATACGCTGCCAAGAGATGACTCGAAAAACGTAGGCTATATAGAACCCTTTCAGTGCACCACTTTCTAACTGCTCTATCTTTCCGTTTAGGTAGTTGCACCTTTATCAACATAGTTAACCAGGGCACAGTTTATGCAGTCACATCTTATGTCGGCTGTCCGTTCTGTAGCTTGTTCTCAGTACCCCTCCTCAGTGTTTCCCCATAGTAGTAGGCTATCTACGAGGGATCTTTACCATGCTCCCCCTGTTGGGAGAGTCTACTAGGTCACTGATCTTTGGGCCCCCTGATGGTACAGTATTGATGTTAATGTGGCTTAATATTTTCCAGAAACATGAAACCGTGTCAGGATTAGATACTGTTAAATAATTTACTCCTTTCTTTTCTACTTTTGGTCTTTCCATGATTTAATGTTCTTTTTCTTTTAACAAAGCTAGGAGACCCTTCAGGCATCCTAATTTTATGAATGTATTTGAGGTCCATTCCAGCTCACTCCGGAAATATTCTTCACTACATATCCTATAGGCTTTGAGAAAAATCCGGTTACTGCCCTTGACTTGGTTCAGGCATCATGAGTACTAATATTGTGAATTAAATAATTTCTGTTGGTTTCATCTATACTGCATTAGCTTAACTTCTTGAAAATATTATTAGTTTTTCCTGGGACATTGTCCCCTTTTTTTTTTTTTTTTTTTTTTTCCCTTCACTGGGAACTGATTTTCTCATTTACTTGCCTTAATCTCTCTAGTAAGGCACTGATGTATTTCATTTTGAATACTAGCATGTCATCCACATATCTGTACAACACTGCATTTTCAGATGCTATATTTAGGTAATGTTCACTCTAAGACTTGCATATATAGGGATTCTATCACCAGACAAAGTGCTGAGTCCATTGCCAGGCTCTCATGTTGATATTTATCACCTTTAAGTATGGCAGCCAATATGAATTCATAAGTTCTCCCCAAGCTGAGGAGAGTGATTTTGCTGTACACTTGGCTAGCTTGTGAGGCACACTCCTTATGCCTGATGTGATGGACATAAGAGGGTTTCCTGGTGCGAGTTTTTAATGAGCCTCTCATGGTCGGGATCTCTGGGGCCTCCTTCAACAGATGCAACAGTTTTTTCCCTTCTGTTTTGCCGAGCACAGCACCATCCTGGCTTCTTTGTTGAGCTTCCTCGCCTTTTCTGCTTGTCCTGGTGTTTGTTTGGTGTCAGGCAGTAGGTCTTCTATCTTCTTCATATATTCCTTCTGTCCATGATGATGTGGCCCCTTTATCGGCTGTTGTTTTTCCTTGGCTCCTTCATTGCTTCCATGTATCTTTGTGGAACGAAGACTTAAATGCATTAGCTGCTGCAGTACATTATCAACTCATTCCTTGTTTGAGGCCCTTACTAAGTTCATTGTCCCTCCACCTGTTGTTCTTCATATGTAGTCCAGATAGTCCTTGTAAAACCCAATGCTGAACTTTGAATCCAAGTGACTGTGTCTGTCAGTATTTGTGAAAGATGTTACAGATTAGCTCAGGTCTTCGTGTGTTTTTCCACCCGCTGATGCAATGACTGTCTATCTCACATAGTTTCTCCACCAAAAATGTATGTGACTTAGTTTGTCCTTAACTTCTGCAGCTTCATGATGTAGCTATTTGTGTGCCTTGTTCAGGTATTCTTTTGTGGCACTGTTGAATGACTTCCCCAGGAGAAAAGTTAGTGGACCTGGGTACTCGTACTTGCTTCTCTATGCAGTCCAGTAGTCATTATCTCCTTTTTCTGTATATTGGTCACCTTACCCAGAGGATATACCCTGTCTCCACAATGCCATCTCCTTACGACAAATTTAGGGACATTCGTGTAGTTATATCAAGGTGATGAAGAGAAACATGTCACTTGGGAAAAAAAAACTTTGTGACTCATAATTCTCTTCATCACCTTAATATAGTAACACCAATGTCCCTACATGTGTCAGGTGGTGCGCAAGAAGATGGCATTATGGAGACGGTTTATTGTCTGGGTAAGGTGACCAATATACAGAAAAAGGAGATAATGACTACTGGACTGCATAGAGAAGGAAGTAGTACCCAGGTCCACTAACTTTTCTCCTGGGGAAGTCATTCAACAGTGCCACAAAAGAATACCTGAACAAGGCACACAAATAGCTACATCATGAAGCTGCAGAAATTAAGGACAAACTAAGTCACATACATTTTTGGTGGAGAAACTATGTGAGATAGACAGTCATTGCATCAGCAGGTGGAAAAACACACGAAGACCTGAGCTAATCTGTAACATCTTTCACACATACTGACAGACACAGTCACTTGGATTCAAAGTTCAGCATTGGGTTTTACAAGGACTATCTGGACTACATATGAAGAACAACAGGTGGAGGGACAATGAACTTAGTAAGGGCCTCAAACAAGGAATGAGTTGATAATGTACTGCAGCGGCTAATGCATTTAAGTCTTCGTTCCACAAAGATACATGGAAGCAATGAAGGAGCCAAGGAAAAACAACAGCCAATAAAGGGGCCACATCATCATGGACAGCAAGGAATATATGAAGAAGATAGAAGACCTACTGCCTGACACCAAACAAACACCAGGACAAGCAGAAAAGGCGAGGAAGCTCAACAAAGAAGCCAGGATGGTGCTGTGCTCGGCAAAACAGAAGGGAAGAAACTGTTGCATCTGTTGAAGGAGGCCCCAAAGATCCCGACCATGAGAGGCTCACTAACAACTAGTACCAGGAAACCCTCTTATGTCCATCACATCAGGTATGAGGCGTGTGCCTCACAAGCTAGCCAAGTGTCTAGCAAAATCACTCTCCTCAGCTTGGGGAGAACTTATCAATTCACATTTAGAAGGCTCAGCAAACATACAGGAGAGACTACAAAGGGTGAATTTCTGCAGCAAACACCGAGTTTTGACATTCTACATGAATGGTGTAGAGAAACACGAGTCTGAGACAAAATTATTCCTGAGTAGTTTCACACAGAAGCTTCTTCAGAGGAATGAACTTTCCCCAGGTCAGTTTGACTTATGTGGTGAGCTGCTGGATCACACTCTTGGTTAATCCTTAGTCTGCTGATTGGTCTGTTACCTTTCCCTCTCTGACCTGATCATCTGCGCTGCTGAGACCACACCACATCACCTACTCTTTTGTTATTATTTGTGTCGTTTGCTGTGTAGAGTGCCTCCAAAGCTTTTCTTTGTGCCTTTGATATTTTCTCTAATATTTCCATTTCACTTCAGTTTGGCAGATGATGTTTTTCATCTATGCGGTTGACCAGGGCACTAGTTATCCGATGATGTCTTACATCAGCTTTATGCTCCCTCAGCCTCGTTTCTATGCCCCTCTTGGTTTCTTCGTAGTAGGCTGCTTCGCAACCCCTACAGGGTATCTTGTATACTATGCTATTTTTATTTTGAGGGCCTTCTTTTTTCCCTCATATTATGTCACTTATATTCTTAAATGATGATATCATTATGTTTATGTTGGTATGGTGTAGTGCTTTTCTAAGAATCATGACTGAGTTTGGTAATAATAGGTACTCATCCTGTCTTTTATCTGACATTCCCCTTTCCATTATATGCTTTGCTTTTTCTTTCAGTGACTAGAAGGCCCTTGGGGTATCCAGGTTTTAGAAAGGCACTTATGATGTAGGCTAATTCACTTAGGAGATAATCTACACTACAGATCCTATATACTACTCTTAGAAAAAAATCCAATTACCATTCTCGACTTTATCATGAACGCTGAAGTTGTGAATGAAGTCATCTTTGTTGGTTTGCTTCCTGTACACAGTGAATTGTGCTTGATAACTGGATCTTATAATTGGGGCGTCCAAGAAAGGTATTTTACGATCATTTTCTTTTTCCACTGTAAACTTTACCTTCTCACTTGCATTGTTTAGTTTAAGAAGTACATTGTCAATGTTGGTGTTTGTGTGTGTAATCACTAGTACATTATCCACGTATCTAAATAATAGTGCCTAAAAGTACAAAATGGTATAGATATGTGGATGACATACTAGTGATTACACACAGAAACACCAACATCGACAATTTACTTCTTAAACAATGTAAATGAAAGGATAAAGTTTACAGTGGAAAAAGAAAATGATGGTAAAATATCTTTCTCAGACACTCTAATTATAAGATCCAGTTATCAAGCACAATTCACTGTGTACAGGAAACCAACCAACAAAAATGACTTCATTCACAACTTCAGCGTTCATGATAAAGTCAAGAATGGTAATTGGATTTTTTCTAAGAGTATATAGGATCTGTAGTGTAGACTATCTCCTAAGTGAATTAGCCTACATCATAAGTGCCTTTCTAAAACCTGGATACCCCAAGGGCCTTCTAGTCACACTGAAAGAAAAAGCAAAGCATATAATGGAAAGGGGAATGTCAGATAAAAGACAGGATGAGTACCTAATACAGTATTATCAAACTCAGTCATGAGTCTTAGAAAGGCACTACACCATACCAACATAAACATAATGATATCATCATTTAAAAAAAAAATTACATAATATGAGGGAAAAAAGAAGGCCCTCAAAATAAAAAATAGCATAGTATACAAGATACCCTGTAGGGGCTGCAAAGCAGCCTACTACGAAGAAACCAAGAGGGGCATAGAAACGAGGCTGAGGGAGCATAAAGCTGATGTAAGACATCATCGGATAACTAGTGCCCTGGTCAACTGCATAGATGAAAAACATCATCTGCCAAACTGAAGTGAAATGGAAATATTAGAGAAAGTATCAAAGGCACAAAGAAAAGCTTTGGAGGCACTCTACACAGCAAACGACACAAATAATAACAAAAGAGTAGGTGATGTGGTGTGGTCTCACTTAGCAACGCAGATGATCAGGTCAGAGAGGGAAAGGTAACAGACCAATCAGCAGACTAAGGATTAACCAAGAGTGTGATCCAGCACCTGCCACGTAAGTCAGACTGACCTGGGGAAAGTTCATTCCTCTGAAGAAGCCTCTGTGTGAAACTCGTCAGGAATAAACTTTTGTCTCAGACTTGTGTTTCTCTACACCATTCATACATCTGTCATAATGTCTCAACAATCCCCATTTGTCACAAATGCCCCTGTACATGGTGAGATAAGTGAAATGGAAAAGATATTGGACCCAATCAGTGAGGATGAACTACCTGTGAGAAAAAGTGATTAATAAAGTTGATTTGGCTGCCATACTTAATTAAAGGTGATAAATATCAACATGAGAGCCTGGCAATGGACTCAGCACTTTGTCTGGTGATAGAATCCCTATATATGCAAGTCTTAGAGTGAACATTACCTAAATATAGCATCTGAAAATGCAGTGTTGTACAGATATGTGGATGACATGAAAGTATTCACAAACTGAAATACTAACATCAGTGCCTTGCAAGAGAGATTAAACCAAGTAAATGAGAAAATCAGTTCCCAGTGAAGGAAAAAAATAAGGGACAATTAATGTCCCAAGAAAAACTAATAGTAAGATCAAGAAGTAAAGCTAATGCAGTATAGAGGAAGCCAACAGAAATTATTTAATTCACAATATTAGTACTCATGATGCCTGAACCAAGTCAAGGGCAGTAACCGGATTTTTCTCAAAGCCTATAGGATATGTAGTGAAGAATATTTCTGGAGTGAGCTGGAATGGACCTCAAATACATTCATAAAATTAGGATGCCTGAAGGGTCTCCTAGTTTCGTTAAAACAAAAAAAGCAAGAAATCATGGAAAGACCAAAAGTAGAAAAGGAGTAAATTATCTAACAGTATCTAATCCTGATACGGTTTCATGTTTCTGGAAAATATTAAGCCACATTAACATCAATACTGTACCTTCAGGGGGCCGAAAGATCAGTGACCTAAGTAAACACTCCTCCCACCAGGGGAAGCACGGTATACATGATCCCTTACAGCAACTGCGATGCAGCACTACTATGGGGAAACAGTAGGGTATTGAGAGCAGGCTAAATGAACACACAGGTGGCACAAGATATAACTGCATAACTTGTGCCCTGATTAACCACGTAGATGACAATGTCACCTACCTACAGTAGATGGACAGTGTCAAAGTGGTGTAACTAAAGTTCTGGAGGCACTTTTACATTTCCACCAATAAAAATAATAATAAACATATTACTGATGCAGTGTTGTCATACACAGGAGCTAAGGTGGCCAGCGAGAAAAAGGAAATCACTCCGCATTCAAGTGATTTATCATCAGTCCAGATCCACTAGATCCAGCAAATACCTAGACAAGGTTTGGTCAGCTCCAAGTTCAACAAATTCCTCTGAAGAAGCCTTTAGCAAAAAAATCCAAAAATAAAGCTTTGTCTATGTCTTGCGTTTCTCTACACCACCAACTATATTAGTCTTCTCAGTGAAGGAGTTAAAATTCTCCAATACAGCTTAGCGATGTAAAAAACCTTAATAGTAACTAATGTCTTCCTGCTACAGCCATATTGTGTTATTCAGCTTAGAGGGTTAACCTATTTAGTCCAATTGCACATTTCACTCTTGGTAAACCACGCAATTTTATTCTGCTTAGAGAGAACCTTCAACCGGAGAGGCTATAGTGTTCTAATATTAAGCCCTTGTCCTTCAGGACAAGGCATTTCCATCAATCATCTAATCCTTTCTTCCCCTTCAGAGCACAGGGTCCTGCCACCCAAGGCTAAGCTACTCAGTCCATACATATAAGACATAAATAACTAGTTGTTCTCCCCTCAGGAACCTTAACTATTCTTTAGAAATTTGTTAATGGAAGAGCTTTCCTAGGCCAAATAAAACTGCCTGACAGTAGTACAAAATAAAATACAAGACATTAAAGCTATTAAACAATCACCAATTTAACCATAACAGAACTTAAGAAATTTATCTGTAACCAGATGCCTTAATCCTAGAAGGCGTGGCAACTATCAGAACAACTCTCCTCCACACTACCCTGTCGATGCTTCTCAGGCTCACACCACCCTCACTCCCACAGCTCTTCACATCCCTTCATCTCTTACTCTGTTTGAAAATATAATCACATGGCAGATGCAAGAAAATACATCAGTATCCTACTCAGGGGCTTAATGAAGACTAGCTACAGTATTTCCAACCCCTTCATTTAATGAGGTCTGCCCTAAGCTGAATGAAATCTGGTGGTAACAAGAATATAACAGACACCATTCACCTTACTCAGTGCATTAATGGACACCTAACTCCTTCACTACAAGAGGTCTCTCCTACACTTGAATAACACTGTATCTTGGTAGCAATAAAGATATCAACACTGGGAGGGATGTTTTCTTGCAGTGGCACCAATAAAGCAGATCAAGTACCTAGTTATACAAAGATTTCTCCACACCCTATCACTGAAAGGGAGGATAGCGGACTACATAGGGACAATTTACGGCTGCAGTCTACTGAAAACATTTAGAACTTATGGCTAGAAAATATACATAATAACCCTTACAATGATTGTACATAACCCTTTCACCTCCAAAGTAACTTTTATATTATTCCTGATATCACCTGATGATTTTATTCAGCTTCTGGATTTTTTTTCAAAGCTGATGCCTTCATTAACCCCTTCAATACTAAGAGTGCTCTCCTACACCAATTAAAATAATCTGGAAGAGCTAGATTAAAAAATGACCTCCTCACACTGAAGGTGCCATAAAGTCATCTGTGCTCTGCTCTGCCATATCCCTGAGAACTTCAGTACAGTTATATATATTTCCACTTTAATTTTTGCTGTCATACCATTTTATGCAGCTTAAAAGACTTATATGTTTAGGGATCACAATGTAGTCTCCAATACCCTTCATTAACCTGTGGGCTGTGAGCCACAGCTCAAGCTGTGGTGCCAGTGCATCACCACTAACTACTCCACCCCTAAGCAAACTTACGCATGGCACTACGCAGACAAAGTGATTTTTTTCTTTTCACTAGAAGATGCCCTGGATGTTTATCTTCAAGTTTATAATAAATAACTCCCCCCCCCCCCATTTTTTCACTACTCCCCTACGTAAACTTACACCTGGCTGTAGGCATTTTTTTTTTTTTCTCCCTCTCCCACCAGATGATCCCCGGAATGTTTATCTTCGTTTCTATATATATATATAAAAAGTGCCCCAAGGGGCGGGATAAAATAATGTAATTTTAAAATTGACGGGTTAACAGATACCTCTCCAAAGTTGAATAATATAATTTGATGGGGGCCTGACTAATATGAGAAATATGTCACCAAAGTGAAGGTGCTAAGCCCATGGTGGTCTTCCTTAAACATGGTAAAACTATTTGCCTGCAGTACTAATAAAATGGTATTAGAGAATGATGCCTTTATGTGGTGGCACTAATACAGCTTGGTGGCTCCACTCCTTAGAAAAACATCTCTCAACTACCTCCCCACCTCCTGAATGAAGGATGACAGATTGCAGGAAGAGGAAAATTTCATCTGAAGTCCACTGAGTCAACATTCTGTTCAGCCTCGAGGAAGAGGGAAGAGGACAAAAAGCAAGGCAGAGAGAACCACCCTCCTATAACACGCTATGACTGTTTCCAAACACTTAACTGTGTGGGGCCTCTCCAGTTGAATGTAATAGTTTGGTAGCAGCAAGAATAAAGCTGCCTTTTTATTCCAACTTCACCTAAAATTGCCATCTCTCCACCACATGTGCTTGGCTGTTACAATAAACTAACCCTGGAGTATACTGTTAGTTATGAAGAAGTGCTGTGGAAAGTATGTTAAGCTGCAGTAGTATTCTTTCTAGTACTGAGCTACATGAAACTACAAAAGGATGAAAATAAGGGCTAAGTTAAAGTGAAAAGGGTAGAATTATCACATTGAAGGGATTACGTGGATCCTTTCACAATGACCAAATATCCTTAAAGCTGGAAAAAATTATCTTAAGAGCACTGTCATCATCATCATCTACTCTTTTACTGTCATTCAAATGTGTAGGGCCCAGGGTTACATTACTTAGTTGCAACATACAGGGCAGGGGACCAGTTGCTCTCCCTAAGCATGTGAGTAATAACCCTATCACCCATTGGATGTAAGCCCTCACAGGCCATATCTGGCAGGAGCATCTTAACCCACTAGATCAACAGATAGTATGAAATGAGGTACTGAGTCCTTGTACTAATCCTTTCAGTGTGATATCTCTTACACAAACCAGTTGCTGTAGCTAACTCCCTCCTAGCTGCATAAAATCATCAGATGTTTGTTAGACTAGAATACTGGAGCTGCCCTGACCAAGACACTGGCATAATCTCACACTACATCACTCAGTCCTGCAATTTTCCCATTAGATGTTGAACTTCACAATGTACACCCACAGATCTGAACCGTTACACACACTGCGTCTGTTTACGAAAGTATGTTTCTACATTAACAGATGCAGAACTCATCACCATCACTGGCTGAATATGGTATCACCTCTATAACATGTATTTCATTTAACCTACATAAGCAGGAGTATGTTTCTATATCTAGATACAAAACTGATCAATATAACTTTGGTGAAAACATTATTACCTCACTATCACTCTGGCTGAATACCTTTATCACCTCTATAACCCACACTGCATTCCTTAAGCATACGTGAGCACAAGTACTTTTCTATATTAACAGATAAGAATCACTGTTACAGGTTGAATTCAGTATCATCTTTATCATTCCACATTCACTGACTGGGGCCTGTATTATTACCAGTTAAGGAAGTTCACTAGCACCTCCTCCTCAAATGATTTATTTCTGCCTGACATGTCAATATTCTTCAGTGTGTTATGTATGAATCAATGTTGGTGTTGCAAAGATATAAACAGCATGAGATAATACTGCTGTAATAATGAAAGATATAATACTGATCTGTAATAATGAAAAATAGTTATCTATCTATCTATCTATCTATTGCCAGACGCCTCAGTCCCGTTTGGGGTGGCCACAAACAAATCGCCTCCACGTCGCCCTGTCCCCCGCCATTTCACTCCCCTGCTCCCAACTCACACCCCCCTCTCTCATATACCTCTCCACCCCATCCCTCCATCTCATCCTCGGCCTCCCCCTCCCTCTTTCCCCCTCCACCTCACTCACATACACTCTCTTCGTCAGTCTTTCACCCTCCATCCTCTCCACATGGCCAAACCACCTCAGTATGTTCCTCATAACGCTTCCTATCACATCCACATCAACACCACAACGCTCCTTTATATCCTCATTCGTCAGCCTGTCTCTCCATGTGACTCCACATTCACTGACTGGGGCCTGTATTATTACCAGTTAAGGAAGTTCACTAGCACCTCCTCCTCAAATGATTTATTTCTGCCTGACATGTCAATATTCTTCAGTGTGTTATGTATGAATCAATGTTGGTGTTGCAAAGATATAAACAGCATGAGATAATAGCATAAAAAATAATATTCAATTTTAAAAATGAAGAGAGATGTAAACAGCATAAGATAATACTGAGTTCAAACGAAAAGCATAAATAACTAAGAAAAAGGTGCTAGAAAGCTTCCTAAACTCGTGAGATTACTGCCTTCAATGTTATCAGGCAAGTGTATTCTCATCTGACAGAGACCAACAAACCCTTTTCAGCTTATTGATGTTATAAGTGCAGTCAGACTGGAGGGTAAATTTGACTAGTAACCAAGGACAATCATTCTTATGTCATAACTAAGGCTCATCAAATTTCATGACTTAAAGTTCTGGAAGTGGGAAAATTCCATCAAACAAAAACAAACTGGCATAATGTGTTGACGTTTGGTTATATGAGACTCACTCAACACTTAAGTATTTGGTGCACTCCTCTATAACACTGACTTTACATCCCAATTTTCTGCATGCAGAAGACAGATCTTCCTGACACCAGTTGTTGTGATGTTGCATGTTATATTAAAATTGTGTGTCCCTGCTGAAAGTTGCATCACAGAACTACAGATGTGACATTAAATCCATGCTGCAAGTTACCCCCTCTGCTTCACATGGATGTACTGAGTGCAGCAATGGATGCGCTGGTAGTACACCACTGACACCCTGCCTGGAATCACAAGGGATACCTGAAAGAGTACATAGCACCAAAAGGACAGAACTGATAATCCTAGCCTAAAACATTTACTACCGGTACCAAAGTTATGGGTCTGTCTGTCCAAGCTCTAGTAAAACCCTGTCCTAAAACCCTCATTTTATTTTAGGTCACAAGTTGTTCACCATATGTAGGGGCAACTGGAAAATTTAAACCATAGGTTAAAGGCACTGGTCACAAATGAAAAATCTACTCCAAGTACCATATCTAGTGACCCTCAATATCATTTTTTTTTTTTCCTATGTCCGAGTCCACATTTGAGACTACTTACAACTCACATAACTACAACTCTCACATTCAGTAATGAAAACACTGTACATGTTTATTTTCATGCTCCAGATTTACAAATTACAATCATCACTTTCATAACTGATTTGTTTTTAACAGACAAGAAGAGTGAGTACTGGTATAAGTATTTTCTAGCAATACACCCAATGATGGTTCATTCAGTACCCTACTCTACAGTATACAACAGTATTCCATAATGAAGTATAACTGTAAATACTTCAAGATGTTTCATTACCAACCCCACTATTATGTTTTTCACTTTTAAGTTCATTGTAAATCACTATCAGTTTTGGAACTCAGCCTAAAAGAGTTCACATTAGAATACAGCGCTAGTAACAATGAAGTGTTATGGAAAGGATGTAAACCATAAAATTCTAATGCCTTATTCTCTCACCGACCTATAATAAGCAAAAACGAAAATCTGCCATGTTTAGGTGGGCAAACTAGATTATCAACATGGTGAATAAATGACCATTACTCATTCCTGTTCTATCAATCTGGCTATCACAAGTTTGAGGGTAATTCTGAAATAACTGCTTTACTCTGTCTAAAATTGCCACCTCTCCTCTCCATCATGCATGCTGAGATGCAAGAACAAATTAACACTAGAATATGATGCTACTCAAGAAGTGCTATGGAAAATATGGATATTCATAGTATTTTTTTTTTTCCCACCCCCTGGCACTGAGCTATGTGAAATAAATGACAAGATGGTAAGAACCTGGATAACGTTAAAGAAGTACCAGTACAGTTGAAGGGTTGAAAACTAAAAACCACCTCAACTAACCTCTGGACTGCCTGGTGGGGAGGGCAGCCTGACAGTGTAGGACTGGGTGATGGAGGCAATTTGTTTGTGGTCACCCTTTCTGGGATTAAGGCATCTGGCAATGCTTATATTGCTATACTGCACGAAATCTCTCAGCTGAATTAAATTACTTATATGTATAACATGCGAATAAACTACCAGTGTATCCATTGCAGTGAGGGAGTCAGGCTGGTGCAAATACTATCTATCTATCTATCTATTGCCAGACGCCTCAATCCCGTTTGGGGTGGCCACAAACAAATCGCCTCCAAGTCGCCCTGTCCCCCGCCATTTCACTCCCCTGCTCCCAACTCACACCCCCCTCTCTCATATACCTCTCCACCCCATCTCTCCACCTCATCCTCGGCCTCCCCCTCCCTCTTTCCCCCTCCACTTCACTCACATACACTCTCTTCGTCAGTCTTTGACCCTCCATCCTCTCCACATGGCCAAACCACCTCAGTGTGTTCCTCATAACGCTTCCTATCACATCCACATCAACACCACAACGCTCCTTTATATACTCATTCGTCAGCCTGTCTCTCCATGTGACTCCACAGGCTCCTCTTAAATAACTCATTTCCACGGCTCTCACTCTTGACTTGTGTCCTTCCAACAATGTCCAAGCTTCACTTCCGTACGTTAGAGTTGGTATCACAATACTGTCATGTAGTAACTTTTTCACTTCCATGCTCACTTCCCTGTTTCTTATCACTGCTTTCAAAGAACCAGCAACCTTTCTTCCCTGCTGTACCCTTTCAAGCACTTCACCCTCCAAACCTCCATCCTTACTCATCACACTACCCAAGTACTTAAACGTACTCACATTTTCCAATTCCTCACCATCCAACCTCGCTGTACATTCACTGACTTCACCTCTCTCAAAGACCATCACTTTACTCTTCCCTACATTCACCTTTAGATTCCGTTTCTTACACACTCTCTCAAACTCATCCACCAAGCCTTGCAGCTCCCCTTCGTCTTCACTCAACAACACGGTATCATCTGCAAACAACAGTACAGGGAGTTTCCAAACACTATCCTCTCTCACCAGGGCCACTCCAACATCCACTACCCTACCTTGTACCTCTTTTATTACCCCATCCATGTACAGATTGAACAACCACGGAGACATGACACATCCCTGTTTCAACCCAACTTTCAAAGAGAAAAATTCACTTAGTTCACCATCCACACGCACTGCAGCCTTCGCACCATCGTACATACTCTTCACAGCATTCAACAACTTCCCATCTATTCCATATATTCTTAACACTTTCCACAATCCTAGTCTATCCACCCTGTCATATGCTTTCTCCAAATCCATGAACGCCGCATACAACTTCTTTCCCTTCTCTAGAAGCTTTTCCACTAAAGATCTGAGAATGAATATCTGATCTACACAACCTCTTCCCTTCCTAAAGCCTCCCTGTTCTTCTCCAACTAATTTCTCTGTTCTTTCTCTAACTCTGTCAATAAGTATCCTACCATACACTTTTCCTATTATACTAAGAAGACAAATGCCCCTGTGATTACCACACACTTCTTTTTCCCCTTTTCCTTTGTACAAGGGAATAATTATACCTGACTTCCAATCCTCCGGGACTCTACCTTCCTCCCAGGCCAATCTGCACATCTTCCACATCCATTCTACTACTATCTCTCCCCCATGCTTCAGCATTTCACCACACACTCCATCAATTCCTGGGGCTTTCCCTGATTTAACTTTCTTCATTGCTTCCACAACTTCTATCCTACTGATTTCTTCCTGTCTTCTCACCTCCCTTCTTCTTCCAGCCATTCCCCAGCCACTTATACTCGCATTACTTCCATCCTCTATGTTCAACAATTCCTTAAAGTGTTCTCTCCATCTGCTCACTTTTTCTCCCTTCTCCACTAGTAATCTACCATTTTTATCTTTCACTCCCCTGCTAACTTCACTTCCACCCTGTCTTCCTCTTTTCACCTCTTTCCAGAACATTTTCTTACAGTCCCTCCACTTTACACTCAAATTCCTTCCAAATTCCTCATCCACTCTCTTCTTACTCTCTCTTACTAATCTTTTCACCTCTCTCTTTCTTTCTACATATAACTCTCTCTTCCGCCTCTCAACTTCTTCCACGCCCCTATTTCTCATCCATTCATTATATGCTTTCTTCTTTTGTGCCACAGCCCGTTTCACCTCTTCAGTCCACCACGCTGTTCCTTGCACCCCCCTCCGTCTTCTCTTCCTTCCACACACCACATCACATGCTGCACATATTTCTTCTGTAAATATTCTACACACACCTTCCACGTCCCCCATCTGCTCCAACTCATATTTGCCCTATCGTTCCTCCACTTCTCTCTTATACTCTGCCTTTTTCTCATCCTCTTGTAACCTTTCCACTCTCCTTGCAACTACTCCTTCCTCTCGTCTTTCCCTTCTTCTATTCCTCCATCTTACTTGAACTTTAACTCTGGCCACCACCAAGTAGTGGTCCATCCATCCTATGTTGCCCCATGAGGAGCATAACAGCCCGGGGCTAGGCAAGTGGGTCCCGACATTTAAGATGATAGTGACCAGCCTCACTCATCCCTGAGTGACATTATGTGGTTTACCAACCATCCCTTGGATATAAACCTGCACTGGCTCAATCTGACTTGGGTGCCGTAACTACTTGCTAAACCACCTGGTGCCATAATTTGGTTATATGGTTACCACCCAGTGTAGTAAATGATTTCCTGGTGTACAGGGAACCATTTGGCTTGCCACTCAGAGCAGAGTCACCCACAGGCAGAAGGCTGAGGAAAGAATGAAGAAAAGAAAGACGGAGGAGGGAGTGTAATGTCACCCATAGGCTGAAGGAAGACGAAAGAATGAAGGAAAGAAGGAGAGAAAAGGAAGGAAGAGAGGAAAGGGCAGACACCTGAAGCAGCACTACAATAAGTGAGTGGATGGTGAATAATAATAATACAGAAACAGAAACAGAGGCTTGACAGTTGCAGCTGTGGGAAGCTTACATGGAATGTTAGTGCCAACTTTAACATATGGATGTAAGACTATGGTGTGGCATGAAAATTAAAAATCAAAGGTGAGAGCAATGGAGAAGGGACTGCTGAGGAATGTATGTGGAGTACAGAAAGTGGATAGGACACGAAATGAAGTGATTCAAGAAAGATGCAGTAAGTCTGTGGACACAAGAATCAAAGAGAGTGAACTGAGATGGTATGGTCATGTGGAGAGAATGGATAACAACAGAGTAGTGAAAAACATATAAGTGAATTTGAAGGAGGGAGGAAGTAAGGCAGGTCAAGAAGGTGGAGGAATATGGTGGATGAGTGTGTGAAGAAGAGAGGTATAGAAGTTGGTGAGGCTAGGGGACTGACAAGAGATCGAGCTGGCTGGATGAATGTTGTGAGAAGAAGCGCATGATCGGGGATTTGGCACCCCTTTTAATGTGACAGTGTCCAGACTGACACTTATCAGATTTGTATATGTGAAGCTACAGAATGTGGTGAAAGTTTCTGGCATATCAGATAAAGCCAGGATTCTGGGGGCTTGAATGATGAGTGAATGGAAATATGGCCAATTGGACTGGACAAACCTGGGCTGTCTGGACACTGCTACTCCTCATCCTGCCCTAGAGTGGGAAAGGAGGTCCGGATGATGATGATGACGATAATAAAAACAATAATAACAATGATAATGATAATAATACTAATAACAGTAGCAGCCGTAGTTCAGTGGGCTACAGTGCTCCGCTCTGACCGAAGAGTCGGTGGTTCGAGTCCACCCAAGGGTCATTGGTAGACATCAGGAAGGGCACCAGGTTATAAAGTGCTACATGCTCCAAAACCAAAGTCCTCTACCTAGGGGCAATGTCTTAGCCCTTATTGCAAAAAGGGACACGGCATACTTTAAAAAATAATAATAATAAAAATAATGACCGTTTCTTGCTAATTATACAACATGTACCAAATACTTCAGGCATGTGTTACTACAGTGAAAGTGAAATATTAACAACATATCCTATACTACCCCTCTGAGGTGCAGGGGTATGAGGCCAAGTTACCATAATCCAGTAAATCTGAAGGTAGATGACCAGGTGACTTCCCTTGGTGGCACTGCATGATCCACAAGCCTCCCATCACCTCAGTGTAACAACTGTAGCCATGGACGTCTTGGTAGTACATTGTGGCCATGTACTCAGTAATAATGTAGAGTTAACCTGAAAGAAATAAGCAGCATTATACACAGAAATTACTACTCCTAGCCAAGAATAGTTACTGCCTGCCCAATGGTAAGGTACCATAATGCTCTATATTGTCTTTATGCTCCTCTTTTGAAAGAATGCACTAAAACCCACCAATCAAAGAAATAAAAATAAACAAATGTTGGTAGCAATTTATCCTATGTCCCTCAATCCCCTCTCTATTCCCCCCCCCCCCCAAGTACAGTATGACGGACTGCAGAAGAAAGGCAGATTTGGCTTCCAGTCCATAGTGTTCCCATTCAGATGGCCTGGGGTTGCACCTACTACTACATAAGTGACATGTAAATATGCATTAAGTTCTTCAGTCCAATGACATATTCTTTATTTCATTCCTGCATGCTCCAGCCATTTTTATTCAAGTTTAATGTTTTGGAGTGACTTAAAAAAATCAGGGGGTTAGATAGTCAGTGACCTCTTAATTACATCATTTGTACTCTAACTTGGCCTAAAATTGACATCTATAATCTATCCATCTTGACTGCTGAGATAACGAGATAGAATAACACTAGAATACAGTGCTAGTCACCAAGTAGTGCTGCAGAAAGCAAGTAGAGCAGTAGTATTGTCTTTCTCTACCACTGAGCTACAGGAAAAAAGCTGCAAAAGGACGAAAATCTCTGGTTAAAAAAAAATGTACTAAACTTCCTTGCAATATACTTCAATTTTTTTTTTAAATTCCCTATCATACTCTGAGTAACAGGTATTCACCATTAAAATCTTACTAATTAAAGATACTTCATTATTAACCCCTCTAATCTGATAACATCTTTAACTATTATAGTCGTCTATCTCCACTGGATTTTACTCAGGTTAGGAAAGCCTCTCATAGCAAAAGGGTGGATGAAGTCTGTATCTAACTCTTCCAGCTCTAGATTACCCAGAGTTGAAGAAAATCATGTGATGGCAGCAAGATTAAGAAGAAAATATGTTGCTGAACTGATGGGGCTACATGGCTTAACAATAACAAAATTTTGTTTAAAAGTTCAATGTGAATCACAGCCAGTTGATTTCTATTTTCTACCCACTAAACTTGTCGTAAAACTGCCACCTCTCAATTTTGAATTCTCAGCTATAACAAGAGATTGCCACTAGAATATGGCACTAATTACAAAGAACTGCTATGGAAAGCATGCAGTCATAGTACAGTATTCACATTCTGACATTATGCTACGAAAAATAAGTTCCACAATTTGCATTTTATTCTATCGAACTCCACATGATTTTATTCCTAGGAGTCAGTGTTCCTGCTGTCACCACAAACCCATCATAATCAAGATAACTCTAGTATTCTATTCCAACTATGCCAGATTTTATTCAGGTACAAGTATCATTGGAGCCAGGAGTTGAGGATATATATATATATATATAAAATTTCATGCCATAAGCCCTCAACTGGTGCTCGAGATGGATGCCTTCATGTGGTGGCACTGACATACCCAGGCATTTCTCCTACCCTAGGACACACTCATCTCCCAACTTCCTATCCTCCAAATGAGGGATGGTGAACTTCCTGAAAATGGCAAATTCAGCCTGCAGCCCACCAAGGTCACATTTCAGATGAACCTTGGGCAACAGCTACTACTACTTCCTTTCAACCACTAAGCAGAAACATACCCCACAGAGGTATCAATATGTTTTCTCTGAACAGTAATTTGCTTCCCTCTTCAATCCAATGACTTCTTTTCAATTAGGCACTCACCAATTATACAGTAATCCATCTATTATCTAAGAGAACCAAAGGCATGTTTGGATAATGGATTTCTCCCCTGGCCCCCCTTTGTACATAACCTAACTTTGAAAACCACTGTAAAAGGCCACTACAGTACAGTATATCGTACAAAACTTGTTTTTGTTGTTTAACACTATCTGGTCAAGCAGACCTATAAACCACAGCCAAGCATGGAAAATAATACTCCTTTAACCCCTTGGCCACATAAGGCGACTGTAGTCACCCGACTACTGTAATTATTCTTCATGACGCGTCAGGCAAGTACAGTACAGTCCACAGCCAAACAAAAACTTTCCCGTCCACACATTCATTGTTTTTGTACCATATGGTAAGTTTTGATTTCTTTTACGTGACAACAGTGTGCATGTATCTAGTGTATACAGATTAGTGAAAAACCTTGCCTGAAGGAAATACTCTGGTCACCATTGCAAAATTAGGCAATAGCAAAAATTAGTTTTGCATTTTTTCTTATGAAAATGACAATTTTCTTGTACAAATACGGTTTCTGATTTCTGTGACAACAAACACTATACATGTGTCTAGTGCTTGAAGTAAATAACATCGTAATCACTGCAAAATTAGACAATAGCAAAAATTGTTTTTGCATTTCTTCTCAGAAAATTAAAATTTTCTTGCAGAAAGGTGCATTTGTTATCATTATGACAGCGACACACTACACATCTATCTAATTATGGTAATCTCTGTACAGCACTCATGTAGCTGATGGAGCCATGATTTAAGGAAGGCAGTATTATGACTCCCGCTCCCATGACTCACCCCTCAGCTAAACAAAACCATGTACTGTACTAAGACTGAAGCAATCATGAGAATTAGCAGAAAAAGTATTATCTTTCTAACTATGACTTAAACCACAACTTAGTCAAATCAACTGGTGTTAGGGAAAAAATGACCTGATGCAAAAATGAATGGGTTAATAGCAATGAAGTCTATGGGGAATAACTACTGTACACAATCCTTAACACTGTCGGCTTCTACTGCATACTAATCCATAATCCAAAATTTTATGTTCCATCTGCAGCTAAGCAACCTGGGCCAAGGCTACCCAGTCCTGACATTTACGAGTATAGCAAGAGTGACCATCAACCCTGAGTGATGTACAGTATATAATATGTAAACAATAAACTCCAACTATCCCTTGGATACACACCTTCACACTCAATCCTGTTGGTGGCTTTATCCACTAAACCCACAAAGTGTCACTGGAACATAAGGTTACCACCCAATATCTGCAGCTAAGCAACCTGGGCCAAGGCTACCCAGTCCTGACATTTACGAGTATAGCAACAGTGACCATCAACCCTGAGTGATGTTGTACTGTACAGTAATATGTAAACAATAAACTCCAACAACCCCTTGGATACAAACCTTCACACTCAATCCTGTTGGTGGCTTTATCCACTAACCCACAAAGTGTCACTGGAACATAAGGTTACCACCCAATATAGTAAATGGTTACCTGGGTTTACAGGAAACCATTTGGCTTGTCACTCTGTGCTGAATTACCCAAAGACTGCACTTTACTGGGTGAGTGGATGTTGAAAATTCCTATCAACCACACATACTTATTTGACTCAGGCTAGCACAAAACTTTCTTCACCTGGAGGGAATAGTGTGCTGTTAGCTGAAGTCAAAGTCAACCAAGACTTATACCACTATTATATATACCGGTAAATCTCATCACACCTTAAATTTTTTTTGTTTCCATTAACACTTGGAAAGTAATCACAGTAGCTGGTTCTGACACATATTTAGTTTCCATTCCATTGCAAACATCAGCTGTATCATGACCAACAGCAAAATTGTGATTCCTTTAAAAGGAAGCAAGGTGTCAGCTGATGAAATGACTAAATGTGTTGAAAAATATTCCAGTTAGCATCTAGACTGCTAAAAATTAACGAAGTACATTTATATGGATCACTTACTCATCCTCCATTTCCACCCACGGGGGGTTCCTGTTGAATCTTCAGGCACCAACTCCCCCTCCTGAGTAACCCCCTGCAAGAATGTTCCGGACACGAGTTCTGTGCCCATTATTCTGGTCTCCTCCATTCCAGGCTCTTTTTCGGATACCACCCTGCAAGCAATACGAAATCTTAATAAAAACTTCAAGTGTCCGCCTCCCCCCTTCTGTGTTTGCTGCGAGATGATAAATCCCAAACACCCCTCAGGTCATACCTCCTCCTCAACCCTCTAAAATTCTGTCTCGGTTAGAAATCTTATTCATTCATCCCTCACACCCTCTGGTTATATCTATACTCACTCCTAAAGTTTCAGCAGCAGCAGTATCAGTAAGTCCTCCGGCTGTTTGGTGAGTCGGTTAACTCTCACCCTTACCTCTCAACTTCTCCCCCTCCACCCTCTGATCCTTCGACGTAAAATCTCTCCCTCAGCGATTTATCTTGCATAATTACATCTTAATATTTGCTTGTACGCTATTTATATCGACAAATACAATGCTTGCATCAATAACACAAAAGGGCGATACTGAGGCGCTATATGCTGAATAAATTGCTACAGAATAATTGTACGAAATTTCCACTCGTAAACTTCCTTACTTCAAAGTTTCAAGGCCCTTCACTACTCTTTCACTTTTACGTGGCCTAAAATTGCTATATCAACATCTTGAATGCTGAACTGTAACAATGGATTAACAATGGAGTATGATGCTAGTCACGATGAAGTGCTATGAAAAGGATGTACCGTAGAGCCGTAGTTTTGTCTTTCGCTGCCACTGAGCTACGTGAAATAAGTTGCAGGGACGAAAATCTGGGTTAAACCAATTTTTGTTGGGTGTCTAGTGCGTTAACCACCGGACCCAAGTATTTTTCAAATTATCCCTGTGACCCCCAGATATTCATTTATATTAACTAATAAAAAGTGAGAGCTTAAGTTAAATCAAATCGTCTGGAAGATGGAAAATTATCAGTAAAAATACATCAGACACCAAGGCAAAATAAAGTATGAAATAACTGAAAAAACTCTACAGTGCACAACATCCACTCTAAAATGTAGAATGTCCAGCTGTAACAATGGATTAACACAGGAATATGCAGGGCCGTAATTTCTGGGGGGGATAGGGGGGCTATAGCCACCCCAACGTTTTCTGTATATTAATTTGTCAAAACTTCAACCAAGATTGAGGGCTTATAAGGCTGGACTTGAAAATAAAAAAAGAAGGAAAACTTTGAGTAGTTTCGTTGAAAATTCAAACAATTCTACATGTGTCTGATCGAATATTTCTAAATTTGATCCAAACTGATCAAACTAAATCATAATAGTACAGTAGTTTATTTAGATTCTGATTATTTTGTCATTTCCAAAAGAATAAACGCAGAGTGGTATATCTCAACCTGAATCCTACCACAGGCGTGTAGGAACAATCTTGGTAAGGGTGCAGCATACAAAACAAACATGTAAAATGGCCAAACTATTAAACTTTGTCACAGTTTGAGTTGAAAGTTCAGTGGAGCCTTTTATTTAAACGCCCATCACTAAACCTACGTACATGCGTCGTTAAACGTCAACTTTTAGGTGGAATCAAACTGAAAAATATCGGATGGCCTGCAAACTTAAGCGCTTCGATTTAATTTTAAGTTTGTAGTACAGAGATATATACATTTGGTCTAGTCCCCCCCTTAAAAAAAACAAATCTGTTGAAACTTACGGGCCTGATACGGTGCAACTCTCAAAACCGTGTAACGCATGTCTGAGGTGCAGTATTCTCATTCAACCACTAAGCAGCGGGAATAAGCTGCAAAGGACGAAAATTTCCGCTAGAGTTAAAACGAACGACCTACAAAAACAAACTGCCGTCTCTCCATCTTCAATAATCAGCTGTAAAGAGATTAACATAAGATCATGGTGTTAGTCAAGAAGTACCATGGAGAGGCTGCCAAGTCCAAGTCAGGCACTAAGCTGCGGTAATAAGCTGCATATGAGGACCTCCGCCAAGTTAAAACGTATGAACAATAGGTATACCACGAGCAGCGAATGGTTGGCTCCTTGAAAGATGAAGTCTAACATCAAAATAATGACGTTTAAACAATACGCCCCCTCACCAGTGTACCCTTCATCCACCCAATCATTCCTGCAAAATATTTCAGTACATAAAATCTCCCCACAATAGAAATAACAATAAAAATACGAACCTCGGACCCCAGAACGCAACAACGCAGCCCCTGACCTTTGCTGTCTGTGTGGTACTGACGCCGCGTCGCGATAGTTAGCTGTTCCCGTCACCCTCCCTCCCCCCTATAGTATCACTACCTTCTACAGTAAATATTTTTCCTAATTACCCATATCTCATACAAACTTCAGTACGCACAAAGGTTTCATAAAATTACCAACGTTTACTCGTACTACAGACGTATCTGTGGACCTCCTTTAAGTATAACAGGCGAATTTCAGTAAACATCACTGGGCATCTTCGTTCTCGTCACCTTCCCTCCCCCCGCATCACAACTTTCCACATAAAACAGTTAAACTTTGGTACTACAAAACTTTCATATTACCAACATTTTCTCCTAGTAAATGAGTATCTGAGGAGCTGCTGTGAATATAACTGGCGAGTTTTGGTAAGAATCATTGAATCTCCCCCCCCACCCCAATCAGTGCGTCCACATTATTTTGGGGGTAACGCTAATTTCAGATGAACTTCAATATTTCCATGGGTTTTATCATTATACGTAAGTTTTCTCAAAGTGTTAAGCGCATTCTGAAAGTTCCATTTCGATAATATGCGAGTACTGATGACTCTCTCTTCGCCATGTAACTTTTTCGATGAGCATTATGACGCAAGAAAGAGTCTCCTTGGTTATCAGTCAAACGAGCCCTCCAATCTGACAACATTTAGCCATAAATTGAGCTGAGAGGGGTTGGGGATATTTGTCAGATGAAATTAAATCCACTACAATAACAGAACACTACCTCATAACGAAAGCTCATGGATTTTCACGCAGCTATGACAGTACTTTGGTTGAGAATGGACCAGTTCCGTTGCATGAAAACTAACGAGTTCTAGGAAGCCTCTTGATGATTATATTATTTTAATGGTAGTTTTTGGATCATACACTGTAATTACCTGTAGAGTTGTATCATTGTAAGTTTGTATCTCTTGTATTTATATTGTGTATAAGAAACAGGTAGAACTCATTTACCTATCAACCTATCTATCTATCTACCTACCTACCTACCTGTGTTTACTGTATATTCCTATCTTTACATCTATCCGTGTCTATCTATTTCTCTAATTTTACCTATTTATCTGAGTTACTTGAGCATGTGGAGTGACATGGAGGGACAGGTTGACGAATGAAGAAGTGAAGGAACGTTGTGGGGTAGATGTGGATGTGGTTGAAAAGATTAGGAGAAATACACTGAGGTGGTTTGGACATGTGGAGAGGATGGAGAATAAAAGACTGACTAAGAGGGTGTATGTAGGTGAGGTGGAGGGAGGGAGAGGGAGGGGTAGACCGAGGATGAGGTGGAGGGATGGAGTTGAGAGGTATATGAGGGAGGGGGGGGTGAGTTGGGGGGAGGGGAGTCAAATGGTGGGTGACAGAGTGACTTGGAGGCGTTTTGTCTGCGGCCATCCTTTGCGGGATTAGGGCGTCGGGCTATAGATAGATAGATAGATTTATCTGCCTAGCTACGTTCCTGCTGAGGTCTGCCTGTCTGTCTATCTATTCCTATCTATCTATCTACATCTATCCGTCTGTCTATCTATCTAGCTATCTGTCTACGTACCTATCTATTTATCTATTTATCTGCCTACCTACCTATCTGTTTATCTATCTAACTAGCAACACGAGCGTCATTAAGGCGACAATTTTTCCAGGTCACAATCATCCCCAAGAACACAACAATCGAATTTACATCAAAGTCCCTAATTGTACTGCTGGATGAAAAGGTACAGGTAAACACAGAATTCGACCGATTCGGGAATTGAAGGCAGGGAGAGAGAGAGAGAGAGAGAGAGAGAGAGAGAGAGAGAGAGAGAGAGAGAGAGAGAGAGAGAGAACGTACTACTGGGGTGAAAAAATAAATATACAATTTTATACATACGTCTATACTTATACAGTATATACATACGAGTACATACACGGGTTTTATTCGCCCCTGTGCAGAGTACAATTCTCATGTGTGGGGAGGCTCCCCACATACAGCTTCTCTCAACAGGGTGGAGTCAAAGGCTTTTCGTCTCATCAACTCTCCCCCTCTTCCTGGCTCCCTTCAACCTCAGTCTCTTCGCCGCACTGTTGCATTTTTATCTCTTTTCTATCGCTACTTCAATGGTCACGCTCCTCTGAACTGTCTGCATCCCTCCACCACGACGACAGGCGCGTAGCACCCGTCTAGCAACAAACTCTCATCTCTATTCTGTCCAACTCTAATGCGAGTTAACTGTTATTCCCAGTCATTCGTGTACGCAAAGGGTCAACTCTGGAACTGTCACCCTCTGTCTTTATTTCCTACTGCCTATGACCTGTCTTAAAAAAAAAAAAAAAAAAAACGCAGTGTCCAGGCATCTCAAAGTGGACGGATCGTGAATTTGGTTCTGTTATTTGTTTTTTCGTGGAAGGAACAACCTTACTGGCTTCTGGCCTTAGTTTCCTTCTTCCCTGCATAAAAAAACATACTCGTACATACATACACATAGTTACATACATACAATTTCAGTCCCTTGTAAGATTTATTATTTATTTATTTATTTATTGCAGAGTTTCCCAGCGTCCCTTGATTTTCCTGAAAATTACAAGTAGTGGTTATTAAAGTTTGTGGGAGGGGTGCCTGATGTTGGAGGACAGGGTAAGTAGGGGAGGTTTTGTTTGTGGCCATCCCCCTCTGTGAAAGCTACTGGCCACAGATAGACAAAGAAAATATAGGTAGGTAAGTAGGAGGGAAGGAAGGAAGTACACAGATAAAAGCACAAACGGATACACACAAAAAAGGACAGACAGATGGATAGATAAGCACTAGATCGATAGATGGATGAATAGACAGAGACAGGCGGACAGACGACAGATCTAGATACAGACAGACAGACAGACAAATAGATACAGACAATTAATTGTTATTGCATCAAAATTATAGTAAATTAACACGCGAACCTCAACGCCTATCGACTAGTAACGAACGCCATAAATCCTGCTTCCCTACTGTACTGGTCGGAGCTGTTTGAATGCTGCGATCTGATTGGCAGCCGATTTTCGAACAGGGGGGGGTGTACTTTTATATCTTCAGCAGACCAGTGACTAAATATTTGAAAACTACACCATTATTGACAAAAATTTATGGTATATTTCACTAGCACTTGCATTTGTCTATACTACTGTGCTCCTGTGGATAAAACAAGTACTTTCTTTTTTATCAAAATGCATTAAGTGGTAATTCTGCTAGGGATCATGCACCCCCCCCTTTCCAAAGTGCTGGAACCGGCCCTGCTTCCTTCCTTCCTTCATCCCTTCCTTCCTCCTTCCCTTCCTATGGTCTGTTATCGCCCGCCTTTAGAAGGCGGAGCAATAATGTTTTTGCCTGCCTGTGTGTGTGTGTGTGTGTGTGTGTGTGTGTGTGTGTGTGTGTGTGTGTGTGTGTGTGTGTGTGTGTGTGTGTGTGTGTGTGTGTGTTCCCATTATATCTCATGAACGACTTGAGCTACCAACATGAAACCTTCAGGGTATCAAGATATGGCCAAAATCTTGGCCGAGTTCGAAAACAG
Source organism: Coenobita brevimanus (assembly GCF_032717465.1). Classification (NCBI taxonomy): domain Eukaryota; kingdom Metazoa; phylum Arthropoda; class Malacostraca; order Decapoda; family Coenobitidae; genus Coenobita; species Coenobita brevimanus. The sequence goes on along the minus strand of NC_136980.1, from coordinate 5,702,508 downwards.
GCACTTGGGGTCAAGGTCAAGGTCACCAAAATAGCTGCCAAAGGTTAACTTCTTTTTATCGCCCGCCTTTAACACCATTAGCTTATATCTCATGAACAGCTTGAGCTATCATCATGAAACCTTCAGGGTATCAAGATATGGCCAAAATCTTGGACTTGGCCAGTAGCATATTCTGGTGGGAGATTAGCATTCGGTTCCCAAATGTTTTTCTTTGATATATATGAGGTCACTTCCCTTACGTCCCTGCGCCAACGGTTCCTGTATTTTAAGTAGTGCAGGAGGCTTTAAACACCGCTTCCTTAGCGATTTACAGTTAATGGGGTGAATGACTTGTAATATGCAGAACAAATCGCTACTGAGGGGGTGCTAGGAACGAAGTCTCGGAAATCACTTGTAATACGTGTTGTGTGTTTACGGGGCCGCTTCATCTGGTGTTATTGGGCGGGCAACACGGGTTCAATCTGGGCGCGTCGTGTTGTGCGTCTTGGCCGGTGTTTGCACATATATCTCAGCAGGACCCAACTGCCTACCCAACCCGAATTAACCAACACTGGACACGAGGCTCCAGCGCGGCTAACTCAAATGAATAACCCTATACACAAATATGTATACCTGTATAATATATATATATATATATATATATATATATATATATATATATATATATATATATATATACGTACGTACATTATAATTATATAGCGAAAATATATAGGTAAATATAGACAGATACAGATATGGATAGGTAGCTATAGATAACCCGTGACCATACCGAATCCCAATGTACGAAAATTCAAATATACAATTTCTCTTGACTGTTTTTCAGTAGTTAAAATTCAGGCCATATCACTGACTGTCCTGTTCTGTGCTTAACTGAATACAGACAGACAGACAGACAGAGAAGAATGTTAGACTGATAGTTACAGATAGATATACGGCTGACGTCACACAATTATTTATGTTTTGTGCAACACAGTATTTCAAAATGCTTCGTCCGAAATGAGATGGTAAACAGTGATCGTTTTAATACACCCATTGCGAAATTACCAACATTGGGAGTGATGCGCGGTAATAGATGGCCGTTAGGGGTACTGGCAGAGTAATTAGCCAGGGAATGATATTAATTAGGAATATAATAGTAGTTAATGAAATCAGATGGGGTTTTAATCAAGCGTTCACTCTTTATTTATGACTCTTTATTATTCTTTGTTTTCTGTACATCTCTATACATATATATCTTTATTTGTGATCTTGTTTCTTTATTTTCTCTTTTTCTCTATACACAGACGTCTCTTTACTTATGACATCTTTGTTATTCTTTACTTTCTCTGTATCACAAAACATATACTTCTCTTTATTTATGAGTTCTTTATTATCCTTTGTCTTCTATACATCTGCACACACAAATATCTCTTCTTTTTTCCATTTACGTCTTAATATTCACTGATTCATTTATATTTTTCCTGTCTCTACTTTGGTTTACATTTTTTTTTTTTTTTTATAATTCCGTGTCCATGTTTAGTTGCTTCATTTATATCAGTTGTTTTTGTTCTACGTAATTCATTGTTTGTTGGTTTATATCTATCTTTATTTATCTATTTTGGTCTTTCTCCTCTTCCTCTTATTCCTAATCTTCATCATCATCATCATCATCATCATCTTCTACTACCTCCTCCTCTTCTCCCTCCTTCCATCTTTCTTCCTCTCTCCTCCCTTTCCACCTCCTGCCTTACTTACTTTCCCTTCCTCCTCTTCCCCCTCCTTCCTCTTGTCTTCCTGCCTCCCTTCCTTCCCTCGTCCGCCTCTCTCTCTCTCTCTCTCTCTCTCTCTCTCACTTCATTTCCTGTCAGTGATAACCCCCTAACCATACAAAAATACACACACACACACACACACACACATTCTCTCTCTCTCTCTCTCTCTCACCAAAAGCGTTATACTCAAAACATTAATTAATCTATTGCTGGAGAGAGAGAGAGAGAGAGAGAGAGAGAGAAAGACAGACAGACAGAGACAGAGAGAGAGATAAGTGGTGTCTCTTGCTCCATCTGTCTCTGTCACACTCCCTCTCTCCCTCACTTTCTCTCTCTCTTTCTCACTTTCCTATGTGGTCCAGCATTTTTACTTATGCGCACCCAGCAGCTCGTACCTCTCTCTCTCTCTCTCTCTCTCTCTCTCTCTCTCTCTCTCTCTCTCTCTCTCTCTCAAGATGGTCTTTGTATACTTAATTCTCTCAGTAAGTCTTATCTGTCTGTCACTTTATGTATGTATGTATGTACGTAAGTTTCTATCTATCTATCTATCCACCTATCTATCTATCTATATATCTACATGTCTATACTCTCGGTCTGGGTTAGTGCATATCCCATTCTCTCTCTCTCTCTCTCTCTCTCTCTCTCTCTCTCTCTCTCTCTCAAAACAGAAGGTAACAATCAGGAAACTGAATCACCGGACCAAATTTGAAGAGGAAAGGGAAGGGCGGGGGGGGGGGGGGGGAGAGAGAGAGAG
>NC_136980.1:5682500-5695000 GCF_032717465.1 Coenobita brevimanus | reverse complement strand
ATACACACTCTCCCTCCTTCCATCCATCACACACACACACACACACACACACACACACACACACACACTCACTCACTCTCAGTCACTCACCCACTCACTCACTCACACACTCACTCACTCACTCCATCTCTCTCTTTCCCTCCCTCCCATCCCTCTCTCTCACTCACTCATCCATCCACTCACCCACCCTCCCTCCTTCCATCCCCCCCTTTCTCTCTCTCTCTCTCTCCCTCTCTCTCTCTCACTCACTCACTCCCTCAACAGGCAAAAGAAGACCAAAGCATCCATGAAAAAAATATATATATAAAGAAAGGGACCCGAAAAACAGAAAAAAAGTCATTCGAAATACTTTACAATAATATGTGATCAAAATTAGAGAGAAAAGTGAGAGAGAGAAATAATACAAAAAAAAGTGAGAGAGAAGGGAGAAATTGAAAAAGACAGATAGGAGAAACTGGGAAGGTGTATGAGAGAGAGAGAGAGAGAAATAATAGAAAAAAGTGAGAGACAGAGACAGAGAGAGACAGAGAGGAGAAATTGAGAAAGACAGAAAGGAGAAACTGGGAAAGTGAGAGACAGAGAGAAAGGAGAAACTGGGAAAGTGAGAGACAGAGAGAAAGGAGAAACTTAGAGAGACCGAAAGAAAGGAGAAACTGAGTAAGTGGTTGGATTAAAGTTAGGAAGGCTGAACGTGAGAAAAATAAAGCAAAGAGAGTTAGAGAGATAGTGACAGTGTGAGAAAGTTTGCTTGAGAATTAAAGACTGTCAGAGAAAGAGAGAGAAGAGAAAGAAGAGAGAAGAGAAAGGAGAAGAGAGAGAAAAGAAGGGAAAAGAGAAGATAGAAAAAAGAGAAGAGAAGAAAGGAATAAAAGAAACACGTAAGTATATGACTATTATTATTATTATTATTATTATTATTATTATTATTATTGTCATTATTATTACTGCTACTACTACTAGCATTCCTACTACTACTCCACAAATCATACCATACAAACTACCATATTATTATTATTATCATTATTAGCTATTATTATTATTATTATTATTTTTATTACTATAATTGTTAAGAACACATTCAGAGGAGTTCTTAGTGATACTGTAGATATTATTAATATTTTTTTTTAGGGGTGAGGGGGGAGATTTAGAAGGCTGGCATTCCAAGACGGTTTTTGGCAGAGACTTCAAATTTTCAGGAGTGATGTGTCTTGGTTGCAGGCTTCTTTTGGCAAATTTTTTTTTCCCTAGCACCAGCGCCGCACTATCGCCCTCTCTGTTAATTTTTCAATTTTTGCTCTCCTGCACAGCAAAAACTACAGAATCGATTGTATTGCAATTTTGCAGTATGTAGTGGTCAACATACAGTATACTAGTGCACCTGGGTATTGATAATGTTGCAGTATGTAGTGGTCAGCATATACTAGTGCACCTGGTATTGATACTGAGATCCAACAAATACTTTTTGAGATATTGAGGACAATCAAAATGGCCGTCTCACGCCTGAAAGTGCTAAATCGGAAAGTATTTGGCTAATTTTGACCAAACTCGGTGTAAATTTAGTGGGTCATAAGTGAACATGATTTGCATAGTATGAATGACCTGGTCACTGGTCAAAATCAGTAAAAGATTTTGAGTCATACCAAAAGTTCCACAATATTAGGTTTACAATGATAACAAAAGTATTTTCATTTGGAATGTGGAGTTCTTTGATTATGGCTCCAGCAATTTCACTATTATTATTATTATTGTTACTATTATTATCCATCCATCCATCAACCAATCCTATGTTGTCCCATAAGAAGCGAAGGAGCCCGGGGCTAGGCAAGTTGGTCCTGACATTTAAGATGAAAGTGACCAGCCTCACTCATCCCTGAGTTGCATTACGTGAGCAATAAACCCCAACCACCCCATGGATATAAACCTATACAGGCTCAATCCGACTGGAGCGCCGCAATTACCCACTAAACCACCAGGTGCCATAATTTGGTTATATGGTTACCACCCAGCATAGTAAATGGTTTCCTGGTGTACAGGAAACCATTTGGCTTGTCACTCAGTGTAGAGTCACCCACAGGCAGAAGGAAGAGGAAAGAATGAAGGAAAGAAAGAAAGAAAGAAAGAAGAAGGAGTGTAAAGTCACCCGTAAGCAAAAGGAATAGGAAAGAATGAAGGAAAGAAAGACGGAAGAGGAAGGAAGAAAGAGAGGAAAGGGCAGACACCCAAAGCAGCACTACACTGAGTGAATGGATGGTGAGCGCCCCCACCCACCACTTATTAGACCGCTTGCCATTCTTCCTAATATATGACGACTGCTACTCGGCCTAGCCCCGGACCCCTACGCTCATGACAGGGTGATAGAGGACTTGATAAGATAGACAGATAGACATACACGTGCATAGAGAGAGACTGACTGATAGCGAGCTGTGTAAGTAGGTAGGTAGACAGGCAGACATAAACAGACAGACAGACACCCAGGTAAACAGATAGACAGAGACAGACAGACAGCAGTACTTCATCCCCTTCATAATCACCTCAACATAATTACCTTCAAACGGCAGGTAATTGTCTGGTTTACCTGTGTTTAGTGCATATTAGTGTGGGGTAATTATGGATCAGGAGTTGCTACGTGATTCTCTCTCTCTCTCTCTCTCTCTCTCTCTCATTCTAATTCTATATCCCTCCATCCCTCCCTCTAACTATATCCATCCAGTCATCTCTCTCTTTCTCTCTCTCTCTCTAACTCTATATCCATCCATCCATCCCTCTCTAACTATACCCATCTATTCATCCATCTATCTATTTATCTATCCATTCATCCTTCGTCCCCTCTCCTCCTCCTCCTCCATACACCTCCACATGTCACCACTTCGGCGCTAACACCCACCGTCCATATCGAATACATGCTAGGGCTGTCTCATACAGGACTGGTGTATTGGTATTAGCGGGGGTATTTTTACGACATGTCGGCGGGTCTTCTGGTAGATCAGTAAGGTTAAATTCAAACCCTTAAACTGTTCCCTGCCCCCGCCGGGATTCGAACCTGGGTCCATTAAGAGTGCAGGCCATCTCTCTACCGATTCAGCCACCGCCTCCCCTAAATGTATCTATCTAGCTACATATACAACTATTTACCCATATCTATCCAACCATATATGCATCTACTGACACCGGCCAAAAATAAGGGCAAATTAATAAAGCAAACTCCCACCCAAATTTATATACAACACTTTTACAACATTACTCCCAAACAAATACATAAATAGATAGACATACAGATAGTTAGATAGTGATAGACAGACAGATAGATAGATAAAGTGTACTCTTCTCAACGTTACCAGTGTCTACCCTACATCAGTCTCTTCATTCCCTAACCCCCACTACCGCACCCACGCCCACACCAGCAGACTGAACCATCCAGTATTGAGGAAAATTAGTCCATACATAACCCGAAAAAAAAAACTGAAATTATATACACAAAAGTCAATACCTTTTTCTATTAATATTTTGAGTTTGAAGTTTTTGATGCGTAAGGGAAAGAAAAAAAAAATGGTGAAAAATTATGATATTGTTAATGATATGGGGATTAGTGTGTGTGTGTGTGTGTGTGTGTGTGTGTGTGTGTGTGTGTGTGTGTGTGTGTGTGTGTGTGTGTGTGTGTGTGTGTGTGTGTGTGTGAGAGAGAGAGAGAGAGAGAGAGAGAGAGAGAGCCTGTGAGTTAATGATAAGACCCTACCCAGTAAAGAAGGAAGTGTGTGTCTGTCTGCCTGGTGAAAAATAGTGGTATGCGCGCACGCACGCGCACACACACACACACACACACACACACACACACACACACACACACACACACACACACACACACAGCCTCCCATTAAAAAACAAAAAATCTATCTGTTAATAGACAAAAATTTGAACTAATAACGAGTGTTTCGTGGGATATCCTCCACACACACACACACACACACACACACACACACACACACACACACACACACACACACACACACACACACACACACACACATCAATTAATATAAACCAATACAAATAATCCTAAGAACTCTAATGGTAAAAAAAAAAAAACACGAAAAAAAAAAACCATACAACCTGCACTTAAAAAAAACAAAGGCCGAAATAGAGAGGGAAAGAGAGCTAGAAAAAGAGGTCGCAAAAGAGGAGACAAAATGCAAAAACATCTTCAGTTCCGTATAAAAAAAATAAAAATAAAGAAACGCTGAAAAGAATGAAGGAAGAAATTTACAGCTGCATAATTTAAAATGCCCAAAAATGGGGAAAAAGAGCAAAAAAAAAAGAGGGAAAGAGCAAAAAAGAGAAAGAGCAAAAAAAGAGGGGAAACAAGCAAGAGGAAAAAGGAGCAAAAACGAAGGTAAAGGAGCAAAAGTGGGAAAAAGAGGAAAAAAGAGCAAAAACAGGGAAAAAGAGCAAAAAGGAAAATACGAGCATTAAAGAGGAAAGGAACAAAGATGAGAAAATGGAGCAAAAAAGAAAAAAAAAAGGTAAAGAGAGCAAAAAGAGGTAAAAAGAGCATAAAAGAGGGAAAAAGCAAAAAAAAGAAGAGGGAAAAAGAGCAAAAGTGAAGAGGGAAAAAGGAGGCAAAAAAAGAAAAAGAGCAAAAAAGAAGTAAAGAGCAAAAAAGGAAGTAAAGAGCAAAAAAGAGGTAAAAAGAGCAAAACGAGAGGCAGAGCAAAAAAATACAAAAGTGGGTAAAAAGAGCATAAAGAGGCAAAAAGAGCAAGAGGTAAAAAGAGCAAAAATAATCATGGGCAGCTAACACAAAGCTAATCTTGAAATACTACCCATGAGTCGCGGGATAGGCTCCATTTGGCCACTAAGCCTTTGAAAATTGTCTATAATGTCGACGTGGTGGGATTAAGAGCTTGCCGGCGGAGAATGAGAGAATGAGAGAGAGAGAGAGAGAGAGAGAGAGAGAGAGAGAAAGAGACAGACAGACAGAGAAAGAGAGAGAGAGAGCCAGGGGAATGCAAGATGGTCTCCACACAACTACAGAACACTTATCATACATCTGTACCAGTAATGTGCGCTTTGTGAGAGCGTGACGAGCGAGCGAGCGTCGGTAAACACGCCTATCATCATACTATCATGTTGGTGTAAGCTTTCAACATTTCTGGTGAGGTAACTGAACAATAACAGAAGAATAATTGAGCTAAAATATTCACTTTCTCACGTTTTTTCTCTCTCTCACGTTTTCTATCTGGATGTGTATATAGCTTGGCGCCGTAGAATTTATCACAAATGCAATATTCAGTTCTCTGCTCCCGACTTGCCGTGTCAACGAACTGCGTAGGTAAACGCTTGGCTATTGATCAAATGATAAAACCCAGAAATGGAGTAATTATCCTTGCTAATTTCACCCCCTAAACACAGAAAAAAGGTTCATGTAAAATTATGAGCGTAATATCCGATATTTAATAGCCAGAAATCATGCAAGAAAACATAGTGTTACAACATGAAATCTGTTTTAAATCGATTTCACAGTGGAGCATGTCAACTGAAGCCCTCGGTACATTCCCCTGCAAAGCTGGGATTCCAAGGAGTTTCTTTGGTCTCATGAGTAAATTTATAGCTACGGTATAATCACTCTTTATTGAATGTATCTACTACCTGCTGAAAGAATCTCCTCTCTATCGCACATAGCAGAAAAGTTATTAGCCTCTGAAAACCACCACGGTCGGGCCGCTCATTTCTCAGGTGAAGGTATACATGGCTTCACTCGCTGCGCTCGCTCGCTCGCTCGTAATCAATTGCAGAGATGATTAGTGAACATATAAGGACACAGCATCAGCCAAATGTGTGTTCATCAGATATGGTGTTTAATCTCATTATTATTATTATTATTATTATTATTACTATCAGCTTTACCATACCACAACATATAAAGGACTGACACCCAAACGAAGTGTTTGAAATAATGAATGGGAGGAGGAGGAGGAGGAAATAAACCGAAGAAATGAGAAAGGAAGAAAAAGGAAGAGAGATGGAAACAAGGGAGGGGGGAAGGAAGGAAAGAAATGATGAAGGAAAAAAAGACAGGAAGAAAAGTAATAGGAAAGGAAGGAAATTATGTGGATATAAAATTTAACGAAGGAAGGAAGGAAGAAAAAATAATGAATGAATGAATAAAAGGAAAGAAGGAAGGAAAGGCAGGAAGGGAGGGAGGGAGGAAATGAGGGATGAAGGGAGGAATGAGAGAGCGATACTGAGAATGAGCGGCAGGAAGGGAATGAGAAAATTGAGAGAGAGAGAGAGAGAGAGAGAGAGAGAGAGAGAGAGAGAGGATACAAAGTTTATGTTCGATTAAAGGGTATTCGATTACACACACACACACACACACACACACACACACACACACACACACACACACACACACACACACACACACACACACACACACACATACATACGTATATTTAAGCACGCTCAGACACACACACACGCATACTGACACACATACATACGTACACACGCACATGCACGCACACACATACATGGTGCCTTTATCATCTTTTATCGCCTTTTATATTTTACTACCCCTCTCTCTCTCTCTCTCTCTCTCTCTCTAACGTTTCTTTCCTCACTCCTTCTTTCCTGCCTCACCATTTTCTTCCCTCCTCTCTATCTATCTATCTATCTATTTCCCATTCTTCCCTTCCATCATCCTTCCTTCAACCTTTTCTTCATTCTTCCTCCCTCTCCTTCCTTCCTTGTACCTCTCACCTTCTTTCTTTCTTCAATTTCCTTCCTTCCTTCCACTTCCTTCCTTCCTCTTCCTTCCTTCCTTCCTTCCTTTCCCTTCCTCCTTCTCTGGCTCAGTGTACTTCCCTCCTTCAGTTTTTCCTCTCCTTCTTTCCTCCCTTCCTTCCTTCCTTCTCTCCACTGCATCTCTTCCTCCATCCCTCCATCCTTGCATCCTTCCTCCTTATCCTCGCTCCTTCTCACCGTCCTTCTTCCATTCTCTCTTCTCTCCTTCCCTTCCCTCCCTCTTTCCTTCCTTCCTTCCCTCCATAACTGCGGTTTTATATCTTTGTTAAACGCATGTGTGTGTGTGTGTGTGTGTGTGTGTGTGTGTGTGTGTGTGTGTGTGTGTGTGTGTGTGTGTGATAAAATAGAGAGACAGATAGATAAAGAAGCAGGTAGGCAAGCAGGCGGGCAGGTAGACATAGATAGATAGTTAGATAGACAGAGATAGATACCCGGCAGAGAGAGAGAGAGAGAGAGAGAGAGAGAGAGAGAGAATAAAACACGAAAACTTAAGAGAGAAAAAAATTAAAGTTGGAAGAGCTATCTCATGTTCCAGCCACGTCCCTAATTTCTCCACTTCCAGGGCATTTATATTTCACCCTCTCTCTCTCTCTCTCTCTGTGTCGGACGATTTTATTCAAGAGAAAAGGTTGACAGGGATCGAGAGGGAAACAGGCTCTTCTCTGTCTCACTATCTGTCTCTATCTCTCACTGTATCTATTTGTCTGTCTGTCTATCGGTCTATCTATCAGTGTGTTTATGTGGGTATGCATCTCTCTCTCTCTCTCTCTCTCTCTCTCTCTCTCTCTATTTATATGTGTGTGTGTGTGTGTGTGTGTGTGTGTGAGAGAGAGAGAGAGAGAGAGAGAGAGAGAGAGAGAGAGAGAGAGAGAGACAGACAGACAGACAGACAGACAGACAGAAAGAAACAGAGACAGACAGACAGACAGACATAAATAATCACCGCATCCTTCCTCTACCCCTTCACCATAAATCTTTGGCCAGAGCAAATTGTTTCAAATCCCAAACTAAGTAAATTGGAACACCATAATAACCATTTAATTTCCCTGGCAATTACAACACGCGTGGTTTACCCGATGAGTGGATGGTGTGGACAATTCTAGCCCTACCCTAACTAAATCTAACCTATCCTGCCCTGCCCTGCCCTGCCCTAACCTAACCTAAGCAAGTTTAATTTCACCTAACCAACTCTGACCTAAGCTGACCTAAGATGACCTCGACCTTTGACCTGGGCCTAAAACTACCCAGGTCACGTAAAGACACACAAACTTCACTGCAAAAATCTGGGTTAAGGAGAAAAATATTGTGGTTGGTTAAGGGGGGAAGAGAGTGATGGGGAGAGAGTACGGGGAGAAAAGGAGAGGGAGAGAGAAGGGGAGGGGGAGGAGGGAAAGAGGGGGAGAGAGAAGGAATGGGAGGAAAGAGGGGGAGAGAAGGGGAGAGGGAGGAGAGAAAGAATGGGAGAGAAAGGGGGAGGGAGGAGAGAAAAAGAGACGGAGAAGAGAAAAAGAAAGGGAGAGAAGAGGAGAGGGAGGACAGAAAAGGAGAGGGATAGAGAAGGGGAGAGAGAGGTGAGGAAAGAAAGAGAGGGAGAGAGAAGGAGCAGGAGAGAAAGAGGTGGAGAGAGAAGAGGAAGGAGAGAAAGAAAGGGAGAAAGAAAGGGAGAGGGAGGAGAAAGAAAGAAAGAGAGGGAGGAGGGATAGTGAAAAAGAGAGGGAGGAGAGAAAGAGAGGGAGAGAGATGGGGAGATGGAGGGGAGAAAGAAAAAGAGAGAGAAAAGGAGAGGGAAGAGACAAGAGAAAAAGAGAGGAGAGAAGGAGGGGAAGGGAAGAATGAGAAAGAGAGGAAAAGAGAAGATGCATACGAAGAGAGAATGAGGAAAAGAGGAGATGATAAAAGGGGGTGGGGAAGAGAAAGAGAGAGAGAAGGAAGAAGGAGAGGAGAGAAAGAGAGGAGACGAAGCAGAGAGGAAGAATGGAAGAATTAAAGTTAAAGGAAAAGAATGAGGAAATGGAGAGAGAGAGAGAGAGAGAGAGAGAGAGAGAGAGAGAGAGAGGGATAATGAGAGGAGAGGTGGTAAGAGGGAGGGGGGAGAGGGAGAGAGAGAACTGGCTCAAGCAATTATGTATTATTAGGTATACACGGAATATGTATGTGTACTGATACCGCTGACGTTCATGTGTAAGTGGCAGAACCGGTCATGTGTGTATGTAGTATATATATATATATATATATATATATATATATATATATATGTGTGTGTGTGTGTGTGTGTGTGTGTGTGTGTGTGTGTGCTGTGAATATAGGTATGAATCTATATATGGATGTATGGATATTTGTTTCGTGTATGTATGTATGTATGTATGTATGTGTGTGTATGTGTGTGTGTTCTTTTTCTTTCTTCCTCTTCCTTCCTCCTTCCCTCAGTTTTTCTTTCCTCCCTCCCTCCCTCCATTCTTTTACCTTCCTTCCTTCCTTCCTTTTTCCTCCCTCTCTTCCTTCCTACATTCCATCTTTCTTTTCCACTCTTTTCCCTCCCTCCTTCCATCCTTCCTTCCCTGTCACCATTTCCTCCCTCCTTCCTACACACACCTCCCAATCAACCTCGATTACGCTCTCTTTTTCATCCTTCTCCTCCTTCCTTCTTTCCTTCCTCTCTTCTAATCTTCCTTCCGTGTTTCCTTCCCTCGATTTCTCTTCCTTCCTTTCTTCCATACCTCTTCCTCTTCCCTCCCTCCTCCCCTCCTTCCTTGGTTTATTTCTTCTCTTACTTTCATTCTTCTTTCCTTCACTTTCCTTCCTTTCTTCCTTTTTCAATTCCTTCTTTCTTCCTATTTCGTTTCTTTTCCTCTCAATCAACTTAGAGAGAGAGAGAGAGAGAGGTGATAATGAAACTTTTAAACCTCCATCTTTCACTCTATTCTTTCTCTCTCACTTTCTCTAAAATCTCTCAAGTTCATTTTTCCTCCTCTCACTTCCCTGTCTCCAAAATCTCTCTCTCTCTCTCTCTCTCTCTCTCTCATTTTTTCTTCCATATATCATTATTTATCGTTTTCTCCCTTCCTTCCTTCCTTCCTCCCTCCCTCCCTACCTTCCTCCTTCCTTCCTTCTTTCTCCCTCCCTCCCTTCTTTCGGTCCTTCTTTCCTTCCTTCCTTCCTCCCTACCTTCCTCTTTCCTTCCTTCTTTCCTCCCTCCCTCCCTCCCTTCTTTCGGTCCTGCTTTCCTTCCTTCCTTCCCTCCTTCCTTCCCTTCTTGACTGTCTCGTTCGTCAAATAAAGCCTACACTTACACTGATCCCGCTTCTCTCTCTCTCTCTCTCTCTCTTCTGGCTTTACTTTCTATGCTAATATTATAATTTCTCGGTCCATCCCCTTCCTTCCCTTCTCTCTTTTTTTTCTCCTTACATCTCTCTCTCTCTCTCTCTCTCTCTCTCTCTCTCTCTCTCTGCATAATTCTCTGTGTGCGTGTCCGTGTGTATGTTATTCCGTGTGCATATATAATCCAATAATTGCTCATGTGCGCTGATTTGCATGTGAGTGTGTGTGTGTGTGTGTGTGTGTGTGTGTGTGTGTGTGTGTGTGTGTGTGTGTGTGTGTGTGTGTGTGTGTGTGTGTGTGTGTGTGTGTGTGTGTGTGTGTGTGTGTTGAAGTGGCCGTGATATAGTCCTGATGTGTGTGTGTGTGTGTGTGTGTGTGTGTGTGTGTGTGTGTGTGTGTGTGTGTGTGTGTGTGTGTTGAAGTGGCCGTGATATAGTCCTGATGTGTATGTGTGTGTGTGTGTGTGTGTGTGTGTGTGTGTTGAAGTGGCCGTGATATAGTCCTGGTGTGTGTGTGTGTGTGTGTGTGTGTGTGTGTGTGTGTGTGTGTGTGTGTGTGTGTGTGTGTGTGTGCTGATGTGTACACCAATATCTTCAATGGCATGCATTCCTGTGTACGTACATGAGTATTTATGTATGTATGTGTGTCTACTTAATGTGCATCCATCTGAGAATGTATGTATGTTTGTATGTACGCGTGTATGTATGTATATGTGTGTATGTATGTAGGTATGTATGTATGTGTATGTATATTTGTGTACAGTTTTGTGTATATACGTGCATGTATGAATGTATGGTTGTATACACACATTTATGTGCCTTTGTTTTTTCTGTTTATATGTATGTATGCATGTATGGATGGATGTATATATGTATGTACTGATAATAATTTGGTCTCTCTCTCTCTCTCTCACTTCTTCCTCCTTCCCGTTTCATTCCTTCCTTCTCATCTCTCTCTCTCTCACTTCTTCCTCCTTCCCGTTTCATTTTTTTTCTCCTCTCTCTCTCTCTCTCTCTCTCTCTCTCTCTCTCTCACTTCTTCCTCCTTCCCGTTTCATTTTTTCCTTCTCCTCTCTCTCTCTCTCTCTCTCTCTCTCTCACTTCTTCCTCCTTCCCGTTTCATTCCTTCCTTCTCCTCTCTCTCTCTCTCTCTCTCACTTCTTCCTCCTTCCCGTTTCATTTTTTTTCTCCTCTCTCTCTCTCTCTCTCTCTCTCTCTCTCTCTCTCTCACTTCTTCCTCCTTCCCGTTTCATTTTTTCCTTCTCCTCTCTCTCTCTCTCTCTCTCACTTCGTCCTCCTTCCCGTTTCATTTTTTCCTTCTCCTCTCTCTCTCTCTCTCTCTCTCTCTCTCTCTCACTGCTTCCTCCTTCCCGTTTCATTCATTCCTTCTCCTCTCTCTCTCTCTCTCTCTCTCTCTCTCTCTCACTTCTTCCTCCTTCCCGTTTCATTCATTCCTTCTCCTCTCTCTCTCTCTCTCTCTCTCTCACTTCTTCCTCCTTCCCGTTTCATTTTTTCCTTCTCCTCTCTCTCTCTCTCTCTCTCTCTCACACTTCTTCCTCCTTCCCGTTTCATTCCTTCCTTCTCCTCTCTCTCTCTCTCTCTCACTTTTTCCTCCTTCCCGTTTCAATTTTTCCTCTCTCTCTCTCTCTCATCTTCCTCCTTCCCGTTTCATTTCCTTCTCTCTCTCTCTCTCTCTCTCTCACGTCTTCCCGTTTCATTTCCTTCTCTCTCTCTCTCTCACTTCTTCCTCCTTCCCGTTTCATTTCTCCCTTCTCCTCTCTCTCTCTCTCTCTCTCTCTCACTTCTTCCTCCTTCCCGTTTCATTCCTTCCTTCTCCTCTCTCTCTCTCTCTCTCTCTCTCTCTCTCTCTCTCTCTCTCACTTTTTCCTCCTTCCCGTTTCATTTTTTCCTCTCTCTCTCTCTCTCTCTCTCACATCTTCCTCCTTCCCGTTTCATTTCCTTCTCTCTCTCTCTCTCTCACTTCTTCCTCCTTCCCGTTTCATTTCTTCTCTCTCTCTCTCTCTCACTTCTTCCTCCTTCCCGTTTCATTTCTTCCTTCTCTCTCTCTCTCTCCTACCTAAATTCTCCAATCTTCCCTCTCATTTCTTTCTCATAATTTTCAATTCTTTCTCTCACTTTTTCTCCTCCAGGCTCGGCTTCTTCCTCCCAATTTTTTCTCCACAGCTCTCTCTCTCTCTCTCTATTTCTCTCTCTCTCTCTCTCTACGACGTTCTCTCCCTTGTTCCCTATTTCCATTTTCCTATAAGCATTAATTCTCTCTCTCTGTCTCTCTCTCTCTCTCTCTCTCTCTCTCTCTCTCTCTTCCTTTTAACTCTCATTCTAATTTCTGTCCACTCTTCTTTTAAGCCTCCTCTTCCTTCC
>NC_136980.1:5635000-5677500 GCF_032717465.1 Coenobita brevimanus | reverse complement strand
CATAAAGATTACCACCACAACTACCACAACTACCACCATTACTAACACGAATACCGACTCTCATATGCTCTCTCCTACGTTTTCACACACACACACACACACACACACACACACACACACACACACACACCTTTAAATTACATATCCTACACAAATTCCACTGTATGATATAACTAGTCTCTCTCTCTCTCTCTCTCTCTCTCTTTTATAGCCCTCCTTTCCCCTCACCCTCTTCCTCTTTCTCAAGATTTCTCTCTCCCTTCCTCCTATTCTCAATTCTTTCCTCCTCCTCCTCTTATTTTGCTTCTTCCTCTTCCTCGTCCTCGTCGTATCTTTATCTCTCTGTCTTCTTGATTTTTTTTCTCCTCTGTCCATTCTCTCTCTCTCTCTCTCCCCCCCCCTCTCTCTCTCCAGTTCAAGAGGTACCTTAAATACGATAAGACTACCTGTTTTAAAACCTAGCTTTCAGAGAGAGAGAGAGAGAGAGAGAGAATGTTTATTATAACTGTAACAGTAATACAATAATAATAATATAATAAAAAATAGTAATAATAATAAAACAGGAGGAGGAGGAGGAGGAGGAAAGAAAAAATGCGAAAGGGAGAGGGAGGAGAGAGAATGTAAGAAAAAACTGGAGGAGAGAGAATGTAAGAAAAAACTGGAGGAGAGAGAAAAAATGGAAGGGAGAGGGAGGAAATGTGAAGAGAATAAAGAAAGTGAGAGAGGGAGAGGGAGGGACTGAGAGAAAGTGAGAGAGGGAGGGAGTCTGTAAAAAAAAAAAAAAAAAAGGGCGATTTGGATGTAAAAAACCTGAGAGAGAGAGAGAGAGAAAGAAAGAGAGAGAGAGAGAGAGAGAGAGAGAGAGAAAGAGACTGTGGTGGTGGTGGTAGTGGTGGTGGTGACGATGATGATGATGATGATGATGAGAGTACGACGCATTTTCGGCATTTACTGTAAACATCAACTAGCATCATCATCATCATCTTTTCTTGTTTTTCTTCTCCTCCTCCTCCTCCTCCTCTTCTTCTTCCTCTTCTTATTCCTCTTCCTCTTCTTCAAAACGACCGTCATCATCATCATCATCATCATCATCATTTTCACGCCTTGATTTTATAGTAAGGAGAAAGGAATGGAGGAAGAGAGAAGGAAGAAAGGAGAAGGAAGGAAGGATGGAAGGAAGGAAGGAAGGAGGGAGGGAGATAAATGAATGAATGAGTGAATGTGTATATGGATGGATGGATGGATGGACGGACGGACGAATGAATGAATGAATGAATGAATGAATAAATGAATGAATGAATGAATGGACAGATGTGTGAATGAAAGAATGAATGAATGAATGAATGGATGGATGGATGAACGAATGAGTGAATGAATGAATGAACTGATGAAGCGAGGGAACAGAGGGAGGACTGAAAGCTGGTGAATAACTGAATGAATGAATAAAGGATGAGGATGAGGTGGAGTCACATGAGAGAGTGAGATATGAAGGAAGGTGAGAAGGAAGAAAGGAGACAATGAAGGGAGGCAAGATGAATTAAGGATGAGACAAGGAAGAAAGAAGGATATGGAGAAATGGAAGGAAGAAAGGAGGGAAAGACGAGAGAAGGAAGGAAGGAAGGAAGGAAAGAAAGATGAAGGAAGGAAGAAGAATGAAAGAACAGAGGAGGAAGGAAATGAAGAAAAACTACGAGAAAAAATTAAAAAAAAACAAAATGAGAGAGAGAGAGAGAGAGAGAGAGAGAGAGAGAGAGAGAGAGAGAGGAAGAAATAAGACTAGTGAAATATATATGTGACAAGACGCAGGACTAGGAGGTGGAGGAGGAGGAGTAGGAGGAGGAGGAAGAGGAGGAGGAGGAGGAGGAGGAGGAGGAGGAGGAGGGGAATAAAAAAATCACACAAACCTCCCTACTTTCTTCCTCCTCCATCTCCTCCTCCCCCCCTCCTCTTCCTGCCTACTTTATGATCCATCAGGTGAGCAGTGATGGAGAGTGATTTCCTCTCTCTCTCACTCTCTCTCTCTCTCTCCATATACTTCCCTCTTTTCTCCATCCTTCCTACCTCCCTCCTACCCTTCCTCCCTTCCTTCTTTGTCTCCCTCCTTCCTTCCTCCATTTCCCAACTTCCTCCTCCCTCTCTTTTTCCTCCTCCTCCAGTTTCTCACAGTACTGGTTTTTCTCTCCTTTTCTCTCTTCCAAATGTATCTTCCTTGACCCCTCCTCTCTCTCTCTCTCTCTCTCTCTCTCTCTCTCTCTCTCTCTCTCTCTCTCTCTCTCTCTCTCTACCCCAAAGCATCTTCCCTCCACAAAATATTCAGGACCAAGACTATCACGAATACTAATGAGAGAAAGAGAGAGAGAGAGAAATACTAGTGTGTGTGTGTGTGTGTGTGTGTGTGTGTGTGTGTGTGTGTGTGTGTGTGTGTGTGTGTGTGTGTGTGTGTGTGTGTGTGTGTGTGAGAGAGAGAGAGAGGAACACCCCAATTTTCTCACACTTACAATTTCTCTCTCTCAAATTACCTCAAAATTTCTTCTAAGTTGGTAGGTAGGTAGGCAGGTAGGTAGGCAGGTAGGTAGGTAGGTAGGTAGGCAGATAGGTAGGTAGGTAGGTAGGTAGGTAAGTAAGTAGTTAAGTAGAGAGATGGACAGTAATTGACACTGACTGACGTACGGGTGGATGGATGGATGGATGGATGGAGAGATAGATATATAAATAAGTAGACAGACAGATAGATAGACACTAATGGATGGATGGATGGACAGACAGATGTACAGATATGAGACAGATGGGGATGGATGGATTGTTGGATGGATTGATATACATTGATAAGTAGAGAGATAGACTGATAGATAATGATGGACGGATAGATGGATGGATGGATGGATGGAAAGACAGACGGACAGAGACAGACACAGATATAGGTAGAAGGAAAAAGGAAGAAAGGAAGGAAGGAAAGTAGGAAGGAGGGAATGTGGGATGCAAAATGGTAGGAAGGACAGTAGGAAGGAGAGTGGAAAGAAAAACGAAGGAAGGGAAGGAATGATGGAAAGGAAGGAAGGAAGGAAAGTAGGAAGGAAGGAGTGTGGAGAGAAACAAGGAGGAAGGAAGGAACGATAGACAGACGGAAGGAAGGAAGGAAGGAAGGAGAGAAAGGAAGGAAGATTACAGTGCAAATATCAACTGTAACTCAACCTTGTAAAATATAAACCACATTTCATTTTTAGGTTTTAGGCAGAATATCGAGAATCAGGGACGAATATTCTCTCTCCATTATAACTAGGACATGGCGCTAGTCACGAAGAAGTGCTATGGAGAGGATGTTGAGATTTCGTGATATAAAACTGGAAGAAAAGGTGTAAAATGCAGAATAAATGGCAAAGGTTAAGATGCTAAGGCGACACCACCGCCAATCAGATTATGACTAGCAGCTAAAAGTTCTTCCCTCCCTCCCTCCTTCCTTCCATCGTTCTTTCCTTCCTCCCTCCGTCCCTTCCTTCCTTCCTGTCTCCCTCCGTCCCTTCCTCCCTTCCTTCTAAAAACTCGTCACTTTATCGCTACAGTCATTTTTGTCACGTGTCAATCTCGTCACCCATCCTTCCTTCCCTCCATCCCTCCCTCCCTCCGTCCCTTCCATCCGTCCTTCCTTCCTTCCTTCTTCCGTCCCTTCCTTCCTTTTAAAAACTCGTCACTTTATCGTTAGTCATTTTTGTCACGTGTTAATCTCGTCAACCATCCTCCCTCCCTCCCTCCTTCTCTCCCTCCATCCTTCCCTCCCTCCTTCCTTCCTTCCTTCCTTCCTCCTTATATATTTAACAGGTTGCAAAGTAAAAAATTTGGGGGGCCGCAAAGTGTGAATTTTGGAAGACTGGGTACTGAATATATAAATGTCCAGCTGGCGAGAGAGAGAGAGAGAGAGAGAGAGAGAGAGAGAGAGAGAGAGAGAGAGAGAGAGAAACGAAGATAGGAAGAAAGGAAAGAAGAAAGGAAGACAGGAAGGATGGATGAAAGGAAGGAACGAAGAGGGAAGGAAAAATTACGGAAAACAAGAAAATGAGTGGAAAGAAGGAAGAAAGGATGGAAGAAAGAAGGAAGGAAGGAAAGGAAAGAATAGGGGAGAGAGGGACGGTATGAAGGAAGGAAAGACAACAAATAGAAAGGAAGGAAGGACGGAAGGAACAAAAGAAGGAAGGAAGGAAGGAGGGAAGGAAGGAAAGAAAAGAATAGGGGAGAGAGGGAAGGTAAAGGAGTAAGAAAGACAAAACAAACAGAAAGGAAGGAAGGAAGGAAGGAAGGGAGGGAGGAGGGACAAGAAAATAAGGAGGTAAAAAGGAGGCAGTACGTGGAGGTGCGTGTGAGAGAGAAAATGGTTATCTGACTCTACTTAATCCACCCTCTCTCTCTCTCTCTCTCTCTCATCGTTATTTCTATCCTCTCATTCTCTCCAGTTTCTCTCTCTCTCTCCCTCCCTCCCTCCCCCCCTCTCTCTCTCTCTCTCTCTCTCTACTCTCTCTCTGTCAGTCCACCCTCATAACCTGCCACGGCCACACACCACCTGCTGCCTGAGAGAGAGAGAGAGAGAGAGAGAGAGAGAGAGAGAGAGAGAGAGAGAGAGAGAGAAGCAGCAGCGAAAAAAGGGAGTGAGAGAGGGGGCGAGAGGGGGAAAGAGAAAAAAATTGAATAGCCGGAAGAGAAAAAGTTAAAGAAGGAAGGAAGAAAGAAAGAAAGAAAGAAAGAAAGAAAGAAAGAAAGGAAGGAAGGAAGGAAGGAAAGAAGGAAGGAAGGAAGGAAGGAAAGAAAGAAGGAAGGAAAGAAAGAAGGAAGGAAGGAAAGAAAGAAGGAAGGAAGGAAAGAAAGAAAGAAAGAAAGAAAGAAGGAAGGAAAAGAAAGGAAGAAACAAATGAACGATGGAAGAAAGGCAGGAAGGAAGGAAGGAAGGAGGAAACGAAGGAAGGAAGGAAGGAAAAAAGTAAATTGCTTATGAGAAACTCTTTTACATGAGCCAGAAATTAATGGAATAAAGAGAGCAGATTAATAATTTTGAAAGAGAGAGAGAGAGAGAGAGAGAGAGAGAGAGAGAGAGAATACAAATATACTCTTAAAATATATATCTATCCATTTATCTATCTACCTACCTATCTATCTATCATCTGTCCGACTATATGTATGTCCACTCTTCAATCCGTCTATCTATCCATCCATCAATCTATTTATCATCTATCTATCTTTTCGTCCATCCCTCTATCTAACCCATCCATCTATCAATCAATCTATCTACCATCTATCTCTCCTTTCGCCAGTCCATCTATCTTCCCATCCATCTATCTATTTATCTATCCAAGCCATCTACATACGACTTAATAATAAATGGGATAACTAAATAATTCTTTACATTTAACATTTATTCCCCCTCGTGGGCAGTGCTGGACTAAGAGTATAAAAATAGCTAAGATTCAGTTATTAAAGTCTTTGGGGTTATTCTCTCTCTCTCTCTCTCTCTTTTAATTGTCTATTTTATCAATATATCTGTTTAAATCTCAGTTACTAGAATCTTTGGGGATATTCTGTGTGTGTGTGTGTGTGTGTGTGTGTGTGTGTGTGAACTTATATAACTATCAATTAAGCAACGTACCCACCTGTCTGTCTATCTATCTATCTATCAATCTGTCTATAATAAGGTAAACTCTTTTGATATCTGCTTGGAAATTATAAAACCTCTCTCTCTCTCTCTCTCTCTCTCTCTCTCTCTCTCTCTCACCCACACACAAAAAAAGTCTTCCCTATCGCTCAGAGCCGACGCCTGGGGCAAAGAAAATGGGGATCGTTCTTGTAATCTTTCAACGTACGGTTTATTAAGAGAGAGAGAGAGAGAGAGAGAGAGTCTTGCCACTTAAATGAGCCTAGCGCTTCGTAAGGAAGGAAGAGGAAAGAAGCAAGAGGAGGGGAGGATGGGAATGGAGGAAGGAAAAGAGGGTGGAAGGAGGGAAGGAAGGAAGGAAGGAGGGGAGGAAGGAAAAGAGGGTGGAAGGAGGGAGGGAGGGAGGGAGGGAGGGAAGGAGGGAGGGAGGGAGGGAGGGAGGGAGGGAGGGAGGGAGGGAAGGAAGGAAGGAGAAAGCATGACAAGAGGGAGACAAGGAAGAAGGTGGACAAAGAAATAAAAGGAAGGAAGGAAGGGTGGAATTAAGAAGGAAAGAAATAAAAAACGTAAGAAGGAAGGAAGGTGGCAGGGAGGGAAGGAAAGGGATGTAAAAATAATGGTTGTGTGTGTGTGTGTGTGTGTGTGTGTGTGTGTGTGTGTGTGTGTGTGTGTGTGTGTGTAAGAGAGAGAGAGAGAGAGAGAGAGAGAGAGAGAGAGAGAGAAATATGATATGTGTAGTATCTGTCAATATGCATAAGTTCATTACGGCTCTTTGTCACATCTTAATAGCATTTCCTCTCTCTCTCTCTCTCTCTCTCTCTCTTTAGTTTAATTCTTTTTATTATTTTATCTCACTTCTCTATATTTTTGCATCATTCCTTTACTCTCTCTCTTTCTCTCTCTCACTCACTGCTTAATTAATTTTTCCTCCTCTCCCGTACTTTTCCTTTCCTATTCTCTCTCTCTCTTTACGGATCGTCTTTAGCTAAATTTACTTGTATGATCTATCTATCTATCTAACCATCTATCAGTTTATCTACCTGTGTCTGTCTATCCATTTATCTCAGTATGTATCTGTCTATTCATCCATCCATCAAGCTATGTGTCCATCTATCTATCAGTCTGTCTATCTATCTATTAGTCCGTGTATATCCTATTCATCTATTTAACTCTCAATGCATTTACCTCTGTATCTATCTATGTATCTATCTGTATCTACCTGTATGTATCTATTTATCTTTCTACCTACCTATCTATCTATATCTATCAAATCTAACCCGTAATTAATTCTTCCCCTATTAATGTAATAAATTTCTTTTTTATAAACAGGATTCTTTATTCAGCTTGGGATTCTTATTTACTTATTGATTTATTTATTACCTCCGCCAAGGGGGTTATGTTTTCACCCCTGTCCGTTTGCTTGCTTGTCTGTTGGTTGGTTTGTGAGCAAGGTTATACAAAAACTACGGGACGGATTTTCACCAAACTTGGTAGAGGAATGGGCCTTGGCACAGAATAGACTCCATTAAATTTTGGTGCGGATCCGGAGAAAGGTGCGGATCCAGGATTTTTTTTTTTTTTTTTTTTTTTTTTTTTTTTTTTTAACATTGCGAGATAGGACGTTTGTCGACATTTTCGTAATTTTTTTCAGTGAGTACCGTATGGATCTTTTCCGTCAAGATCCATGCAACTTATAGGGTTATGAGTGTGATACTGGATTAGACTTGACTAATTTAAAAGGAACTGCATGTTGGGCCTTGGCGGAGGTATGTGCTCTACTGAGTGCCATTCTAGTTTATTTATTTATTGACTGAAAGTGGAAGGGTGGGGATACAGAATTTAACAGTCTCTTTACATAATGATGATGATGATATAATAATAATAATAATAATAATAATAATAATAATAATCCATCCATCCATCCATCATCCAATCCTACATTGCCCCATGAGGAGCGTAGGAGCCCGGGGTTAGGCGGTTGGTCCCGACATTTAAGATGAGAGTGACCAGCCTCACTCATCCCTGAGTGGCATTACACGAGCAATAAAAAACCCCAACCACCCCTTGGATATAAACCTTCACCGGCTCAATCCGATTGGAGCGCAATAATTACCCACTAAACCACCAGGCGCCAAAATCTGGTCATATGGTTACCACCCAGCGTAGTAAATGGTTTCCTGGTGCACAGGAAACTATTTGGCTTGTCACTCAGTGTAGAGTCACCCACAGGCTGAAGGATGTGGAAAGAATGAAGGAAAGAGAGACAGAAGAGGGAGTGTAAAGTCACCCGTAGGCAGAAGGACAAGGAAAGAATGAAGAAAAGAAAGACAGAAGAGAATGGAAGGAAAGAAGGATGGAGAGTAAAGAGCAGACACCCGAGAGCAGCACTACATCGAGTGAGTGGATGGTTAGCGCCCTCACCTACCACAAAATAATAATAATAATAATAATAACAATAAAATAATAACAGTACCACTAATAATATCAACAAAATAATAATAATAATAATAATAATAATAAAAGTAATAATAATAATAATAATAAATAATAATAATAATAATAATAATAATAATAATAATAACAATAATAATAATAATAATAATAACAATAATAATAATAATCACAATAATGATAATAACAATAATAATAATAATAATAACAACTCGCATTTCATCTTCATACACGTTAAAATTATTCTGAGCAATTAATAATTAAATTAAATCATTTTTGAGAATATATCAGCATTTGTTCAACTGTCGCCTCTCTCTCTCTCTCTCCATGCCTGCCTACGTATCTATCAACGTACCTAAGAATACATATATCTATTTATCTATCAATCCATCTATATCTACCCATACATCTATCGCCCTTCCAATCTATCTGCTTACCACCCTCTATCTATCTATCTATCTATCTGTATCTGTCCATCTATATAATATCAATTTATCTACCTGTCGATCTATTTACCTATACAACATCTTTCCATCCACCCATCTATCTATCTATCTATCTGAGATGTTATAAGCAGGCCGTAACTTCAAGGGGAAAGAAATAAAAATATAGATAATCAATATTTGGTGAAAGTTTGCTGCGGTGCTCTCTCTCTCTCTCTCTCTCGTTCATCTATTTTTCTCCTTCCACATTCTTGCGTCTTCTCCCTTCCATCTCTCTCTCTCTCTCTCTCTCTCTCTCTCTCTCTCTCTGTTTCCCTCCGTTCATCCATTTTTCGTACTCCTTCTTCACCATCATTCTCTCTGTCTGTCTGTCTGTCTGTCTGTCTCTCTCTCTCTCTCTCTCTCTCTCTCTCTGTTTCCCTCCGTTCATCCATTTTTCGTACTCCTTCTTCACCATCATTCTCTCTGTCTGTCTGTCTGTCTGTCTGTCTCTCTCTCTCTCTCTCTCTCTCTCTCTCTGTTTCCCTCCGTTCATCCATTTTTCGTACTCCTTCTTCACCATCATTCTCTCTGTCTGTCTGTCTGTCTCCGTCTCTCTCTCTCTCTCTCTCTTTCAGTCTCACCATTAACGGATATCTTGGTAAATCCAGCATGAATAATGATCTGAGAGAGAGAGAGAGAGAGAGAGAGACTGATAAAAAGCGGTTAGTGTGTGTGTGTGTGTGTGTGTGTGTGTGTGTGTGTGTGTGTGTGTGTGTGTGTGTGCAGTAAATATACACATGAATATTAAAATGAATGTAAACGAAACAGAATGCAATATACTGATCTATCTATCTATCTACTTATCTATATCTATCAATGTACGGATCTATCTAATCTATCAACCAATCTATCTATCTACCTATTTACCAATCTACGTATCCATCTATCTATCTACTCATATCATCCAGTTGGAGCCTTAAGCCGCTAAACCACCAGGCGCCTTTTGGTGATATGGTTACCACCCAGCGTTGTACATAATATCCTGGGTGACAGTAAAGTCTTTGCAGCACTATATCGGGTGAGTGGATGGTACCTTCCCCTACCCAGCACAGGATATACTGATACTTACATACAATAATAATTCTCTCTCTCTCTCTCTCTCTCTCTCTCTCTCTCTCTCTCCTTGCAAACTTCTGAAATGCTGGGGTGGTGGGTGTCGGTGTGTTTGTGTGTTTGTTTGTTTGTCTTCGTGTCTGCGTGCGTTTGTGTGTGTTTGCGTTGCGCTCAGGGTTGTCCAGGTGTGTGTGTGTGTGTGTGTGTGTGTGTGTGTGTGTGTGTGTGTGTGTGTGTGTGTGTGTGTGTGTGTGATAGGTATACAGACGCAAAGACAGACAAATAGATACATACATACATACATACACAGATACATACATACATACATACAGACAGACAGACAGATAGATACACCACATCGATAGACAGGCAGACACCGAGAGCACGGGTAAGGGAGTGAAATATTGAGTGACAGGCGGTGAGAGAAAGTGAGAAAGTGAGATAGTGAGAGAGAGTGTGCCTTCAATATCATAAAACTAGTGCACAGTATCATAAAAATAGCCCTAATGTGAGAGAGAGAGAGAGAGAGAGAGAGAGAGAGAGAGAGAGAGAGAGAGAGAGAGAGAGAGAGAGATTGTGGGTATTCCGGATTATGAAGGAAGGTCTTTCTCATTTTCAGTTACTCCTTCCTTCACTCTCTTCCTTCTTTTCTTCCTTCCTTCCTTCCTTCTTTTATTTTTCTTCCTTCTTCTCTTCATGTCTTTGTCCTTCCTCAATTTCTTCCTTCATTTCGCCAATCCTTCCCTCCTTCCTTCACACACACACACACACACACACCAGGACTATATCACGGCCATTTTTATGATACTTTGCGCCAGTTCATTATACTTGAGTTCTCTCTCTCTCTCTCTCTCTCCCTCTCTCTCTCTCCTTTCATCTTCACCCCTCTCTCCACCCTTCCATCCAGTCAACCATGAACTTAGCCTTCTCTATCCATCCATCCATCTATCTATCTATCTATCTATCCTGTTCGTCTGTTTGTCTACACGTAAATTTATCTATATCTTACCATCTATCTATCTATCTATCGCTCCCTCTTGTCTTACCTCCATCCATCAATCCACATACACATTAATCTATCCATCCATTCATTTATCTATCCACTTATCCGCCTTTCTATCTATCAATCTATTCGTATCTATCTATCTATCAATATATCCAATCGTGATGCCCCGTTAGGAATAAAAAGATAAAGATTAATGAGAGAGAGAGAGAGAGAGAGAGTAAACAGACCTTAAAGTCCTTTGTATACTAGTGATTCTCTCTCTCTCTCTCTCTCTCTCATCCAAGCCCTTCGTCTCCCTCCTTCAAGTTTACCTCTCCAATCTCACTTTCTCACTTTTCTTATTCTCTCTTTTTTTTCTTTCCCTTCTCTCTCCTACACTCCCTTACACACACACACACACACACACACACACACCCTCCCTCTCTCTCTCTCTCTCTCTCTCTCTCTCTCTTTCTCTCTGCTTGTTTATAAAAAGGTACGAAGGGAGAAAGAGAGAGAGGGGAAGGAAAGATGAAAGGACGGACAAGATGCGAGAGAGAGAGAGAGAGAGAGAGAGAGAGAGAGAGAGAGAAAGAGAGAGAGAGAGTTAAAATGACAGGATTTTTACTAGTGTTTTTCTGCTTATGTGTGTCTGTGTGGGTGAGATAGGAGGAGGGAAGGAACACACACACACACACACACACACACACACACACACACACACACACACACATTTATTTATCTATCAAGCATGTCTATTTTTTTTTTAATACAGGATAATCAAGTTTCTTATAATTTCCTTAAGAACTCCAAAAGCTTTTATGGAATTTAAATATAACTCTCTCTCCCTCTCTCTCTCTCTCTCTCTCTCTCGATTAAAAAAATAAAAACTCGTAAGGAAATGTTTTGGGGAACAGACGTGTGTTTCAGTTATAATTATTATTATTATTTTATATGATGACGATGATGATGATGATGATGATGATGATGATGATATTATTATTATTATTACTTATTATTATTACTACTACTACTACTATTACCACTACTACCACCACTCCTACCACTACCGCCAGACGATTTAATTCAGGTCACAATATCGCAGTTTCTGTCACAGGGATCTCTAACTCCTTTCAGCTCAGTTGATGGCCAAGTGTAGTCAGACTGGAAGGCAGATTTGACTAGTAACCAAGGAGACTCATTCCAACCTCATAACTAAGGGTCATCATATTTCATCCAAAGACGACTTTGTAATAAAAAAAAAATCGACTTACAGATAGACATTTTACGACGGAAAAAATGAAAATAAAAATATAAAAAATGAATGTTGTAAAATGCCAAAAACGTCAATGGCAGACCTGCCCTATTTGTTGAGAGAGAGAGAGAGAGAAAGAGAGAGAGAGAGAGACTAATATAGTACTTGACCCCTCGGCCTATTTTATATTGATACGTTCTCTCTCTCTCTCTCTCTCTCTCTCTCACACACACACACACACACACACACACACACATTTCACTCAGTCCACCACACTCCCACCACCCCAAACCCCTCTCTCTCTCTCTCTCTCTCTCTCTCTCTCTCTCTCGGTAGTCCCAGTCATATATTTTAGCTGTTCTGACCTGTCCAGATATTTCATCCTATCCTGCCCTGCCCTGCCCTGCCTTGCCCTGCCCTGCCCTGCCCTGCCCTACCCAACCCAACCCAAGCCAACCCTACCCTAACCTACCCAACACAACCCAACCCTACCTTACCCTAACCTGTCCTACCCTACCTTACCCTAACCTGTCCTAACCTGTCCTACCCTACCCTACCCTACCCTACCCTAACCTGTCCTACCCTACCCTACCCTCCTCTCCCCTACCATGCCTTTTTTTTTATACAAATTTTGGGGAGGGCAGACACACAGTGGAACTAATGACGAAGGGACGAAAACACAGAAGAGGAAATGTTGAGGTGTGTGTGTGGTGTAAGTAGGTAGATAGATAGATGGAGATAATAGACAGATAGACAGGTAGTGACTAATGGATGGATGGATTCAGACATATATACAGACAGACGGATTGACAGATAGATAGAAATAGATCCATTTTCCCACCCACCCACCCATCCATCCATCTACCTACCTAACTATCTATCTATCTATCTACTGCCTGACGCCTTAATCCCGCAAAGGGTGACCACAAAACAAATCGCCTTCACGTCGCCCTGTCATTTGGCTGTTCTCCCTCCAAGTCACACTACCCGTTTTCATCCCTCCACCTCATCCTCGGTCTCCCCCTCCCCTACTCCACCTCACCCACAAACTCCTAGTCAGTCTCTATTTTTACCCATCAGTTAAAAATCCTCTACGCTGAATGAAACCGTTTAGTAGTAGCAGTAGGAGTAGTTGTAGCAGTAGTAGTAGTGGTGGTGGTGGTGGTGGTGGTGGTGGTGGTGGCGGCAGTTGTAGTAGTAGTAGTATAAATAGTAGTGGTGGATGTGGTGGTGGTGGATGTGGTGGTGGTGGATGTGGTGGTGGTGGTGGTGGTGGTGGTGGTGGTGGTGGTAGTAGCAGTAGCAGTAGTAGTAGTAGTAGTAGTAGTAGTAGTAGTAGTAGTAGTAGTTGTTGTTGTTGTTGTTGTTGTTGTTGTTGATGATGTAGCAGTAGTAGTACTATTACTACTAATGATGATGATGATGATGATGATAATAATAACAGTAATATTCATCATCATCATCAACAACATCACAGTAAAGAAGAAATTCAAAAGAAGGGAGCAAGTAAAGCCTCAGTAAGCATCTTCAATATGTCTACCACGAGAAAAATAAACTAAAAATATAAAAGAAGGCAGAAGTTAAAAAATACAGACAATATTAGTGTAAAAATTGTCAAGGTTAATTTTCCAGCCGCTATAATGAAACTTAAGCTGGTGAGAGAGAGGGGAGTTTTTTTTTTTATTATTTTTATCAATTAGAAGGGATACAAGCAGCCGACCTGACCTTGACCTTGTCCTTGACCTTATGGCTGGCTGGGTCATGGACGGGAGGAGGAGGGGAGGTAGAAGTGGAGACACAGGGGGAGGAAAAGGAAGAGGAGGAAGTAGGAGAGGGAAGAGAGGGAAAACGAAGGCGGAAGGGAGGGAAAGAGGGAGTGAGAGAGCGAGATGGAGGGAAGAATGGCAAGGTATACACGATAAGAGCTACAGACAGATCACACACACACACACACAAGTATTGAGAGAGAGAGAGAGAGAGAGAGAGAGAGAGAGAGAGACAGACAGACAGACAGACAGACAGAGAGAGGCACACCAACAAATATGCAAAGTATTTTCCCCCCTCCCTCTCTCTCTCTCTCTCTCTCTCTCTCTCACACACACACACACACACACACACAAAATATCTTACCCGTCATATGTAGAGGTCATTAAAAAATATGTACCGGTATGTATTTCACTAATTAACCTTTTCCTCACCTTTTTCGACAGGTGTGGAGCCAGGAGATATGAAGCAACACCCTCACTACCTCCCCCTCCCCTCCCTCCTCTCCCCTCTCCCCCTCCTCCTCCCCTCCCTCCCTCTTCTCCTTCTCCTCCTTCCAATCTCCTTCGCTCGGGATGCAGCGTCTGGTAAGTTAATTTAAAGTTTATTTTTTTGTCCACACACACACACACACACACACACACACACACACACACACACACACACACACACATACATACATACATCCACACACATTCATCCGCAGAGAGAGAGAGAGACACTCCCTATAAAATGCTTACATTATCCTGAATTACTCTTTATTTCTGCCATTATATATAAAACTAAACGGACGTAAAAAAAAAAAAAAAAAAACCTACATGCACAGAGATCAGCCAGCCTTGTCGAAGCAAATATGGCCTACACACACCGTTTTCTTTCCAATTTCTACTTTTACGTTTTCTTCCTTTTCTTTCCTTTTCCATTTATTTTTATATATTATTTTCCCTTTTTTCCACTTCCATTTTTCCTTTTCTATTTTCTTTCCCATTTCCATTTTTTCTTTTCCTATCTATCTATCTATTGCCAGACGCCTCAATCCCGTTTGGGGTGGCCACAAACAAATCGCCTCCAAGTCGCCCTGTCCCCCGCCATTTCACTGCCCTGTTCCCAACTATATTGTTTTCTCTTTTCCCTTTCTTTTCTATTCCCTTTTTCTTCCCTCTCTTATCTTTTTTCCTTTTTCTTCTTTCGTTTTCCTTTCTTCTGATATTCTTGTGCCATTCTTAGCAAGCCTCAAAACACCAGGAAGGAATATCGATGAAGACCAAGTTGGAATTTGCACAGGGGGATAACATAAAAAAATAAAATAAAAAAACAGTAGCTTAACAGAAAAGATTTACCCTGACTACACAGAAATGGGAGAAGGAAAATGCAGAAAAAAACAAAAAAAAGATGTCCAAGTGATCCAGGGGCGAATATTCAGTGGCATTTAAGCTCAGCACCTTTTCCTCCGCGATTTATTTGGTCTACTGCAACTTCTCCTTTGTATGTAATTTTGTTTAAACACTAAAAAATAATTTAAATCACGAACATGCAATAGGGAACAGAAGTGCAGTGTATAGATTATATACTACCTTGATAATACTGTGTTGTTTACATTTTAAAAATTAACGTACGTGCTACATAGACTCCAAAGCCACTTATAAACGGAATATGTAGTGAAGAAATAAGGAAACTGGGAAAAAAGGCGAGAATATTCCCTTAAAGATACACACTGATAAATAAATAGCACTTACCTCCAAAATCGGCATAGAGGAGTTCCCGCTAACTTCCTCACCATCTTGATATTGAGAAAATCCAACTCATTCAACTTTCCCCGGGGCTTCTCTCATCCTCATCAAACACTCCACGCCTCTCTTGTAACACTGACATCATCTGAGCGTCCCTGAGAAGAGGAAAATCCGTGAAAACTTCGAAAAATCTTGAGGTAAACACAAACACACGCAAGGACTGAGGGACCACAGCTGATAGTTGTCAGTACGTTTTCTTTGTATCTTTACGCATAAGAGAAAACTGATTAAATATGGATAACTATAGTAAAAAATTTGGTTTACTCATTCTTGCTTTTTGATAATATTTTTGAGTTGTGACTAGTAAATGTATCCTGAAGCAAAATGTAAATGCATAAAGGACAAAAAAAATAGTTTATAAATAGAATGAGGCGATATGTAGCTATAATAATAATAATAATAAATAATACAAGTGGAAGAATTGTTAAAATGTATGCAATTTTTTCTCAGGTTTTAAGATTTCATTTCAAAAAGTTTCCTTAACATAGCCAGTCCTAATCTAATCTACCTCGAAATGGTAAAACTATCATTTA
The DNA here is from genome assembly GCF_032717465.1 of Coenobita brevimanus. Classification (NCBI taxonomy): domain Eukaryota; kingdom Metazoa; phylum Arthropoda; class Malacostraca; order Decapoda; family Coenobitidae; genus Coenobita; species Coenobita brevimanus. Next base: position 5,661,549 of record NC_136980.1, on the reverse strand, counting down.
TCTATCAATGTATCAATCAATCTAGCTTTCTATTTATTAAGCTACCGTATCTATCAATATCTATTTCTATCAATCAATCTAGCTATCTATCAATCTATCAACCAATCTAGCTTTCTATTTATTAACCTACCGTATCTATCAATATCTATTTCTATCAATCAATCTAGCTAGCTATCAATCAATCTAGCTATCTCTTAATCAATCTATCAATCAATCTAGCAATCTCAACCTATCTGTTTATCAATTTAGCTATCAGTCAACCTACTTATCAATCTAGCTATCTCTTTATCAATCTATCAATCTATTTGGCTATATGTTTATCAATCAATTTATCTAGCTACCGGTATCTATTTATCAATCTACCTAACAATTTATCAATCTATCAACCTATCTATCTATGTAACTATCAACCCATCTATTTATCAACCTACCTATCTATTTATCAATCTATCAATCAGCCTACCAACCAGTCAGTCTATTCCCCCCCCTCTCTCTCTCTCTCTCTCTCAACACCCACCTCTTCAAACCACCTACTAAAGCTATCTCACAATTTAACATCCCATTCGAGAGCTATTTTTAAAACCATTTTCTCACACTTATGATTTCTAGCTTTTTTCTTTCATCGGGCGCCATGGTGACCAAAAAAGTCGGATTTTTAATATTGGTACTAAATTGAATATCAAAGGGACCGTATTACTCGAGAGAGAGAGAGAGAGAGAGAGAGAGAGAGAGAGAGAGAGAGAGAGGAACACTGATAAGAAAGGAAGAGAACACGGTATGTCAAAAATTGATGATGTAAGGAAGGAAGGAGGGAAGAATGAGAGAACACGGAAGGAAGGAAGGAAAAGAGAAAACGTAGGGAAAAGGAAAGGAAGGAAGGAAGGAAGGATGAAGGAAGGGAAGGGAAGGGAAGGGAAGAAGGAAGGAAGGAAGGAAGGGAAGGGAAGGAAAGGAAAGGAAAGGAAAGGAAGGGAAGGGAAGGGAAGGGAAGGGATGGGAAGGGAAGGAAGGAATGGAAAGAAGGAAAGAAAAGGAAAGGAAAGGAAAGGAAGGAATGGAAGGAAAGGAAAGGAAAGGAAAGGAAAGGAAGGGCAGGAAAGGGAAGGGGAGGGGAGGGGAGGGGAGGGGAGGGGAGGGAAGGAAGGAAGGAAGGAAGGAAGGAAGGAAGGAAGGAAGGAAGGAAGGAAGGAAGGAAGGGAAGGGAAGGGAAGGGAAGGAAGGAAGGAAATGAGGTAAAGAAAGAAAGAAGGATGAATAAATAACGAAAAGAGAAGAAACTAATATCTTAAGGGGATAGAGAGAGAGAGAGAGAGAGAGAGAGAGAGAGAGAGAGAGAGAGAGAGAGAGAGAGAGAGAGAGAGAGAGAGAGAGGGAGAGAGAGAAATGGCTGTCTGACATTGAGATACAGTGAACAGACAGAAACATACACACAATAATGCCACACACACACACACACACACACACACACACACACACACACACACACACACACAAGCTAGAACTCACACACCTCAAGACACACGTACACATCCGCTCACTTTGTTCTCTCTCTCTCTCTCACTAGTAACCAAGGAGCACATTTACACCTCGCTCACACACCTGCCACATCTGCATATCATCAGAACACAATTACACACATCGCGCCCACCCTAATTGTAGCTTTGAGGTGTGTGTGTGTGTGTGTGTGTGTGTGTGTGTGTGTGTGTGTGTGTGTGTGTGTGTGTGTGTGTGTGTGTCTACCCCCCCTTTCACACACTCTCTCTCTCTCTCTCAAAAGCGTCTATCAGTCAAATACTCTACCCTACTCATCCCCCTCCCTTCTCAGTACCACCCCCTATTCCGCCTCTTCAAACCCCTCTATTAACCCTTCAAGCCCCTCCAGGACACCCCTCCCCTTACCCCAGAACCCCCCCTACTGCCCCCCTACCAACCCCTCTTTCCCTCTCTCCCCTCACCTACCCGTAACAACCGTCAATCAGCTATTTAACACTTCCTGGTCTGTTTCCCTCCACACGTCTCATTCCCATCTCTTCAACTTCCTCTTATAAATCCTCCAACCTCACCAGCCACCCCTCCAATCCCTCTCTCCTAATCCCTCCTTTCCCTCTCCTAATCCCTCAAATCCTTCTCCTAATCCCTCCTTTCCCTCTCTTAATCCCTCCAATCCCTCTCCTATCTCTTCAATCCCTCTAATCCTCTCCTATCTCTTCAATCCCTCTAATCCCTCTCCTATCTCTTCAGTCCCTCTCCCAATTCCTCCAATCCCTCGCCTAATCCCTCCAATCCCTCTCTCAAATCTCTCTCCTAATCCCTCTCCCAATTCCTCCAATCCCTCTCCTAATCCATCCCTCCAATCCCTCTCCTAATCCCTCTATTAGTCCCCTCCAATCCCAGGTGAACCATAAATTACATAAATCTATTTTTTTATAATAATTTTCCCCACAGAACAGAAATAAATCTCTCATTTTTATATAATTCTTCCCATAAAACACAAATAAATCTTTTCATATCATTTCCCCCATTAAAAAAAAAAATCATATTATTCTCCCCCATAAAACACCAATAAATATCGTTTTTATATCGTTTTTCCCAACAAAACAGAAATAAATCTCTTTTTATTATATCATTTTCCCCATAAAACATAAATAAATCTCTTTTTTATATATTTTTCCCCATTAAACAAATTTTTTCATATCATTTTTCCCATAAAACACAAATACATCTTTTTTGTATCATATTCCCCATAAAACGTAAATAAATCTATTTTCTAGATAATTTTTTCCAATAAAACAAATAATTTTTTACACTTTTTCACCATAAAACACAAATAAATCTCCCTTTTATCTTTTTATCTTTTTTTTTCTTTAGATCTACCTCTTTCATCTCACTTTTCTCGCTTTTATCTCATTTTTCTAGCTTTTATCTATTTTTTTTCTGGCTTTTATCTCATTTTTCGAGCTTTTATATCATTTTTCTCACCTTTCTCATTTATCTCGCTTTTATTTAATTTTCTCGCTCTTCTCATTTTTCTTGCTATTATCTCATTTTCTCACTTTTACCTCATTTTTCTCCCTTTTTTCATTTTTTCTTCAGATCTATCTCTTTTATCTCATTTTTCTCGCTCTTCTCTCATTTTTCTCGTTTTCATCTCACTTTTTCTCCCTTTTTATTTTACTTCAGATCTATCTCTTCTATTTTTACTTCAGATCTATCTCTTGTATCTAATTTTTCTCGCTTTCATCTCATTTTTCTCCGTTTTATCTCATTTCTTTCTTCAAATCTATCTTACCTAATTTTTCTCGCTTTTATCTCACTTTTACCTCATTTTTCTACCTCTTAGCTCACTTTTATCTCATTTTTCTCATTTTTATCTCATTTTTCTCTCTTTTATCTCATTTTTCTCGCTTTTATCTCACTTTTCTCAATTTCATCTCACTTTTCTTTTTTTCTTTTTTACTTCACATCTATCTCTTCTATCTAATTTTTCTCGCTTTCATCTCATTCCCCCCCCTTTATCTCACTTTTTTCGCTCTTATCTCATTTTACTCCCTTTTATATCACTTTTCTCCCTTTTTATCTCGTTTTCTCTTCAGATCTGTCGCTTTCATCTCATTTTTCTGGCATTTATCTAACTTCTTTCTATCTCATTTTTCTCCCAATCTCATATTTCTCATTTTTATTTTTTCTCATTTTTCTCGCTTTTATCTCACTTTTCTCCCTTTTTTATCTCATTTTTCTCCCAATCTCATTTTTCTCACTTTTATCTCAGTTTTCTCTTTTATCTCATTTTTCTCACTTTTATCTCATTTTTATTTTTTCTCATTTTTCTCTTTTATCTCACTTTTCTCCCTTTCATCTAATTTTTCTTTTATCTCATTTTTCTCCCAACCTCAATTTTCTCACTTTTATCTCAGTTTTCTCACTTTTATCTCATTTTTCTCACTTTTATCTCATTTTTATTTTTTCTCATTTTTCTCGCTTTTATCTCTTTTTTCTCACTTTTATCTCACTTCTATTTTTTCTCATTTTTCTCGATTTTATCTCACTTTGCTCCCTTTTTATCTCATTTTTCTCCCCTTTATCTCATTTTTCTCCCAATCTCATTTTTCTCACTTTTATCTCGGTTTTCTCACTTTTATCTCATTTTTCTCACTTTTATCTCTATTATTTTTTCTCATTTTTCTCACTTTTATCTCATTTTTCTCACTTTTATCTCATTTTTATATTTTCTCATTTTTCTCACTTTTTTCCATTTTATCTCTATTCTTTTTTCCCCGCCAGACCTCCCGGCACACAAACGCCAATCGGTGCAGTACTCCACGCTGGTCGGCCCTTCTTTCCTGAACACGTCAGCGCAGAGCCACGTCCACGCCCGCGTTGGACAGACAGCCTTCCTCACCTGCCTCGTCCGAAACCTCCACAACCATACCGTGAGTCAGGGGATGCGTGAGTCAGGGGATGCGTGAGTCGTGTGCGTGGGTCAGGGGATGGAGGAGTGATCTGCGTGGGTCAGGGTGTGGAGGAGTGATTTGCGTGAGTCAGGGGATGGAGGAGTGATTTGCGTGAGTCAGGGGATGGGTGAGTCGTGTGCGTGAGTCAGGGGATGGGTGAGTCGTGTGCGTGAGTCAGGGGATGGGTGAGTTGTGTGCGTGAGTCAGGGGATGGATGAGTCGTGTGCGTGAGTCAGGGGATGGGTGAGTCGTGTGCGTGAGTCAGGGGATGGGTGAGTCGTGTGCGTGAGTCAGTTGGTTTACGATTTTTTAGGTTTAATGTATGTATGTATGTATGTATGTATGTATCTGTGTATGCAAACCAAATATTTCATGTAGACTTCAGCAGATTTATAACTACCACATATTGTAGGGTTTGTGTGGGTGTGGGAAGGAGTAAATAGATTCGTGTATACCAACGGAGGTCAAGGTCACGAAACAAGGTCAAAATTCGAGCGCTGCGTTGCTGTGTTCTCTGTGACCTGTCCTGATCGAGTCTCTGCAGTTACTTTTTCAATTCCCTTTTCATGAGTAATTTTTTTCATATACTTGCTGTTATGGAGAAAAAAAAAAAAAATCCATAACCTCCTACACACACACACACACACACACACACACACACACACACACACCTGGTGGCTCGGTAGATACGGCACTCGACTCCCAATGCAAGTGATCCGAGTTGGAGTCCCGCTCAGACCAGGCTAATTGGGTGGGTGAGGTGAGCCCTCACCTGCCAAGTGTAGCTCAAGGCGCGCTGTGACGGACGACCAGCGAGGGTCAGAAACTCAGCGGGGTAAGGATTAGGCGGTCTGTCCCCTTGTGCCTACGCCTCACTCCAGCCTGGATGAGGCTTGGCAGTGTGTCGATGCTACTCAGGAGCAGCCAGGGTCAGCATGTTGACACCCTTAGGTTTGGATATTAGATTAAGAGCCTATGTATTTTCAGCCACTCGCTGCAATGAATAAATAAATCGAAAATTATCATTATTATTATCATTATTATTACACACACACACACACACACACACACACACACACACACACACAAACCGACATACGCACAACATTTATGCACCCTTGCACCCACCTAGTCTCTTTCTCTCTCTCTGTATGTATGTGTGTGTGTATAAGCATGTATGTATGGATGGATGTATATATAAATGTTGTCTCTCTCTCTCTCTCTCTCTCTCTCTCTCTCTTTATTAAATATATATATCTATATATATATATATATCTATATCTATATCTATATCTATATATATATATATCTATATATCTATATATATATATATATATATATATATATATATATATATATATATATATATATATATATATTTGTGTGCGTGTATAAAATATATATGAATGTATATATGTTTGCGCTCTCTCTCTCTCTCTCTCTCTCTCTCCATCTATCTATCTATATCTCTCCACACACAAAGCAATACCCAGCTGTAAACTCCACAGTGAACGTCCAGAATTAATAATAAAATCATTGTGAGTATACGAGGAAACAGTGTATGCCCAGCTATTGTTATTGCTATTGTTGACATCAAGGAAGTTTATATATATCAGGGCCGCTGGGGAGAGGGTATTGTGTATTTTGGTCTGTTCTTTAATTTTGTCTTTTGCTTGCTACTCTTGTTTTTGTTTTCCAATCTTGCTTGTATTTTTTATGTCAGGGAAGTTGGAGATCCGATTATTCTGGTCTTCTGTTGGTTAATCTTAGCTTTTATTTGCTACCCTTGTTTTTGTTTTCCAATCTTGCTGTTATTATTTCGTATTAATTTCTTTTGTTTATAGCTACTGTTGAAATCAAGGAAGTTATATTACAGCTTCTGGGGGGAGGGTATTGTTTATTTTTGTCTTGTTTTATTCTGTCTTTTATTTGCTACTCTTACTTTTGTTTTGATCCGAATTTACTAAAACTTGGTAAAATAATGGAAGGTCAGCCAAGAGAACAACAGGTCAAAGGTTATATAGGTCAACTTAAACAGCTTTTATTCGATTTAGTCCAAACTTGGTGGAGTGGTTGAGGGTCAGGCAAGGACGAAGGGAACCGAACTTTATTTTAGAACCAGCCAATGCAGTTAATGTCGCAAATGGTGGGGAACACTATTGATTTTAGTCCTTTATTACATACACTTGAGTTTTATTGGCTACTCTTGCTGTTTCTTATGATTTAGGAAAGTGACGCCTTCGCGTGATGGCACCGATATAAGCAAATTTTCACCAAACAACTGTCTTTTCTTGAATTACTTTTGTTTTGATTCACAACCTTTCGCATTTTTCTTCTTAACTCTGCTATTACTGATCAACTGCCTTTATCAAAATGCCACTGATTTCTGTAATTCTTCTTCATTATTATTGTTATTATTATTATTATTATTATTATTATTATTAACGTTGTTTTCATTAATCTTCCATTTATTAAAAATTTTCTCATCAATTATCCTTTCATTTCTTAATATTTTCTTTCACGTATTTACAAATCCATTTATTAATTAAGATTTACTTAACAAACTAATTTTTATTAATACACGATTTTATTTATTCACAAATTCACAAACCATTCTATTTATCATTAAGCCTTTGTTTAAAAATATACCTTTCTTTTACGAATAAGGATGTTAACTGAGATGGATGCTGTAAGAAAGAGATGGGCAGAGTATTTTGAAAGATTGTTAAATGTAGAGGAGAAAAGGGTGGCTGAGATTGTGGCGGATGGAAGAGTGCAAGGAATAAATGTGTTGGGAGAGTTGAATGATTCTTTGATCACGAAGGAGGAAGTGGAGAAGGCAGTAAAGGAGATGAAAACAGGGAAAGCTGCAGGTATGGATAGGTGTGCTGTGGAATGCCTGAAGGGTGGTGGAGTGACTATTGTTGACTGGTTAGTAAGATTGTTGAATGTGTGCTTTGTGAAAGGTATGGTGCCAATTGACTGGGCAAGTGCTTGTGTGGTCCCGTTGTACAAAGGCAAGGGTGATAAGTATGAATGTACTAGCTTTAGGGGTATAAATCTGTTGAGTGTTGTAGGTAAGGTGTATGACAGTGTTAATTATGAGAGTTAGAGAGGGTACAGAGGGGCTGATTGGTGATGAGCAGTGTGGCTTTAGGAGAGGGAGGGGATGCGAGGATCAGGTGTTTGCTGTGAGGCAGTGTGTGAAAAGTATTTAGCGAAAGGCAAGGATGTGATTTGGACATTCATGGATTTAGAGAAAGCGTATGATAGAATTGATAGGGAGGCTTTGTGGACTGTTTTAAGATTGTATGGACTTGATGGTAGGTTACTAAAAGGGGTGAAAAGTTTTTACGTAAATAGTAGAGCGTGTGTAAGAGTGGGAAATGCTGTGAGTGATTGGTTCCTGCGAGAGTGGGGCTGCGACAGAGATGTGTGATGTCACCTTGGTTGTTTAATATTTATATGGATGGTGTTGTAAGGGAGGAGAATGCAAGAGTTTTAGGTGGAGGTCTGAGTCTGGTGAATGTTGATGGTGGAGAGTGGAATCTGAAGCAGCTGCTGTTTGCAGATGATACTGCACTGGTGGCTGATTCAGAGGAGAGATTGAGACAGTTGGTAGAGGAGTTTGGAAGGGTGTGTGAAAGGAGGAAATTGAAAGTAAATGAGAATAAGAATAAAGTGATGAAGTGTAAGAGGTTGGTAGATGGTAGGGGGATGATATAGTTTTGAATGGTGAGTTGCTTGAGGAGGTAGAGTGTTTTAAATATTTAGGGTCACATGTTGCTGTGGATGGAAGAATAGATGCAGAAGTGAAGTTTAGAATGAATGAAGTAGTTACGGTGCTGGGAGGAATGAAAAAAGTGTTTAGATGTCGTTCGCTTAGAATGGATGTAAAGAGAAGGCTGTATGGGGTGTTGTGGTACCAACTGCGTTATATGGGGCTGAAACATGGAATACGGGTGTAGCAGAGAGGAAAAGTTTGAATGTAATGGAGATGAGGTGTCTGAGGAGTATGTGTGGAGTGACGCGTATGGATCGAGTGCGAAATGATGAAGTGCGAAGAACTGGAATTGTTCGGGAGATGGCTGGTAGAGTTGAGCAGAGGGTGTTGCGATGGTTTGGGCATATGGAGAGAATGGATAATGAGCAATTGGTGAAAAAGATAACTAGATCTGATGTGAGAGGTGTAAGGCTGAGAAGGAGACCACGAATAGGATGGATGGACAGTGTGAATAGAGCGTTGGATGCGAGAGGGATGTCTGTTGAGCAAGGAAGAGTGGCTGTGCGTGACAGAAATAAATGGAGAGAAATTGTGAATGAATAAATGATGACACAGCCCTGAGGGGATATTCTCCTGCATTTGGTCTGATTAACTAGTCAGGTCAGGTGCGGGTAAGGGGATGGGTCTATTATGATGTGGCAAGGGTAAACCAGCTCTGCTGTCGGGCCCAGCTGCGGATGTCACTGATTGCACTGCGCAGTTGACCCTTGTGCAGTGTGGTGCGGTGAGGATCTGTCCGTTCTCCCCTTTGGGGCTAAGATGCGAATGAATGTGTTTGAATGGATGAGTAAATGGGGAGTGTGTCGTCCTGTCTCGGTTACCTCCCTTTCCTTGGGGGAAGCAGCCTAGGTATATATATATATATATATATATATATATATATATATATATATATATATATATATATATATATATATATATATATATTATCATTACTTTTATGGATTCTTATTTTGTTTAGCTACCCCTCTTTTATTACTCCCTCTCACTTATATTTTTCTATTTTTTATTTTTATTTGTATTTTATGGATTCTTTTCTTTTTCTTTTTTTAAGTTACCCTCTTTTATTACTCCCTCTCACTTTTATTTCTCCAGTTTTTTCCCTCCCCCTCCACTGTGGTGTTACTGTAGGATATTCAATACTCCTTTATTAACGTGTGGTTGTGTGGATATTGTTGTGTGTGTGTGTGTGTGTGTGTGTGTGTGTGTGTGTGTGTGTGTGTGTGTGTGTGTGTGTGTGTGTAGAGTTCTGTATGTACGTATATCCGTGTGTATGTATGTATGTACGTTTCTACCTCCCGTGTATTTTTCCCAGAATGTATGGTCCGGCTCGTATATGCCCCTTCACAACGAGTACATCTTTATTATACTTTATTATATATATATTTTGTTATCTTTACTGACACGATTTTATTTAGCTGATGAGGCAAGGGATTAGAAATAGCCTCCATTAATATGTTCAGTTCAGCCATTATTATTATTATTATTATTATTATTATTATTATTATTCACTATCTTCATCTCCCTTCTTTTTTCTTTTCCTTCTCCTAATCATCATCATCATCATTATCATCACCCTACTTAATATCATCATCATTATCTTAACACCACCAAAACTACCACCACCACCACCACCATCACTAATACTGCTACTACAACTACTGATTATAACATCCACCTAACACCACCACCACCTCCACCACTGCTGTTCATCATCATCATCAACAACATCCGCCCACCACCACCACCACCACCAAACACTCTGCTCATCATCATCATCATTCTCAACATCCACCCACCACCACCACCACCATCACCACCACCACTATCACCACAATTACCACCACCACCACTCCTGGTCTTCATCATCGACATCAACATCCGCCCACCACCCACCACCACCACCACCACCACTCCTGTCCATCATCATCATCATCATCATCCACCTGGTCATTATCATCATCATCATCCATTGCCACTGTTCATCATCATCATCATCATCATATTCCACCACCACCACCACCTCCTATTCATCATCATCATCATTCACTGCCACTGTTCATCATCATCATCATCATCATAATCCACCACCACAACCACCTCCTATTCATCATCATCATCATCCACTGCCACTGTTCATCATCATCATAATCCACCACCACAACCACCTCCTGTTCATCATCATCATCATCATCTCCCAACAGGTGTCGTGGGTGAGGGCTGGGGACATCCACCTGTTAACAACTGGGGAAACCACCTACACCTCAGACAACAGGTAAGATAAAGGTAGATGATTAACGGGTGATTACAGGTGTGTCCAGGTGATTATGGATATTTTTATTTGAAGAGACTGGGCCAATAGGAACGCGTCTCCTTGGTTACTAGTCAAATTAACCCTCCAATCCGACTTCACGATCAACTGAGATGAATGGGGTTACGGACAGGAGGTGAGTAGAGGTGATTAGGGCTTAGTAATGAGGTAGGAATGCGTCTTCTTGGTTACTAGTCAAATTAACCCACTAATATGACCTCACTAGCAACTAAGCTGAAAGGTGTAACAGATGGTCGTCAGGTAAAAGGTGATTAAAGGTGAATAAAAGTGTGTGGAGATGAACAGAGGTAATGATAACGTGTGTGGGGTAGGAGGGACGGAGTTACACAGATACACAGACCACACAGACATGATGGTATTAATGAAGTAGAGGTAATTTGAGGTGAGAAGAGGAGAAGATAGAGATGGATATGAAGGAGGGATGTGTGATTAAGTTTCTCTCTCTCTCTCTCTCTCTTTCTCCAGCGGTAGTTAGAGTGAAGCAATTAGTGTGACACAGGCTGTTAGGGTGAGAGAAGGGCTTAATATTCTCTCTCTCTCTCTCTCTCTCTCTCTCTCTCTCTCTCTCTCATTTCTATTATCCTCCCTCATTCGTTTTCTTTACCCCCCTCTCTCTCTCTCTCTCTCTCATTATTCATTTCTTTCCTTCATTTTTCCTTCCTCTCTTTTTTTCTCACTCCCCTCTTCGTCTCTTTTTCATTTTCTTTTCTTGCTTTATTTTACTGTTTATTACCCCTCTCTATTTGATTTATTCTCACTCACTTATCCTCACATTCTTTATTCACTTTCTCTCTCTCTCTCTCTCTCTCTCTCTCTCTCTCTCTCTCTCCCATTACTCCTTCTGCAATGATTATCTGTCGCATAAAAACTCTCAACGACTTTCTTCATTAATCTCTCTCTCTCTCTCTCTCTCTCTCTCTCTCTCTCTCTCTCTCTCCCACATTTCTTTCCCTCCCACCTTCCTCTGTTCCTTTCCTTCCTTCCTCTCTTCCTTCCTTCCTTCCTTCCTCCCTCCTGCCATCACACGCCTGAATATAATTTACTGATATAATACTGTCCTCTTCCTTCCTTCTTTCCTTTTCTTCTTCCTTCCTTCTTTTTCACTCCTTCTATCCTGTTATTCTTCCTTCATTTCTTCCCTCCTAACTTCCTTCCTGTCATCCTTCCTCCTTTCCTTCATTTCTTTATTCCTTCTTCCCTTATATCCTCCCATACCTCCCTCCCTCCTTCCCATCCTTCCTTCCTTTCCTTTATTTCCTTCCTGTTATCCTTCCTTCCCTCCTTTCTTCCCTCCTCGCTTCTTTCCTTTCTGCCTTCCTTCCAACCATTCCTTTATTTCCTTCCTCTCTGTTATCTTTCCTTCCTTCCCTCCTTTCTGTACTTCCTTTCCTTTATTTCCTTCCTCATCGTCATCCTCTCTTCCTTCCTCCCTCCCTCCTTTCCTTTCTTCCTTCCTCCTTCCCTTCCTTCCTTCTCTCCTCCCTCCCTTCGTTCCTTCCTTCCTTCCTTCCGCCACTAAGACAGTAATGACACACAGGACCATCAGAATTGGATTACCTGATTGTCTTATGCCCATCACTCCTTCACTTCCTTCACTTCCCTCCTTCACTTCCTTCATTTTCATTTTATTCATTTTGTTTTCTCTCTTTCTGGGTGTTCTGCTCATGGTATTGTCTTCAAATTTCTTCATTCATTCTTCTTCTTCCTTCGCCTTCCTTCATTTCCTTCACTTTCTTCATCTTTCTTCGTTCAGTCTTTCCTCAATCAATATACTGTCCTCTTTTCCTTCACTTGTTTCACCTTCCTTCCTTCCTTCTCTCCTTCCTTAATTCCTTTCTTCTTTCTTTCCTTCCTTCTATCCTTCTCTCCTTCCTTCATTCCTTTCTCCTTTCTTTTCTTCCTTCCATCCTTCTTTCTTTCCTTCCCTCCTTCCTTAATTCCTTTCTTCTTTCTTTCATTCCATCCTTCTTTCTTTCCTTCCCTCCTTCCTTAATTCCTTTCTTCTTTTTTTTCTTCCTTCCATCCTTCTTTCTTTCCTTCCCTCCTTCCTTTATTCTTTTCTTCTTTCTATCTTTTCTTCTTGGTTTTGTCTTTCAATCTTCTATTTTTGTTCATTCTCTTCTGCTTTCTTCACATCCTTCCTTCCTTCCTTCCTTGCCCTTCCTCCTTTCCTTCCTCCCTCCCTCCTTCCTTTCTTCCTCCCTTCCTACTTTTCTTTTTCCCTTCCTTCATTCTTTCCTTCCTCCCTCCCTCTTTTCTTCCCCCTTCCTCCTTTCCTTCCTTCCTTTTCCCCTTCCTTCCATTTTTCCTTCCTTCCTACCTTTCTTTCCCCCTTCCTTCCCTCCTCCCTCCCTCCTTCTTTTGCCCCTTCCTTCCTTTCTTCCTCCCTTCCTACCTTTCTTTCTCCCCTCCTACCTTCCTTCCTTTCCCTTTCCTCTTTTCCTTCCTCCCTCCCTCCCTCCTTCCTTCCTTTCTTCCTCCATCCCTACCTTTCTTTCTCCCTTCCTCCTTTCCTTTCTTTCTCCCTTCCTTCCTTCCTTCCTCCCTTCCTACCTTTCTTTCTCCCTTCCTTCCTTCTTTCCCCCTTCCTTCCTTCCTCCCTTCCTACCTTTCTCCTTCCCTCCCTTCCTCTCTCCCTTTTTCCCCCCTTCCTACTTTCCTTCCTCCATCCCTTCTTCCTCCCTTCCTTCCTTCCTCCTCTCCAAATCGTCTTCTGTATGAGTGAGGTTTCCCTGCACTACCCATTTACACATACCCCCCCCCTCTCTCTCTCTCTCTCTCCTTCCCTTCCTACTTACCTAACTTCCTTCCTGCCTTACCTACCTACTTACCTCCTTCCCTGCCTCTTCCTCCTCTCTCCCCCCTACCTACCTACCTACTTCCTCCATTATACTCAATAACTCACACTGATTTAATATTCCAGTCTAGCTTTCCTGTCTACCTACCTACCTACCTACCTCCCCACTTACGTACCTACCTACCTCCCAGCTTACATTCCTTCCTTCCTTCCTACCTAGCTACCTCTCTCCGCCTTTACATCCAATCATCTCCCTCTCTCTCTCTCTCTCTCTTTCTCTCTCTCTCTCACTCACACACACACACACACACACACACACACACACACACACACACACACACACACACACACTTCCTTTTCAAACTGTCTATCTATGCCCATAAATAAATCATTCTATTCACTCACTCACACACACACACACACACACACACACACACACACACACACACACACACACACACACACACACACACACACACACACACACACACACACACACACACTTCCTTTTCAAACTGTCTATCTATGCCCATAAATAAATCATTCTATTCACTCACTCACACACACACACACACACACACACACACACACACACACACACACACACACACACTTCCTTTTCAAACTGTCTATCTATGCCCATAAATAAATCATTCTATTCATCTATCAACCTATCTATCGACCTATCTATCTATCTATCTATTGTTTCTTTCTGTGTCCAAATTGTCCTTATTTGCTTTCAATGTTTTTCCTTCATATTTTCCCCTTTTCCTACCTCGACTTCCCTTCCCATCTTACTGCCTACCTCTCCTCCTACCTACCACCCTACTTACCTACCTGCCTAACCCTGCCTGCCTCCCATAGGACCTTTTTTTATTTATCCGCACTTCTTCTCTCTCCCTGACCAACCCCTTTCTGCCTAACCCCTTCCCACTTACCTACCTACCTACCTACCTCACTGTTTGCTATATATTTTATATTTTCTTTTTTTTCTTCCTTGCCTCACCCTTCCTATCTGCCTATCTCCCTGCCTCGACCTCCTCCATCTCCTGCCTTACCCTGCTTTCCTCCCTTTTTATCTCTCTGCCTCACCCTGCATACCATCCTGCCTCACCTTGTTGCTTCACCCTATCTACCTCCCTACTTCATCCTTCCTCACCCTATCTACGTCAACCTTCCTTATCCTGCCTACCTTTCTGCCTCACTCTATTTCCCCCTGCCTCACTCTGCTTCCCCTGCCTACCTCCTGCCCTCACTCTTCCTCATCCTGCTTCCCTCCCTGCCTCATTGCTTACTTCCCTGCCTACCTCACCGCCTCACTCTGCTTACCCCTGCTTACCTCCCTGCCTCATTCTTCCTCACCCTGCCTATCTCCCTTCCTCACTCTGCTTACCCTTGCTTACCTCCTGCCTCATTCTTCCTCACCCTGTCTACCTCCCTGCCTCACCCTGCCTACCATCCTGCCTCACTGCTTACTTCCCTGCCTCACCATGCCTACCTCCATGCCTCACTCTTCCTCCCCTGCATATCTCCTTACCTACCTTCCTGCCTCACCCTGCCAACCTCCCTGGCTCACCCTACCTACTTCCCTGCCTCACCCTGCTACCTCCCTGCCTACCTTCGTGCCTCACCCTGCCTTATCTGCCTAGCCAGCCGTCTCCCCTTTCCTCATTCTTGTGTCCTCTCCTTGGCCTTCCATTACACCTCTTGCTTACTTAGTCTCTCTCTCTCTCTCTCTCTCTCTCTCTCAATCTATCTCTATATGTGCCTCTCCATACCTGTCCATTCATTTTTGTGCTCTCTCTCTCTCTCTCTCTCAATCTATCTCTATGTGCCTCTCCATACCTGTCCATTCATTTTTGTGCTCTCTCTCTCTCTCTCTCTCTCTCTCTCTCTCTCTCTCTCTCAAACTGTATCTCTGTTTTTCTATATATCTATCCATCCATCCATCCATCTATCCATCAATCTATCTATTTATACCCATCCAATCAACCATCCATCCATGTATCTATCCATCTATCTACCTGCCTATCTATTTATATTTTCCAGCACCAACCCTGTAATTTTCTACTTTCAACTGACAGCCAGCCAAAAAGTTACGAATCTTCACAACAGTTACTCTTACCCTTCCAAGAGTTACGATTTTACGCATAAATTACCCAGTCCCTCATGGATTTTCCCTGCCACAGCCCAGGATTTTTCATACATATGGCTGAGTTCCCCGCCTGAGAGTGTATATTACCCCCTCCCTCATTGATTTTCCCTGCCCCAGCTCAAGATTTTTCATACGTATGGCTGAGTTCCCCGCCTGAGAGTTTACGTTACTTTCCTCATCGATTTTCACTACCCCAGCCCTGGATTTTTCATATATATAGCTGAGTTCCCCGCCTGAGAGTGTATATTTCTCCCTCCATCGATTTTCACTAGCCCCGTCCTGGATTTTTCATATATGTGGCTGAGCTCCCCGCCTGAGAGTGTATGTTACCCCCTCCTTCATTGATCTTCCCTACCCCAGCCCTGGATTTTTCATATACGTAGTTGAGTTCCCCGCCTGAGAGTGTATATTACCCCCTTCTTCATCGATTTTCCCTGCCCCTGTCCTGGATTTTTCATATATGTGGCTGAGTTCCCCGCCTGAGAGTTTATATTACCCCCACCCTCATCAATATTCCCTAACCCAGCCCTGGATTTTTCATATGCGTGGCTGAGTTCCCCGCCTGAGAGTTTATAGCACTTCCCTCATCGATTTTTCCTACTCCAGCGCTGTTTTTTTAATTAGTGGTTGAGTTCCCCGCCTGAGAGTTCTGATGCCTGCAGATTCGTGTCAGTGAACCCCGGAGGTGGCGTGAGGTGGGTGCTACGGATCCACCACGCCCACACCTCCGACTCCGGCACGTACCTCTGCCAAGTGTCCTCCACGCCGCCCATATCCACGCCCATACACCTCATCGTGACAGGTAAGGTGAGGCAGGGTGACAGGGTGAGGTTAGGGGTGAGGCAGGGTGAGGGAGGGGTAAGGCAGAGAGGAGGTAGGATAGTAGGGGTTGGTAGGGTAGGCAGGGTGAGGGAGGGGTAAGGTTGAGAGGAGGTAAGATAGCAGGGGTAGGTATGGGTGGGCAGAGTGAGGGAGGGGAAGGCAGAGAGGAGGTAGGGGTAGGTGAGGGTAGGCAGGGTGAGGGAGGAGTAAGGCAGAGAGGAGGCAGGGGTAGGGTGAGGTTGGGGTGAGGCAGGGTGAGGGAGGGGTAAGGTAGAGAGGAGGTAGGGGTAGGCAGGGTGAGGAAGGAGTAAGATAGAGAGGAGGTAGGATAATAGGAGTAGGCAGGGGTAAGGCAGAGAGGAGGTAGGATAGTAGGGTGAGGGAATGGGTAAGGCAGAGAGGAGGTAGGATAGCAGGGTGAGGGAGGGGAAAGGAAGAGAGGAGGTAGGATAGTAGGGGTAGGTAGCGGTAGGTAGGGTGAGGGAATGGGTAAGGCAGAGAGGAGGTAGGATAGCAGGGGTAGGTAGGGGTAGGCAGGGTGAGGGAGGGATAAGGCAGAGAGAAGGTAGGATAGTAGGGGTAGGCAGGGTGAGGGAGGGGTAAGGCAGAAAGGAGGTAGGATAGTAGGGGTAGGTAGGGGTAGGCAGAGTGAGGGAGGGGTAAGACAGAGAGGAGGTAGGATAGTAGAGGTAGGTAGGGGTAGGCACGGTAAGGGAGGGGTAAGGCAGAGAGGAAGTAGGATAGCAGGGGTAGGCAGGGTGAGGGAGGGGTAAGGCAGAGACGAGGTAGGATAGTAGGGGTAGGCAGGGTGAGGGAGAGGTAAGGGTGAAGGAGGGGTAAGGCAGAGAGGAGGTAGGATAGTAGGGGTAGGAAGGATGAGGGAGAGGTAAAGCAGAGAGGAGGTAGGATAGTAGGGGTAGGTAGGGGTAGGCAGGGTGAGGCAGAGGTAAGGCAGAGAGGAGGTAGGATAGTTGGGATAGGTAGGGTGAGGGAGAGGTGAGGCAGAATGGAGGTAGGGGTAGGCAGGGTGAGGCAGAGGTAAGCACGGTCAGGCAGGGTGGCAGGGTGGTAGGTAGAGGGTGAAGCAGGGAGAGGTTATGGGTAGGTAGGGAGGTGCGTAGGGGGTAGGCAGGGTGAGGTTAGAGGTAGGTAGGGTGAAAGGTAGTGATAAGGAATCGTGTGCTTGGGCAGGCAAGGTGAGGCAGGGTGACAGGTGGGTGTCAGGAGGGTAGGGCTGGGCTTGAGGCAGGGGCAGACAGGGTAAGGTTTGGGTGAGGGAAGGTGGGCAAGGGTAGGCAGGGTGAGGGTAAGGGGGGGTAGGTAGGGTGAGGCAGGGTAAGGGTGTGTAAGAGAGACAGGAAGAAGTAGGGCTGAAGTGAGAATAAAGGGTGAGGAGAGAGAGAGAGAGAGAGAGAGAGAGAGAGAGAGAGAGAGAGAGAGAGAGAGCACATACATCAACACCACACTAAAAAGGCCAACCAATTCACCACAAAATGTTACACACACACACACACACACACACACACACACACACACACACACACACACACACACACACACACAAACACAGAGACACACACACACACACACTCAAAATACAAAAATCCACCTCATGACCAAAAAAAAAAAAAAAACTAAATCATTTTCACATCAGCCAAACAGAAATTCAATCCAATATTATTTTTCCATATCATTTTTTCTCCATCCTGAGTGAGTGATTTCAGTGTTGCATAATATTTTGTGGTACTGCAGAGGCCAGCATAGGAATTAATGGCAAAAACACGCGGAGGGGAGGTGTGTGTGTGTGTGTGTGTGTGTGTGTGTGTGTGTGTGTGTGTGTGTGTGTGTGTGTGTGTGTGTGTGTGTGTGTGTGTGTGTGTGTTTTTCCATGGGTGCTCTCTGGCAATAAAGACAGTTCGATTATTCTTTACTAACCCCTTTGAGTGTGTGTGTGTGTGTGTGTGTGTGTGTGTGTGTGTGTGTGTGTGTGTGTGTGTGTGTGTGTGTGTGTGTGTGTGTGTGTGTGTGTGTGTTCATATTTACCAAGACGATTTTATGCTTCTTAAGAGGGTACCATTCCCCCCCTCCCTCCCTCTCTCTCTCTCTCTCTCTCTCTCAAATCTGCCTCACACTCCCCTCTTTTGTCTTCCCAACCTCTCTCTCTTTCCCTCTCTTTCTTTTTACTCTCTTCCTCTCTTTAATCCAACCTCCCTCCCTCTAACTCCCCTCTATCTTTCTCTCTCCCTCTCTCTAACTCCACTCTCTCTCACTCTCTCACTTTCTCACACAGCTGCAGAGGCGGAACTAGAGCCCGGACGAGAGGTGTATCTGCGAGAGGGAAGTCAACTGGTGCTGGTGTGTGAGGTCAGAGGATGTCCACCACCTGCCTTACCTGCCTTCATGTACCGCCACCAGGTAGGCAAGGAGAGGCAGGAGGGGCAGAGGAATGAAGCTGGGTGGGGCAGGAGAGGCAGGGGGAGGCAGAGGAGTGAGACAAGTGAGGCAGAGGAGTGAGATAAGTGAGGCAGAGGAGGCAGAGGAATGGAGATGGGTGAAGCAGGGGAGGCAGAGGAGTGAAGATGAGTGAGGCAGAGGAGTGGAAGTGGGTGAGGCAGGGGAGGCAGAGGAGTGAAGGTGGGTGTGGCAGGGGAGGCAGAGAAGTGGAGGTGGGTGAGGCAGGGGAGGCAGAGGAGTGGAGGTGGGTGAGGCAGGGGAGGCAGAGGAGTGAAGATGAGTGAGGCAGGGGAGGCAGAGGAGTGGAAGTGGGTGAGGTAGGGGAGGCAGAGGAGTGGAAGTGGGTGAGGTAGGGGAGGCAGAGGAGTTGAGCAGGGTGAGGCAGGGGAGTGAAGATGGGTGAAGGAGGGGAGGAGAGGAGTGAAGGTAGGGGAGGCAGAGGAGTGGAAGTGGGTGAGGAAGGGGAGGCAGAGGAGTGGATGTGGGTGAGGCAGGGGAGGCAGAGGAATGAAGGTGGGTGAGGCAGGGAGGAAGAGGAATGAAGGTGGGTGAGGCAGGGAGGCAGAGGAATGAAGGTGGGTGAGGCAGGGAGACAGAGGAGTGGAGGTGGGTGATGCAGGGAAGGCAGAGGAGTGAAGGTGGGTGAGGCAGGGGAGGTAGAGGAGTGGATGTGGGTGAGGCAGAGGAGTGGAGGTGGGTGAGGCAGGGGAGGCAGAGGAGTGAAGATGGGTGAGGCAGGGGAGGCAAAGGAGTGAAGATGGGTGAGGCAGGGGAGGCAGAGAAGTGGATGTGGGTGAGGCAGGGGAGGCAGAGGAGTGAAGATGGGTGAGGCAGGGGAGGCAGAGGAGTGGAGGTGGGTGAGGCAGGGGAGGCAGAGGAGTGGAGGTGGGTGAGGCAGGGGAGGCAGAGGAGTGGAGGTGGGTAGGCAGGGGAGGCAGAGGAGAGAAGGTGGGTGAGGCAGGGGAGGCAGAGGAGTGGATGTGGGTGAGGCAGGGGAGGCAGAGGAGTGGAGGTGGGTGAGGCAGGGGAGGCAGAGGAGTGAAGGTGGGTGAGGGAGGGGAGGCAGAGGAGTGGAGGTGCGTGAGGCAGGGGAGGCAGAGGAGTGGAGGTGCGTGAGGCAGGGGAGGCAGAGGAGTGGAGGTGCGTGAGGCAGGGGAGGCAGAGGGAGTGGCTGGGAGAGGCAGGGAGAAGAGGGTGAGCAAAGGAACTAAATTAAGGGATGAGTTGCGGTGGGCAGGGAGAGGCAGGCAGAGGCAGAGAAGAGGCATGGAGAGGCAAGGGAGAGGCAGAGAGAGGTAAGGAGACGCAGGGAGAGGTAGGGAGAGACAGGGAGAAGAGGGGGAACAAAGGAACTAACCAAAGGAGAAAAATGGGGTGGGCAGGAAGGTAAGAAGTTTCGTAAAGGAAGGGGTTGGGGACGGCAGGAAAAGGTAGGGGAAGGAAAGGTAAGAGAGAGGCAGGGAGAGGCAGGAGGTAGGGAGAACAGAGGAGAAGGAGGAGGAGGAGGAGGAGGTCAGAGAGAGTGAGAAGGAGGAGATGAAAAGAAAAGGAAGCGAAAATAAAGATCAATAAATAAAAAGTCAATGATAAAAATAAAACACAAAAAAACTATACAACACACGTGAAAGGAAAGGAAAACAAACAAACATTATTTAGATTTATAGTGGGAAAAAAACACTGAATGATCTTTTTTCTTACGTCTTACTTTGGGGACATAGATTATATACTTCTACACCTGAGGCCAAGGTGAGTCATACAAGCTCCTTCACCTTTCACCTTAGGAGAATATATTACAGGTATGTATGACTGGAAAGATTAAATGGAAGGAAAGGTTATTGCGTGCCCTCTCTCTCTCTCTCTCTCTCTCTCTCTCTCTCTCTCTCTCTGTTTTCCTATCCTACTTTCAGAACTTTAGCAATTAAAGAGCAAGTTTCTCTACTACTATTGAAGTCTGTGTGGTCTATGTAACTCTCTTTCTTTTATTCCTTCTGTTCTCTTCCTGTCATATATCTATTAGCTCTGAACACACACACACACACACACACACACACACACACACACACACACACACACACACACACACACACACATATTCTCTCTCTCTCTCTCTCTCTCTCTCTCTCTTTGACATTCAAGCCACCTTAAGACTGTCTAGAAGAAGAATATGTGCTTTTTTACACTTTACGTCTCTCTCTCTCTCTCTCTCTCTCTCTCTCTCTCTCTCTCTCTCTCTCTCTCTCTAACTCCTCAAGACTTTCTGGAAGCTTAAGAGTTTTTTTATTTTTATAAAACGTAAAGTCTTCAGGCTATGAAAAAGTAAGAGTGAGAGAGAGAGAGAGAGAGAGAGAGATAGGACAGTGTGTGTGTGTGTGTGTGTGTGTGTGTGTGTGTGTGTGTGTGTGTGTGTGATAGACCTGTCTGTCTGTCTGTCTGTCTCTCTCTCTCTCTCTCTCTCTCACACACACACACACACACACACACACACACACACACACACACACACACACACACACACACACACACACGCGCGGCGGGGGGGCAGAGTATGAGAAATTATGCGAAGTGTGCATGATAAATGATAAGGAGTCACAGGGCGCCGTGGGGTACGTGTTGGGATATTGGGAGGAACAGAAAAAAATATAAAAACACAACACAGACTGCAAAATAGAGGGCTGTGTGTGAACTGGAGAGTGGCTTGGTGGTATAGGAGGTAAAATAAAGAAAGAAAGAATACGGATGGATATACTATAGGTAGATACAGACTGATAGAGAAATATATAATGGCTGAGAGATACAGAAGGAAAGGCAATTGGATGCAAATAGGTGATCATGCTCAGATGGACAGTCGCAAATAGAAAGATATATAGACACATAGATAGCTACTGACAGAGTGTGTGTGTGTGTGTGTGTGTGTGTGTGTGTGTGTGTGTGTGTGTGTGTGTGTGTGTGTGTGTGTGAGAGAGAGAGAGAGAGAGAGAGAGAGAAGCACCTCAACAATACACCCACTCTCATCCACTTAGGCTAAAATCCTTCTCTTTGTGAGGTAGGCTGAATTCCACAAGAGGCTCACTATGGATTTTATGTTCAGTTGTTCAGTGGCACAAAGTTCTTAGGCTGGTGAACTACCCCTGAACTACAAGGGGGTAGGTTAGGCTCCCTCCACCTTATACAAACACACACACACACACACACACACACACACACACACACACACACACACACACACACACACACACACACACTCTTTTTTTCTCTCTCTCTCTCTCTCAAACTGACGCCGCAAAGGGCCCTATTCGCATCGGGATGGGTTAAAGTTAGCTCACAGAGAGAGAGAGAGAAAGCTTAAAAAGGAACAGTGTGTGATCCACCCTTTTCAGCTATCTGCATATATCCCCACAGGCTCTCTCTCTCTCTCTCTCTCTCTCTCTCTCTCCCCTTATTCTTAATCCTTCTTTCTTTGTCATCTCAGTGTGTTCTCTGTCTGTCTGTCTGTCTGTCTGTCTGTCTGTCTCTCTCTCTCTCTCTCTCTCCTAACTTCACTATCTCTTTCACTACTCTCTCTCTCTCTCTCTCTCTCTCTCTCTCTCCCCCTTCCCTGTGCTCAATTCCCAATCCCTTAATCCTTCCACGTCTCTCTTTCATTCTCACTCATTCTTTGTCATTCTCCACATTTTATCCTCTAGGACTTCCAATTCTCTCTCTCTCTCTCTCTCTATTTTTCCTGTCTCATCCTTTCCTCCATCCTTCCTTCTTTCCATCCATCCATCCTTCCTTCCTTCCTTCCATCCATCCATCATTCCATCCATCCATCCTTCCTTCCATCCCTCCATCCATCCCTCCTTCCTTCCTTCCATCCATCCATCACTCCTTCCATCCATCCATCCATCTATCCATCCATCCATCCATCCTTCCTTGCTTCCATTCCTTCTCAAAATCAGTATACCCTTTCTTTAATTTTCTTTCTTTCCTTCCTACTCTCGTCTTTCGCTATTCCTCTTTAATCCTACATCTCTCTCTCTCTCTCTCTCTCTCTCTCTCTCTCTCTCTCTCTCTCTCTCTCTCTCTCCCTCTCTCTCTCTCTCTCTCTCTCTCCCAATCTTTCAGCTTAGCTTCAACTTTTTCTCCTTTGCATTCTTCCCTCCCTTCTCTCACTCTCCTCCAAGCTATCCACTTCCATTAATCTCTCTCTCTCTCTCTCTCTCTCTCTCTCTCTCCACTTTCCCTCCTTTCCTCTTATTTCCATTACCTCCAAATCTCATCCACTCCTCCCTATCCCTCCAATTCACCCTTCCTATCTCTCACCCTTTCTCCCTTCTTATCTCTCACCCTTCTGTCCTCCTATCTTCCTCCCTCCAACCCTCCTTCACTATCACACACACACACACACACACACACACACACACACACACACACACGCACACACACACACACACACACTTGTTTCACTAGGTCCTATAATTTTTCCTTCCATTCCCCCCCCCCACTCTCTCTCTCTCTCTCATAGTATATAAACTTTCACCCACACCAGCGACGCATGCCTAAGTAACCGACTTAAGGATCAGAGGTAACAGAAGTTTGAGAGAGAGAGAGAGAGAGAGAGAGAGAAATGGGAGGCAGAAGAGAGATAATTAGGGGGTGGGGTGTGGAAGTGTGTGTGTGTGTGTGTGTGTGTGTGTGTGTGTGTGTGTGTGTGTGTGTGTGTGAGAGAGAGAGAGAGAGAGAGAGAGAGAGAGAGAGAGAGAGAGAGAGAGAGAGAGAGAGATGGGTCAGGAGATCAGGCTGGTCATGTCACAATTTTTTAACGTACGTGGTGTGTGTGTGTGTGTGTGTGTGTGTGTGTGTGTGTGTGTGTGTGTACAGAGAGTGATGAGTCATGAGTGAGTTGTTTGTTTTGTTTGTTTTTGTAGTTTTCTTTTTCAGCCTTGTATTGATGGGTGTGTGTTGTGAGGATATCTATCTATCTATCTATCTGTCTCTATGTTCATCTGTCTGTCTGTCTATCTGTTTGTATGTCTGTCCATCCTTCCACCCAACCATCCACCCATCGATCTATCTACCTATCTCTCTATCGTCATCCATGTACCTACCCATCTATCTATCCATCCATCCATCTACCTATCTATCTATTCATCCACCTACCTACAAATCTATCCATCCACCTATCTCTCCATCCATCAATTCATCTATCTATCTATCTATCTACTGTATACATTGTTAATAACTCTGTCTATCCAATCAATTTAATGGGGCACGATGAACCAATGTCTCAGGCTCTCATTAACCATATTACTAAATCAATTAATCAATCAATCAATCAATCAATCAATCAATCAAACGTCCTTCATCTTTCAATTCTCTCCTTACCTCTACTCCTGGCTCAGTTGCATAGTAGTTTCCCTCCCATACATCAATCAACTAATCAACTATCTCACTGATCAATCATCTAATCAATCAACCAATCAAGTATCTCACTGATCAATCATCTAATCAACCAATCAATCACTCCTTACATATCAATCGTCTTCTCACTCCTATACTCCGTTCACTTTAAGCTGGCATAAAGTTGCCATCTATCATCTTCAACGTTCAATTGTCACACGAGATTAGCACCAGAATATGGCGCTAATCACGAAGAAGTTCTATGCAAAGTTGGTTGAGTCGTAGCATCGCCTTGTGCCACTGAGCTAGGGATATAGGCTGAAAAAGGCCGAAAAAAAAAAAATAAAAATAAATAAAAACGAAGAGCAGTGGCAGTCCCCCTCCCAAATGGAAAGTAAAATATTATGGGAGAAAACCGTAGACTTTTGCGCCTCTCTTGAGCTGGCCTTTTCCTGTTATATTGTTAATTTCATTTTGGGATTATTCTGGGGGTTATTATTATTATTATTATTATTATTATTATTATTATTATTATTTGGTTCAATAGGGTGTGATTTGATAACAGCTTTCATCTCTCACTCTCTCTCTCTCTCATAGCAACAATCACTTCCCATGTCTGCATAAGCTTCAGCATTCCTATTATGTTTTGTTTTTTAATTTTCTCTAGGCTCTTTTTTCCACTACACAGCAGTTTTGGTTGTGTGTGTGTGTGTGTGTGTGTGTGTGTGTGTGTGTAATTCATCGGGTCGGTCAGGATCAATTGATGGTCGTGATTGTCAGCTTTTACCCTCTCGGAAGGGAGCCGAGAGCTCATATAGTCCGATCTGAGGGCAAGGCTGTGACCTTCACACACGCACACACCCGTCCCCTTGCTCAAGGGGGACAGTAACCACCCACTTCGTCAGTGAAACTTTTCGCAACCTGAGCGAGGCGCGAACTCCCGTCCACCAGTTGGCAAGCGAGAACGTTACCACTGCACCAGCGAGCGGTGTGTGTGTGTGTGTGTGTGTGTGTGTGTGTGTGTGTGTGTGTGTGTGTGTGTGTGTAACTCACTTTCTATCTATCTCTCTACCTATTTACTTGTGAATATATATATATATATATATATATATATATATATATATATATATATATATATATATATATATATATATATATATCATTCATCTCCATGTATTTGTCATATCTACATACTGTTTACTTTTCTATCCATCTTTATCTATTTCCAATACTGTATGAACATACCACCTATGTATTTATGTATAAGTGTGTACGACTATGTATGAATGCATGTACGGTTTCAAAGAGTGTGTAAGTATGTATGTTCGCAAGTATGTATGTATCTACGTACGTATGTATGCATGCAAGTATGTAGGTATGTTTGCATGTATGTATGTTTGTTTGCATATACGTATGTATGTTTGTATGTATGTACAGTATGTATGTATGATGGAAGTGACTCTCTTCCGCCTCCAATTTTTCGGGTACTCGTAAAAATAACAGAAAATAAAATTCACACACACACACACACACACACACACACACACACACACAATCAGTTTCCATTCTATATTGGGTTTACGAATGGGAATGGTTAAGGGGAGGGAAGGGAAGGGGAGGGGAGGGGAGGGAAGGGGAGGGAAGGGAAGGGAAGGGAAGGGAAGGGAAGGGAAGGGAAGGGAAGGGAAGGGAAGGGAAGGAAGGGAGGGAAAGGGAATGAAGGGAAGGGAAGGGAGGGGAAGAAAAGGGAAGAGAAGGGAGGGGAAGGGGAGGGGAGAGAAAGGAAGGGAAGGGAAGGGAAGGGAAGGGGAGGGGAGTTTACTAGTAGGACGTTATTTATTTTATATCTCTTTTTCAGATTACCTCTCTCTCTCACTCTTACATCTATCAATCTATCTATCTATCTTTCACTACCTATCTATATCATTCCTTCCTATCGATCAATCAATTCTCTCTCTCTCTCTCTCTCTCTCTCTCTCTCTCTCTCTCACCTGCACATCCACCTAACCTCTCCACTTTTCTCTCTCTGCAGGTGTTAAGAGGAACGGAAGTGGAGGAAGGTTACGTCACAGCCTCTCCACCCCCTCCCTCCACCTCCTCCACGCCCCTCCCCCCCTCCACATCCACCCCTCTCCCCTCCACATCAAGCAAGTCTTCCTCCACTTCTATAGCATCTAAAAATCCACCTACTACTACTACTACTAACCATCTACCACTATCTACCACAACTACTACTAACAACTATCACCTCCCACCATCCACCACAGCTAACCATCACCAGCAACCACAACTACCACCACCCACCACAACTACCACCCCACCGACTACTACCACAACTACCACAAACCTTCCTACCACAATTACCACCACCACCC
>NC_136980.1:5610000-5620000 GCF_032717465.1 Coenobita brevimanus | reverse complement strand
TGTTGCTGTTTGCTGATGATACAGTATTGTTGAGTGAAGATGAATGGGAGTTGCAAGGTTTGGTGAATGAATTTGGGACAGTGTGTAGGAAGAAGAATCTGAAAGTTAATGTAAACAAGAGTAAAGTTATGGTGTTTGAGAGGAATGAAGTCACAGAATGTACAGTGAGGTTGGATGGTGAGGATATGGAGAATGTGAGTGCATTCAAGTACTTGGGTAGTGTGATGAGTAAGGATGGAACTTTGGAGGATGAAGTGCGTGAAAGGGTACAGCAGGGAAGGAAGGTTGTTGGTACACTGAAACCAGTGATGAGAAATAGGGAGGTGAGTACGGAAGTTAAGTCACTGCATGATAGTATTGTGATCCCTACCCTGACGTATGGAAGCGAGGCATGGACCTTGCAAGAGGGGAATAAGTCAAGAGTGAGAGCAGTGGAAATGAGTTACTTGAGAGGAGCATGTGGAGTGACGTGGAGGGACAGGTTGACGAATGAAGAAGTGAAAGAACGTTGTGGGGTGGATGTGGATGTGGTTGAGAAAATTAGGAGAATTACACTGAGGTGGTTTGGACATGTGGAGAGAATGGAGAATGAAAGACTGACTAAGAGGGTGTATGTAGGTGAGGTGGAGGGAGGGAGAGGGAGGGGAAGACCGAGGATGAGGTGGAGGGATGGAGTTGAGAGGTATATGAGGGAGGGGGGAGTGAGTTTGGGGGAGGGTAGTCAAATGGTGGGTGACAGAGCGACTTGGAGACATTTTGTCTGCGGCCACCCTTTGCGGGATTAGGGCGTCGGGCTATAGATAGATAAACAACCCTGTCTTGCAACCAACACGTGACTTTAGTTACTTTCCCGCTCTTAAAACTCAAGTGAAATACATACACGTGAAATACATACAACTGAAATACATACACATGAAATACATACACGTGAAATACATACAACTGAAATACATACACATGAAATACATACACGTGAAATGGCAGTAGCAGGAACAAAATGAGAAGCAGGTCAGTGGAGTGAAGGGATTGAAATTGGACTCGGTGACAACACTGAAAATCCTACCAACTAAATAAACATAAATCAATCAACAAGGGAGGTTATATTATGGACAGAGGAATCCTAGCGGTAAAAAAAATAACAGGAAAAATAAAAATAAAAAAAATCTTGGAATGGAACTCACCTCGTAATGTGAAGCACTGAAGCCGAGATAGTGAAACGTGGGTGGCATTACCCGTAGACTTCAGCATCATTTTGACTCCTGTGAAATAAAAGAAAAATACATATAGATAGATTGATAGACTGAGAGAGAGATAAAGAGAGAGAGAGAGAGAGAGAGAGAGAGAGAGACAGAATTACTGCAATCCTGATTTAAAACCCGACCTCTGTCTTTTTCCTGACGAATCGATTGATGGAAGGGATAATGAGAGCAATCTGCGTTCCTTTTGTGAGTTAAAAATAAAGGAACGAGGGCATTTCTCTCTCTCTCTGTCTGACTCTCTCTCTCTCTCTCTCTCTCTCTCACGCATTTATTTTCTAATGAGCTGTGATTATTATATTTTTTTGTGAGTGAGAAGAGAGCAAGGCATGTCTCTCTCTCACTACTTAACCTACCGTACTGTCCACCGAACTGGTCTCTCTCTCTCTCTCTCTCTCTCTCTCTCTCTACCTACCTACCTACCTACATACATACATACATACCTAAACTGACAGGTAACAAAAAATAAATAAACAATAACACAGGTATTCCCATTGCCTAATGAACTCAGGTATGAAATTAAAACTTGGCCCCAAAAAAATATTTATACAGATTAAATTTTTAGCATAGTTTTCCAAATTTGCTTTTTTCCCCAATAGCATAAAGGAATGTGAACGATTATGTTTTTTGAATACCCCAAAAATGTCAGTCTCAATTATGATGATTGATAGATAGATAGATAGATAGATATGGATAGACAGAGAGAGATAGACAGACTGGCTGATTGATAGACAGATGACAGATAAATTGATAGACAGACAGATAGGTAGATAGATGGATGAATGGATGGATATATATACTTATAGACAGATAATGACATAAGAAGATAGACAGATAGATGGATGGATAGATGGACGGATGGATACAGACTGACGGATGGATGGAGAGAGAGAGAGAGAGAGAGAGAGAGAGAGAGAGAGAGAGAGAGAGAGAGTTGCATTTCACGAGCAGGAGAGCTGGGTTCGTATTTTCGTCGGTTAAGGAAGCACCCTGACACCTCTTCCTTAGCGATTTATTTTTTTGTTATGCCTGGTTAATATTCCTAACACCTCTTCCTAAGATACTGCATTTTGGATATGGGTGGTTAACATTCCTAACACCTCTTCCTGAGAGATTTATTTCTGGATGTGGCTGGTTAATATGCTTCTCTACGTTCTTTACGCAGTGTATGGCGATAGTGTAATGATTTATCTAACAAGAGGGGAAAATAAGGTGTAATAAGCAAAATAAGTAGCTTAGGAAAAGGCGTTAGAGAGCTTAACCAATGGGATTAATGACCCTGATATATTCTTCTACGGTACTCTCTCTCTCTCTCTCTCTCTCTCTCTCTCTCTCTCTCTCTCTCTCTCTCTCTCTCCACCGTACTACGTGCAAAACCAGCTAAAGATCAATAAAAAAAATCCCAGAGCCAAATCAACATGAAAGAACTACTGCATCATATATTAAAAAGATACAGACACATACAAAATACAAAACACACACATATATATAGATTCTTGATAATAAAAAAGATAGTGAGTTTTGAGAGCGAGAGTTGTAATATATCTTTTGGTACGAGTTACAGAAAGGTTACATAAATTTTTACATTTGAAGCATGGTGACATTGATATTATTAATATTATTTTATTATTATTATTATTATTATTATTATTACTACTACTACTACTACTACTACTACCACTACTACTACAATGGCACTACTACTACTACTACTACTATTGTTATTATTATTATTATTATTATTATCATTATTATTTTACCATGGACAGCACATGACCATTACATCCACTGGGGAGATAATTTTCAAAGTGAAGCAATTTGAATGTCTCCTTTCATCCCTTCAGAACGACCTCTCAGTCTAACCTAATCTAACCCAAACTAACACCACGCTAAGAAAAGACCTCGTAATGAAAGCGTCGGATCTAACATACAAATACTTATAAAACTAGAATATTAATTAGCTAGCATAGGCCTTGTGTGTATATTAGAAGTTAGAAATAAGTTTTACATTCATATTTCATGTGTAGGTATTAACAACTCCATTTAAATTACAATGTATATGTATAATGTATAAGAATGTATGGATGAAAGGGATAACGGGGGAAGGATGGCAGGATGTATGAAGAAATTTGATGTATGTATTATGTATTAAAATTTATGATGGGATGATTTATGACACAAAGGTGGTAATGTGTGTGTGTGTGTGTGTGTGTGTACAAATGAATAGCAACAGGTTTCTTGTGTATGTCCGATATATACTGTATGTACGTATATATGTATGCACCTATGTATGTGTAGGTATGTAGGTATTCATGTACCTAAGTATGTATGCAATTCTCTCTCTCTCTCTCTCTCTCTCTCTCTCTCTCTCTCTCACACACACACACACACACACACACACACACGTCAACTCTGATACAAACAACCACAATATACGGGACAACCACATGAACGGCCTAAGTTTACATATGACAGCATGTACGTGTCAAAATCCGTACACATGTATGAAACAAACATGTGCGTATTTATGAGAGGACGACCATAGCGTGTCAAGGGGTGCTTAAAAGGATAACTGGCTGTGTGTGTGTATCGGTTTGTGTGTGAGTGTGTGTGCGTGTGTGTGTAAGTGTCTGGGTGTGCAATGTGCGTGTAAAAGAGAATATATGCGTCTACGTACGAAGAGAACTGACGAGTGTGTGTGTGTGTGTGTGTGTGTGTGTGTGTGTGTGTGTGAACTGGCATCTATATGCGTGTGTGTGTGCCTAACTGCAGACTAGAAACACACACCTATGTATATTTCAGCGAATCGAATTATAGACAAGAGTAAGTGAAACATGGGTAGCAATTTCCGTAGACTTTCTGTACACTTTCGATTCGCTAACAATGACATAAACGTTATTCATTTCTGTCTCTGTCTGTCTATTGTCTGTTTCTCCGTCTCTCTCACTCACTCGCTCGCTCACTTGATCTTTCTTTCTTTCTCAACCTCTCATACAGACAGACACTGGAGTTTTCAGCAATTTGTTTTTTAGTGGCAGTAAGATTAATGTCCGTGTGTTGTCTGTCTCATCAACTCACTCACTTACATTATTCTCTCTCTCTCTCTCTCTCTCTCTCTCTCTCTCTCTCTCTCACACACACACACACACACACACACAACCCCAGGTACATAAGCATATTAAGCCTTGTCACAGCGCAACACAATGCTTAAATCGTCACAGAAAATAATTTAAAAAAAAATGCTTAGGTAGGAATCCCTTTGAAAAATGGTAACGTGACATTTACATATAGAAATTAACCTTTTTTATTATACACGGGGATGTAAGCAGTGTGTGTGTGTGTGTGTGTGTGTGTGTGTGTGTGTGTGTGTGTGT
The DNA here is from genome assembly GCF_032717465.1 of Coenobita brevimanus. Lineage (NCBI taxonomy): Eukaryota > Metazoa > Arthropoda > Malacostraca > Decapoda > Coenobitidae > Coenobita > Coenobita brevimanus. Next base: position 5,615,370 of record NC_136980.1, on the reverse strand, counting down.
GTGTGTGTGTGTGTGTGTGTGTGTGTGTGTGTGTGTGTTAGAAATATCCATGTGTGATTTAGTGTGTGGGATTAAAAGCAAAAGTAAGTGAAACGTGGGTAGCAATTTCCGTAGACTTCTGGGAGGTTAATATGCCTCCAGTAAGGATAACACGAACGTTTTTTTCCGTCTGTCTGTTTGTATCTCTTTCTGGCTCACTCACTCGCTTGCTCTTTCTTTCTTTCTCTACTAGCTCTTGCTTTCTCTAACCCCTCATACAGACAGACACAGGAGTTCTCGGTAATTTGTGTCCACTGGCGATAAGACTGTCTGCCTGTTCACTCTTTCTTTCTCTCTCTCTCTCTCTCTCTCTCTCTCACACACACACACAGACACACACACACACACACACACACACACGCACACACGCGCGCGGGCGCGCATATTAAGCCTTCTATCAGCACAACACAAGGCTTAAATATTCACCAAAAATGCAGGAATCCCTTTGAAATGACAGGAGTGTTACATTTGCATACAGGAACAACCCTGTTTTACTATATACACGTGTGTGTGTGTGTGTGTGTGTGTGTGTGTGTGTGTGTGTGTGTGTGTGTGTGTGTGAGTGCGTGCGTGCAGAAACGGACATATGTATAACTTAAATCTGTGTGCGTATGTACATGTCTGCAGAGGTACACATGTATCTTAAAACAATTATGCTTGTGTGAAAGTGGCCATGCAGATGTATGGCTGTGGCTATGTACGTGTAGCAGTCACATGTGTACAAAAACGGTCACGTATTTGCAAAAAAACCGCCATGTACGAAAAAATTCATGTGCGTTTTATTACTTAGGTATGAAAACGGTCATATGAGTGTAAAAAACAATTATGTGCGTGTGAAGATGATCCTCCATGTGCACAAACACCCATGTACGTATGAACTGGGTCATGTATGTATGCTCCTTTGTATACTAGGGGTTCTTAAGCGTCAAAGTCTAAGTGGATATACACTGATCTCTGACTCTTATGGGGTAAGGGGTTCGCTCTCTCTCTCTCTCTCTCTCTCTCTCTCTCTCTCTCTCCCTCAGTCACTCACTCACTCACTCACTCTGTCTGTCTGTCTGTCTCTCCCTCTCTCTCTCTCACTCACACACACACACACACACACACACACACACACACACTACCTACCTACCTATCTCTCTTCATAATACACATACATAAATATTGATGAATTCATACATACATTTAAATATAGATGGACAGATAAAGAGAGACTGAAACAATGACACCTAGCCAGAGAGAGAGAGAGAGAGAGAGAGAGAGAGAGAGAGAGAGAGAATCATCACATACCCCTCTATCTCCAACTTCTGACTCACTCTGTACATTATTTAACAATCCCAAATGAAGCACATACAGGGAGAACAAAAAATATTAACTCCTATGCTATGCTATGCTATGTGGGAAGTTAGCAGGTTTTCTATGTGTGCTAAATTGCTATGTTGTAAAGTAGGCTATGTTATGTGTAGACTTATTCTCAATACAATGCTATAAATATGAGTTAGTTGTTTTATTGCTCCTATAAAACGATATGTATGTACAGAATGTGTATGTGTATGTATGTTATGTATGTATGTATAGAATATGCATGCACTGAATATGTATGTGTATGTATGTATGTATTATGTAGATTGACTGATAGATGTAAAAGTAGATAGAGAGGGACAGTTTAATAGATGTCTGCCTGTCTTTCTGTCTGTTTGTCTGCCTATCCGTCTCTCTGTCTGTTTTTGTATCCGTCTGTCTGCCCTCTCTCTCTCTCTCTCTCTCTCTCTCTCTCTCTCTCATCCTTCCTTCCTTCCTTCCTCCCCATAAGAGTGAATCTCGGGGGTAACTTGGATAAAATGAGGTGGATGTGGATCTGAATTTTTTTGTAATACTATTTGCGGCAAGTTAGAGGAGGAAGGAGAGAGAGAGAGAGAGAGAGAGAGAGAGAGAGAGAGAGAGAGAGAGAGAGAGAGAGAGAGAGAGAGAGAGCAATTTTTTATGACGTGAGAAAAGTTGTAAAGGAGAACAGGAAGGAAGGAAGGAAAGAAGGAAGGATGGGTGGGAGGGAGGGAGGGAGGGAGGGAGGAAGGGAGGGAGGGAGGGAGGGAGGGAGGGAAGGAAGGAAGGAGGTAGGAAGGGATGAAAGAGAGAAAAAATTGAGAAAACAGGAAATTATCTCTACATACAACGTTCGCTCTCTTTTCTCTCTCTCTCTCTCTCTCTCTCTCTCTCTCTCTCTCTCTCTCTCTCTCTCTCTCTCTCTCTCCTAGTAGCCATAATAGATTGCTTTCTACACTAAGTGGCTCTGGAAGTTCCCTAACACCTCTCCCTGAGCGATTTATTTTGCACTTTACAGATTAATGTCCTCTTGTAAAAATCCATGTAAATTATATGGATATGAAAACGAAATAAATACAGGAGAAATACTGAGGGAGATAAATCGCTAAGGAACGGGTGTTAGGAAGGCTACAAGGCCAACATGGATCAAAATCGTGTTGCAAAGGATAGTGAAGAGGCCTGAGTGACTACGTACTTGGCGAGCATGGGGGTGGTTTTAGGCTGACTGTGTGTGTGTTAGGGAAGAGGTGGTATTGGAGGAAGGGTTTTTCAGGTACAAAAGGGTAGATTATGAATGATTGGCTTAGCTGGGATAGACTGTGCCACTTCACTACACTACACTAAACTTCGCTTGACTACACTTCACTACATTGCACTTCACTACACTATACTACACTTCACTACACTACACTTCACTTCACTACACTACACTACACTACACTTCACTTCACTACACTTCACTACATTGCATTTCACTACACTATACTACACTTCACTACGCTTCACTTCACTTCACTACACTTCACTTCACTACAGTACACTACACTTCACTACACTACACTTCACTACACTACACTTCACTACACTACACTTCACTACAGTACACTTCACTTCACTACACTAAACTTCGCTTGACTACACTTCACTACACTATAATATACTTCACTACATTGCACTTCACTAAAATATACTACACTTCACTATGCTTCACAACACTACACTACACTTCACTATACGTCATTTCACTACACTGCACTTCACTTCACTACCCATCACTACACCACACTTCACTTCACTATAGTACACTTCACTACACTACACTACACTACACAAATACACTAACTACACTACAATATACTAACTACACTACCGTACGCTCTCTCTCTCCCTCTCACTCACTCTCTCTCTCTCTCTCTCTCTCTCTCTGATCTCTCTCTCTCTCTCTCTCTCTCTCTCTGACACTACACTACAATATACTACACAATATACTAACTACACTACCATACGCTCTCTCTCTCTCTCTCTCTCTCTCTCTCATTATTCAGAGACCATGAATAACACAAGCTCTCTCTCTCTCTCTCTCTTTCTTATTCACCCTTCTTTCTTCTTGTTTTCCACCCTTCTTCTTTCTTCTTGTTTTCCTTCCTTCTTCATTAATTCTCATTTTCTCCCTCCTTCCATTTTCTCCCTCCTTTCTTCCTTCTCTCGCCTTTTTATTCCTAACTGTCTTCCTCGTTTCCTTCCATCTCTTCTCTCCTTCTTTCCTTCCTTCATGCTTACCTACCTTCCGTCCTTCCTACCTATCTACCAACCTATCTTTCTTCCTTTATTGTTCCTTCCTTCTTACCTCCCTCCCTCCCTCTCTCCCTACCTACCTTCTTTCCCTCCTTTCTTTCCTTCTTCCTTCCCTCCCTCCTTTGTTTCTTTTTTCCTTCCTTCCCTCCTTTCTTTCTTTCTTCCTTCCTTCCTTCCCTCTTCTCAATCTTACTTCTTCATCTTCCTTCTTTTATCCTTCCCCTGTTTTCCTTCTCTCTTTTTTTCCCTCTTTCGCTTCTTCCCCTCCTTCACAAACACAATACTTTTTCCTTCTTTGAGAGAGAGAGAGAGAGAGAGAGAGAGAGGAACATACACGATTTTTAAACAGATATATTAATCTCCTGATAGAGATATATACAGGCATACACACAGACAAATTGATACAGGAAGACAGACAGAGAGACACAGAAATACAGACAGAGGGATGGATGGATGGATGGATGGATGGATGAATGTATGGATAAAGATGCAGACACACAGAAAGACAAACAGAAAGACAGATAGATAGACAGACAGATAGATAAATAGACAGACAGACTGACAGATAGAGAGATAGATATAGATAGGTAGATAGCGGAAATAGATAAACAAACTGACAGGTACAGACACAGATAGACAGACAGCCACACCCATCCATCCATACATAAACATACACACAGCTATACACACACATACACATATACACAGACAGACAGACAAACACATAACACACACAAAAAAACTTAGGACAGGATTTATGAACAGGGAAAAAAATGAAAAATAAAATGTCTGAAGTAGGAATATATTAAAAAAAAAATCCCCTCGTACCAAAGGGGTCAATCGAGGTCACCGCTCCTTGACCTGACCTATTTTCCTTCATATTTAAATTGGGGTCACCTATTAAGAGAGACGTCAATTCAGCTACGTCTCCTAATGGCGTTTTGGGAAGATTTGCATAGTTGTGTGGTGTGGTGTGGTGTGGTGTGGTGGTGGTGGTTGTGATGATGATGATGATGATGATGATGATGATGATGATGATAATGATGATAATGATGAGGAAAAGGAGAAGGAGGGAGGAAGGAAATTTAATGTAACACTGCAGTTTAAATGCCATAACATTACGGAAATAATAATAATAATCTCTATCTATACCCCAACGCCATAATCCCGCAAAAGGTGGCCGCAAACAAAACATCTCCAAGTCGCTCTGTCACCCACCATTTGACTGCCCTCCCCCCAGCTCACTCCCCCCTCCCTCATATACCTCTCAACTCCATCCCTCCACTTCATCCTCGGTCTACCCCTCCCTCTCCCTCCCTCCACCTCACCTACATACACCCTCTTAGTCAGTCTTTCATTCTCCATTCTCTCCACATGTCCAAACCACCTCAGTGTATTTCTCTTAATCTTCTCAACCACATCCACATCCACCCCACAACGTTTTCACTTCTTCATTCGTCAACCTGTCCCTCCATGTCACTCCACATGCTCCTCTCAGGTAACAGATAATACGGTAATAATAATAATAATAATAATAATAATAATAATAATAATAATAATAAAAGAAACTCGGGCAAGAAAGAAACAAAGGCTTTAATTAGGAGATTTCGGCGCGACTATTGTTTCGGATAAACGCTCAATTTCGGCTCAAATTGTGTTTTTTTTTTTGTTATTGTTGTTATATTATTATTATTATTATTATTATTATTATTA
>NC_136980.1:5597500-5600000 GCF_032717465.1 Coenobita brevimanus | reverse complement strand
TATAAATCTACTAATACTATGAAGTCTATATATTAACTACATAGATAGATAGACAGGATAGATAGATACCGTATATGTAGAGAGAAATAGGTAGACAGAAATTCAGACAGACGGACAGACAAATATAAACAGATATACTCGTACATAGACAAATATGAGAGAGAGAGAGAGAGAGAGAGAGAGAGAGAGAGAGAGAGAGAGAGAGAGAGAGAGAGAGACTACTTACATTATCCCACTTGAAATCTTACTCTCAGCCCACTAACCCCCCCCCCTCTCTCTCTCTCTCTCTCTCTCTCTCTCTCTCTCTCGTTGCTGTTAATATTGATGCTGTTGTTCAAGGCCTTTATTATTATTATTATTATTATTATTATTATTATTATTATTATTATCATTTCTACTACTACTATTTATTTTTTCATATAATTTTTTTCCTATCTTACTCATTGTCTACTAGTCTCTCTCTCTCTCTCTCTCTCTCTCTCTCTCTCTCTCTCTCTCTCTCTCTCTCTCTCTCAAAACAGCACGTAATGACCGAGCTTCAAACTTTTTCCTCCCCCTCTCCCTCCCTCCCTCCCTTTACTATGTCTCTTCTAATTCCTTCTTCCATTCTCTCTCTCTCTCCTTTTCTTAACTCTTTGCCCTTCCTCCCACCTTCGCTCACACACACACACACACACACACACACACACACACACACACACACACACACACACACATACATATCCACCTCTCACATCCACACACATACCACACTCCCCTCACCCACCCCACCCCCACCCCCACACACACACTCATCCCCCACACACACACCTAAAAACAAGCCACACACACACACACACACACACACACACACACACACACACACACACACACCAACTTTTCGCCACTGCGTCAACTCCCTCAAAACAAACACTCGAGAAAAACAATCAGCCCTTGTTTTGAGTTTTTTTTTGACTCACAGATTACGGGTTTTGTGGGCCAGGAGTTGGTGTTTGTGTGTGTGAAATATAGGTCTGTTAGATAGATAGACAAACAGACTGATAGATAGACGGATACACATGACAGATAGAACTTTACTTCCTCTCTGTTATCTTGTTTTTTTCTTGGAGGGAACTATTTAGCGGGTTCCTGGCCTTAGGTTCCTTCTTCCTAACATAAAAAGATAGGTTGATAGATACACAGATAAATAGGTAGATAGATAAAGAAGGGTAGATAAATTATTGGTTTTCATGGGACGCATTTTTGAGCTTATAAAAGTGAAAATATATAAACAAAATACATTCATAAATCTGTATATATCATTTTATATATCTTTACTTCTTATATAACTTGTGATCTGTGTTTACATGTGTATCTGTGTACGTGTGCAGGCGTGTATGTTTTACTTTTTACGCACACAGCATTACTTACGGTCATCTGGTCATCTCTGTGTATATATATATGTATGTGTGTACGTGTATATCTGGGTGTGTGTAAAGGTGTGTGTATAATTTTTACGCACACATAAAATTATTTACGTTCATCTGGTGTTATGTGTGTGTATGTACGCATGTGTGTATGCTCAGTCTACACACAATATCTACGCACACAATTATCGACGGACAATATCTACACACACACACACACACACACACACACACACACACACACACACAATTTCACATCCATTAGACACATTCTCTCTCTCTCTCTCTCTCTCTCTCTCTCTGCTACACACACACACACACACACACACACACACACACACACACACACATTTTCATATTAACCCGCCTATCCCTCGCCACATTCACCCCTCTTCTTAATCAAATGAAAGGATGGTGACATAGAAATATAGACATAGTAATGGGGAGGGGCCATGATTCAAGTCCCATTTCTTACAGGGAATATTGTGAGGGGTGTGTATGTGTGATGTATGTGTGATGTATCTGTGATGTATATGTGATGTATATGTGATGTCCTTGTGATGTATTTGTGATGTCCTTGTGATGTATTTGTGATGTCAGTGTGATGTCCTTGTGATGTATTTGTGATGTCCTTGTGATGTATATGTGATGTACTTGTGATATATATGTGATGTCAATGTGATGTCTTTGTGATGTACATGTGATGTCTGTGTGATGTATTTGTGATGTAGAAGTATTTGTGATGTTATTTGTATGTCTGTCTGTCTATACTCATAAACAGGCCTCCTAGCTCGTGTCTAGAATTGGCTGTGCATCCTCTCTCTCTCTCTCTCTCTCTCTCTCTCTCTCTCTCTCTCACTTCAAAGGTAAGGTGATAATTGGCTTTCTTTGTTGGCCTCTCCCTACAAGTTACGGAAGTGGAGAAGGGAAGGAGAGGAGGAAGGGAGAGAATGGAGGAGGGAGAAGGGATGGAGAGGAGGAAAGAAGAAAAAAGGAGAGGAGGAAGGGAGAGAAAGGAGGAGGGAGAAGAAGGGATGGAGAGGAGGAAGGGAGAGAAAGGAGAAGGGAGAAGAAGGGACGGAGAGGAGGAAGGG
>NC_136980.1:5587500-5592500 GCF_032717465.1 Coenobita brevimanus | reverse complement strand
ATTTTATATCTATTTCATTCTTTCTGTTTCTCTTACTCTTCCTTCTTCCTTTTCCTCACCTTCCCTTCTCTCTCTCTCTCTCTCTCTCCCTCCCTCCCTCTCTCACGCGTATCTTTCATCTGCTATTTATTTCCACCTTCCTTTCAGCGTGACATCCTTCCTTGTTAGCGAAAGAGGGGATGGGAGGCAGCCTGATAAAGAGAGACACAGAGAAAACAGAGCTACATAGAAAGATAACATAGAGACATGCAGAGAGAGAAGACATACAGAGAGACAAAGAAAACAGACACAAAAAAAGCATAAATACAGAGAGACAGAGAAAACACAGACATACAGAGACAAAAAACACTGACATAGACACAGAAAACACAGAGACATACATAGAAAGATAACACAGAGACATGAAGACAGAAAACACAGAGACATAGAGACAGAAAACAGACATAGAAAAAAAGCAGAGAGATACAGAGAGAGAGAAAAAAAACAGAGACACAGACAGAAAACACAGACATACACAGAAAAAACACAGACATACAAAGAAAGATAACACAGAGACATGAAGACAGAAAACGCAGAGACATACAGAGAGACTAAGAAAACAGACATACAAAAAAAGCACAGAGATACAGAGACAGAGAAAACATAGAGACATAGAGAGAGACAAAGAAAACAGACATACAAAAAACACAGATATAAATATATATATAGAGAGAGAAAACACTGAGACAGACAGAGAAAACATACAAAAAAAGGACAGAGATACAGAGAGACATAGAAAACATAGAGACATACAAAGACGAGGGAAAAACACAGACACACTGACAGAAAACACAGACATACAAAGATAACACAAAGACATGAAGACAGAAAACACAGATACAGGCAGAGACAGAAAACACAGATACAGGCAGAGACAGAAAACACAGATACAGGCAGAGACAGAAAACACAGATACAGGCAGAGCGACAGAAAACACAGATACAGGCAGAGCGACAGAAAACACAGATACAGGCAGAGCGACAGAAAACACAGATACAGGCAGAGACAGAAAACACAGATACAGGCAGAGACAGAAAACACAGATACAGGCAGAGACAGAAAACACAGATACAGGCAGAGACAGAAAACACAGATACAGGCAGAGACAGAAAACACAGATACAGGCAGAGCGACAGAAAACACAGATACAGGCAGAGCGACAGAAAACACAGAGATATAGACAGAGAAAGCACAGAGGCATGCAGAGACAGAAAACACAGACATGGAGAGAGACAGAGGAAACAGAGAGACACGCAGAGACAGAACACAGACATGCAGAGACAGAAAAAACAAAGACAAAAAGACAAGACACAGAAACATGCAGAGAGACAGATAAAAAAGAAACGTCCAGGGAGACAAGGACAACAGAGACGTGTAGAAAGACAGAAAACGCAGAAAAACGCAGACAGAAAACACAGACATGCAGAGAGACAAAGAAAACAGAAAGACATGCAGAGACAGAAAACAGAGACATGCAACAGTGCCAGGCAAAACAGAGACATTCGGAGAGGCGGCGAAAAGAAGAGAGAGGGAGGAGAAGAGAAAGAGAGATAAGTAAAGAGAAATAAAGAGAAATAAAGAGACATTAACAGATACAGAAAACACAGAGACATACAGACAGGAGAAAACAAGTACACAGAGAGAGACAGAGACAAAAAAAAACACATACACGCAGAGGGGACAGAGACAGAAAACATACACGTAGAAAGACAGACGGAGAAAAGAGACGCAGAGATAGAGAGCACAGAAGAGACACGCAGAGAGACAGAGACAACAGGGACATGCAGGGAGAGAGGCAGAGAGACAAAAAAAGAGAAGCACAGAGAGAGACAAGAGACAGAAAACACAGACGTAGAGAGAAACAGAGAAAACACAGAAAGACACGGAGACAGACAAGAAAGAATGAGACAGAGAGGCAGAGACAGAACGGAGACACGCAGAGAGACAGACAAAAATGAGAGGCAGAGAAAGTAAGGACACATGAAAGAGACAGATGGACAGGATAACAGATGATGATGAGAGAGAGAGAGAGAGAGAGAGAGAGAGAGAGAGAGAGAGAGAGAGAGAGAGAGAGAGAGAGGTATAATCGGGTTGGGATGGAAATAAAACTTGTTCGGGACGGAGAGAGAGAGAGAGGTAATCGTGTTAAGACAGGAATAAGACAAGCTCGGGACATGTTTCAATTCGTCTCCAAGCAATGTATGGAACAAAAGCCGAGGAGAACTGTGCCGCAACTGACATGGAAATAACATACATACAAACATACACGCACACATACATATACTGGTACATACATACATACATACACACACACATAAATAAATAAACACTTCCCTATTCATTGTCAGTCTATACGTTTGTCACACACACACACACACACACACACACACACACACACACACACACACACACATTTTTCCCTCCCTCCCTCCCTCCCTCCCTCTCTCTCTCTCTCTCTCTCTCTCGTTAACCTGAAGTAGCTAAGCCGAGAAAATCTTCGCTGTTATCCTTATTCTCATCCTTCCTTCCTTCTTTTTCTTCCCTCTCTCCCTCCCTCCCTTCCTCCATCCATCTATCCTCCCTTCCATCTTTCATTCATTCAAATATTTAAACATTCCTTCCTTCCCTTCCACTTCTCATCTCCTCCATTCCCTTTCTTCATTCTTCCTTCCTTCCTTTTCTTCCCTCCCTCGCTCCCTCCTTCCTTCCCTCCCTCCATCCATCTATCCTTCCTTCCTTCTTTCATTCATTCAGTCTAATTTTAAGCATTCCTTCATTCCCTTCCACTTCTCATCTCTTCCATTCCCGTTCTTCATCTTTCTCTCCTTCATTCATTTATACCTTCTCTTTCTCCCTCATTTACCCGAACTACATACATAAAATTTCTATCATATTTATTTCATTTTATTTTCTCAATTCTTCTCTTTTTTTTCCTCTCTCCTGTTTTCATTCTCTCTCTCTCTCTCTCTCTCTCTCTCTCTCTCTCTCTCTCTCCTTAACCTCCCTTTCTTCCATTTTTTTCTTTAATCAAGTTTTTATGACATACTCTATCCTTCGCTTCCTTCCTTCATTTTCTTTTTTCTTCCCTCCCTCCCTTCCTTCTTCCTTCCATCCCTCCTCCCTCCCTCCCTCCCTTCCTTCTTCCTTCCCTTCCTCCCTTTATCTCATCCTTCACAAACTTTCTTATCTCTCCAAGTCTCTTTGCCTTCACTTCCTTATTCGTTTTAATCCCTTCCTTCTTATATATTCTTCCTGCTCTTCTCCTCTCCTTCTTCTTCTTCCTCCTCCTCCTCCTCCTCTTCTTCTTCTTCTTCCTCCTCCTCCTCCTCCTCTTCTTCCTCCTCCTCCTCCTCCTCCTCCTCTTCTTCTTCTTCTTCCTCCTCCTCCTCCTCCTCTTCTTCCTCTACATCATCTTCTTCTTGTCCGCATCATATATATCAATTTTCTTCCCTTCTATCTTCTTCTTCGCCTTCTTCTTTTTTTCTTCTTCACCTTCTTATTCCCTTCAACTCCGTCCTTTATCATTTTTCCTTCTTTCTTCCTTTCGTCTTTTTCCGCTTCGTCTTTTCTTCCTTCTCTCCTTCAGTTCTTTCTTTCCTTTCTTCTCTAATGTCTTTCCACATCCTTTAATCTACTTACTTCTTTACTTTCATTACGTCTCTCCTTGATAGATGCAATGAGTCTTAACTAACTACCGGTACCTCGTCTCCCTCTCTCTCTCTACCTACCTACCTACCTACATACCTACCTATCTATCTATCTATCTCTCTGCCATCTATCTATCTATCTATTTATCCACTTCAAAATTTCATGCTCACACTATCAAGACTAACCATCCAGCCATTCTCTCTCTCTCTCTCTCTCTCTCTCTCTCTCTCTCTCTCTCTCTCCTCGAACGCTCCTTGTCTGCTCTATCAAAGCAACACAAATGAAACTCAAACAGACAAACATCTGTGGCTGAACTGAAACCTAAACGGGTAAGCACACACACACACACTTTCTCTCTCTCTCTATCTATCTATCTATCTCTTCTTTCTCTTCGTCTGTCTACCTATTTATCCATCCATCCATCCAACAATCTATCCATCCATCCATCCATCTATCTATCCATGCATCTACTTTGTCTGTCTGCTCGTCCGTCTCTCTCTCTCTCTCTCTCTCTCATCCCACATTCCATCGCTCACTCTCCCCACCCATCGTTCACCCCCGCCCATCAATTACACGGCACAAACACACTAAAACACGCCTAATGGATTGGGATGGCACGATGCAAATTGAAATGGGGTGGAAACTACTGAAAAGCTTTAGAGGAATGGGTGGAAATTGAGTGTTACCTGTGTGTGTGTGTGTGTGTGTGTGTGTGTGTGTGTGTGTGTGTGTGTGTGTGTGTGTGTGTGTGTGTGAGAGAGAGAGAGAGAGAGAGGGGGGAGCGGACGAGGCAATCATAGCACTAACACCTCTCATAAACACACACACACACACACACACGCTAACAATTAACCTACCCAAACACCTCTAATACTCACTCTCTTTCTCTCTCTCTCTCTCTCTCTCTCTCTCTCTAACAATTTCCTAAGCACCCCTCTCTATCTCTCTCTCTCTCTCACACACACACACACACACACACACACACACACACACACACACACACACACACGATAACAATTAGCCTACCCAAACACCCCTAATACTCTCTCTTTCTCTCTCTCTATAACAATTTCCCAAGGACCCCTCACACACACACACACACACACACACACACACACACACACACACACACACGATAACAATTGCCCAAACACCTCTAATTCTCTCTCTCCCTGATAATTTCCCAAGCACCCCCCGCCACACACACACACACACACACACACACACACATGTTAACAATTAGGCTACCCAAACACCTCTAATACTCTCTCTCTCTATCTATCTATCACTCTCCCTGTCTCTCTCTCTCTCTC
>NC_136980.1:5565000-5585000 GCF_032717465.1 Coenobita brevimanus | reverse complement strand
TCATTCCCTGTTTGACAGAAAAAAAATCTTGTAACATTTTAATTACTAAGAAAAAAAAAAAAAAAACATTATTTATTTGCTCTTTGCTCTATAAAAAAAGAAAAAGAAAAAAAAAAGTTATATTTTTTGTGTTCTTTGGGACGAAAAATTTTGAAAAAGGTTTTGGTTACTTTTTGCTTCTTCGTTATTGATGACGATGGTATAAGATCATTATTATTATTATTATTATTATTATATTCTTTCATCTTTCTTCTGCCTACGGGTGACTTTACACTCCCTCATCTGTCTTTCTTTCCTTCATTCTTTCCACTTCCTTCTGCCTGTGGGTGACTCTACACTGAGTGACAAGCCAAATGGTTTCCTGTGCACCAGGAAACCATTTACTACGCTGGGTGGTAACCATTTAACCAAATTTTGGCGCCTGGTGGTTTAGTGGGTAATTATTGCGCTCCAATCGGATTGAGCCGGTGAAGGTTTATATCCAAGGGGTGGTTGGGGTTTACTGCTCACGTAATGCCACTCAGGGATGAGTGAGGCTGGTCACTCTCATCTTAAATGTCGGGACCAACCGCCTAACCCCGGGCTCCTACGCTCCTCATGGGGCAATGTAGGATTGGATGATGGATGGATGGATGGATTATTATTATTTACTTATTATTATTATTATTATTATTATTATTATTAGTGCTGGTAGTAGTAGTAGTAGTGTTATGATTATTATTTTTCTTGTTAATCAAAAATAAATCAGTAAATGCCTCTGACCGTACCCGATTCTCTGTCTCTCTTTCCCCACCCCCCTCTCTCTCTACCTACTTATCAATCTATTTAATTATCAGCCTTTCTATCATTTACTTCCATCTCTCTCTCTCTCTCTCTCTCTCTCTCTCTCTCTCTCTCTCTCTCTCTCACTCTCTCTCTCTCTCTCTCTCTCTCTCTCTCTCTCTCTCCAGCTCAGGTGCGAATCAATTAATTACTGTACCTCTTTGAACAGGTGGGCTGCTCAGGTAACCTTTCAACTCTCTCCAACCCCTCACACAAAGGCTGGGAAAACCGTCTGATCATAGAAAATCGCTTCGTTTCGCTTCGTTTATAAAGGGATGCGTCGGTCCTGGTCACCTAAGGGCGGCCCTCTATGCTGCTTGATCTCTGGTGTCTCCCTATTCAGTCCCTTATCCTTGAGGTCACATTCTATGGCCTCGACACAGGTCGTTTTTCGGTCTGCCTCTCACAACCCTACGTTAACACTTCTCACTTTCTGCACCCAACTGTCATCCCCCGTCCTCTCCGTATGCCCAAACCATCTCAATCTACCTCTCATCACAACACCAATACACTCCAGTCGCACTCTTCCTCTTAACTCTTCCACCATAAATCTAAACTCTGGCCCCCCCAGCCCTCTCTTTCAAGGACGCACTGCACATCCACCAAATCACTGCCATTTCTGCACGTTTGAGCCTGCAAATATCCTCTTTCTTCACTACCCAGGTCTCACTAATATACAGCATTACACTCCTAACACATCCCGCATACGAAGATCTCTTAGCACGGCGGGAGAGCCCTCTCAGTGTTAGAAGAGTTCTTCCAACCATTCCTCACACTAGCCACAGAGCTAGCTCCAGCCCCACCTCCGGCACATAACATGTCTTCCAAATAACAAAACCTCCACACACTCAAGAGACTCACCATCAAGTTCAATCTTTTCACGCCTGACAATCTCTCTATGCTCTCCCCGACACACCGCACACATGAAATCAGCATTATCTCGCAGTCTACCTCTAATACCACTATATCTCTTATGCACCCAGTTATCACAGACACTGCACAAGATGGAATTACTTCCCACACCCTTGTGGCAAACAGCACATGGCCACTCTCCCTCTTCTTTGACAGTACCGCCACCAGCCTTAGATATCATCACTTTTGTTTTATCTGTATTTACTCTTAAGCCCTTGTGCCCCATACCATCTCTACACTTCCTAAATCTTTCCTCCGTCTCCTTTTCATTCTCTGCAATCAACACCAAATCTTCGGCTTACAACATCTCCCACGGGGGTCCATATCTGAAATCACGTGAGAGGGATTCAAGCACCATGATAAACAACATAGGGCTCAAGACTGACCCATGATGTACACCAACATTCACGGAAACCCATTACTCAAATCTCCATTCACCCCTACCTGGGTGTGAGCACCTACATGCATAGCCATGACCGCTGTAACCAGCCAATCATTGCCCACTTTACCACCTCCTTTGGGACTCTGTCAAAGGCCTTTTCCAAATCAACAAAAACAATGTACAGATCCCTTTTCTTTCGTATGTATTTTTCCTGAAGCTGTCGAACAATGAATATGGCGTCAGTGGTCCCTCTACCTGGCATAAACCCAAACTGCGTCTCATCAATATTCACTCTTTCTCTAATCATACCTTCAAGACCTCTCTCCATTACCTTCATTATCTGGCCCAAAAGCTTTATGCTTCTATAATTTTCTCTTTCCAGGGCATCACTCTTCCCCTTGTACACATTTACAATTGCCCGGCACACTCTTCAGCCAATCAACTGAGACAACACATTCATATATAATCGCATTTATCAAATCAATAACTAACCCCACTCCTGTATCTCCTGAGGCCATCAGCATTTCAGCAGTCAACCCAGACACACATGTTGCCTTCCCCACCTGCATCCTGCCTATTGCCTTGCTCACAGTAGCAGCGTCAATCAAAGGCCAAAGGTTAAGCACTGGAGCTGCTGGCTTCAAACCCTCCCTGTTCCAGTCAAACTCCTCATTCGAAAACCAGTTATAATACTCTCTCCAGGCGTCTTTAACATCCTCACTGTTCACCGCTACCTTTGCTTCATCATTCTTCACACACTGTTCACCTATGATATCCCTGTTCTCCCTCTTGACCTGATGTGCTACCTTAAATACCATATTCTTACTTTCAACGCTATTTAGGTTACCCACTTAAAGTTTCTGAGACCCAAATATTGCCCTGTTATACCTCTCTTGTAGCCCTACGCTTGGCATACAATTATTCCTCTTTGTTACCACTCCTTTTCCATTCTCCGTCTTTCCTCCTTAACTGCAGCTTCTACACCCTCATCCCACCACCACGTTACTTTATACAGAGAAATATAGATGTAATAAAAAAGATATTGAAGTACCAGGAAGAAGATATAGAGTTTATAGGAAGAATATATAGAAGTTAAAGACAGAATATGTAGACGTTACAGAAATAATATGCTGAAGATACAGAAAATATATACTGAAGTTTAGAACAATAAATAAGTAACAGAATTTCTCCTTCCCTCTCTCTCTCTCTCTCTCTCTCACACACACACACACACACACACACACACACACACACACACACATATACAGGCTATATATATTCACCGGAATATGTTCGTCTTTCCCTTCCCCATCTCTCTCTCTCTCTCTGATCGCCGGTGAGGTATGAAGGCCGATCAGAGCGCCGTAAACTGAATCAAATTATCGCATATGAGCAACGCATCGCTAAATTACACCAAACACGATACCGTAAAGAGTAGTGATGGTTTCTCTCTCTCTCTCTCTTCTCACTCTCTCTCTCTCTCCCTCTCAATTCTTTCCTCCACCCATTCCTCCCTTCATTAACCATTTCTTCACTCCCTCTTTCTTTTCCTCCCTTCCTTCCTTCCCTCCCACCCTAAACTCTCTCTCTCTCTCTCTCTCTCTCTCTTACCATTTCAAGGAAGCCTCAACAAATCCTTCATTAAAGTTAGTAAAGAAAAAGAAAGAAAATAGAGAAAATGTGAAAACACCTGTGTCTCTTAGATACACGATTTAATAATACTCGAGAGAGAGAGAGAGAGAGAGAGAGAGAGAGAGAGAGAGACTTATTCACCCTGGTCTTTGTACTTTTCAGGCCTAATAATTATTCATTAGATTTCCCACATCCTCTGACAGCCAGCCAAAATTATTCCACGTAGGTGTGTGTGTGTGTGTGTGTGTGTGTGTGTGTGTGTGTGTGTGTGTGTGTGTGTGTGTGTGTGTGTGTGTGAGTGAGTGAGTGTGTGTGTGTGTGTGTGTGTGTGTGTGTGTGTGTGTGTGTGTGTGTGTGTGTGTGTGTGTGTGTGTGAGTGAGTGAGTGAGTGAGTGAGTGAGTGAGTGAGTGTGTGTGTGTGTGTGTGTGTGTGTGTGTGTGTGTGTGTGTGTGTGTGTGTGTGTACAGCTACAAGACACACACACACACACACACACACACACACACACACACACAAGTCTTAAGGGAGATATTAGTGTGACACCATCCCTCCCTCCCTCCCTCCCTAATCTTCCCCTTCCTTCCCTGTTTCCTTCCTTCCTTTCCTCCCTCTCTCTTCCCTTCTATCCGTGTGTGTGTGTGTGTGTGTGTGTGTGTGTGTGTGTGTGTGTGTGTGTGTGTGTGTACCTGTACACGAATCTCTCTCTCTCTCTCCCTCTCACACACACACACACACACACACATACATACACAATGCCATGAACATTAACAAAATAGAAGTCTATATATAAATGAACAGATTAAATTTTATACACATACTCGTATAAATATACCGGTAGAGAGAGAGAGAGAGAGAGAGAGAGAGAGAGAGTGCTGAAATGAAGAAGGAAAACAAAGGAAAGGAAGCTAGATAAACATTAGGAAGGAAAGAGGGAGGGAAGGAAGGACGGAAGGAAGGAAGTTAGGAAGGAAGGAAGAAAGTTAGGAAGGAAGGAAGGAGGGAAGGAGGGAAGAAATGAAGGAGGGAGGGAGGGAAGGAAGGAAGCAAGCAAGCAAGCAAGCAAGGAAAGAAGGAAGGAGAGTGACAATGGATGGATGGATGGAGGAAGGGAGGGAAAGTAAAGACGGTAGGAGGGAGGAAGGGAGGGAAGGCAGAAAAGTAGGAAGAAGGGAGGGAGGGAAGAAGTTGAGGAATATGAGAAGCGACTCCTGAGACATACCCTCCCTCCCTCCCTCCCTTTCCTCCTTCCCTCCCGTCCTCCCTCCTTTCTTTCTTCCCTCCTCCATCATTCTTTCTTCCATTCATCATTTCCTCCTTCCCTTTTTCTTCTTCTCCCTTCCTCCTTTCCCTTCTTTCTTCCTTTCTTTCCTACCCCAATCCTTTCTTCCCTCCCCCCCTTCCTTCCTCCCTCCTTTCTTTCCTCCCTCCCTCGATTATTTCCTTCCTCTATCCCTCATTTCCTCCCTCCCTCTTTCTTTCCACTCTTTCTTCCTTCCCTCCTTCCTTCCTCCGTCCTTCCTTCCTTCTCTTCTTCCTCTCTCCCCAAACAGACTGACAAACAAACACCAAACAGCTGAAGTCAACACAAACACATCCACTCATCTCGCCAGCACACACACGCAACTCAAACACACATCATCATCATCATCATCATCACCACAGCCAACATCACCATCACCACCACCACCACTATCATCCACATCCTCATCATCGTCATTATCATAATTCCTATTACCATCATCATCATCATCATCATCACAACCATTGCCGCCATCATCACCATCATCATTATCACTACCACCACCATCATCATCAGCATTATCATCATTACCATCACAACCACCCTCATCCTACCACCACCACCACCATCATCCTCATCATCAATATCACAACCACAACCACAGCCACCACCACCACTATCATCATCATCACCATCATCATCATCATCATCACCATCACCATATCATCATAGTAATATTCTCCACTGATAAAAGCAGCATTTTTGACCTAGTAACAGCAACTGAAAAACAAAATAAAACAATCTGTCTATCTATCTATCTATCTATCTATCTGTGCAAATATATTCAACATAAATATTTTCTTCGTATCAGCAAATAATTAAATAACGCTAGGGAAAATAAATAAACTAATACAAATATACATAAACATAAACCGTATATTATTAACAAAACTGACAGAATAACAAGTAGACGGACGGACGGACAGACAGACAGATACACACACACACACACACACACACACACACACACACACACACACACACACACACACACACACACACACACTCAATGCCCCAAACGGTAACGCAGTGTGTAAAACGCTCGCTTTGAACAGCAAATAATATCCCATCCCCTCCTAAACTCATCCCTTGTGTCGCTGTATAGAGCCAACTGTATTGATATTTACTGTGTGTGTGTGTGTGTGTGTGTGTGTGTGTGTGTGTGTGTGTGTGTGTGTGTGTGTGTGTGTGTGTGTGTGTGTGTGTGTGTGTGTGTCTATCTATCTATCTATCTACGTTTTATCTGACTATCCATCTATCTATATATCTGTGTGTGTGTGTGTGTGTGTGTGTGTGTGTGTGTGTGTGTGCGCGTGTATGTGTGTGTGTGTGTGTGTGTGTGTGTGTGTGTGTGTGTGTGTGTGTGTGTGTGTGTGTGTGTGTGTGTGTGTGTGTGTGTGTGTGTGTATGTGTGTGTATGTGTGTGTGTGTGTGTGTGTGTGTGTGTGTGTGTGTGTGTGTGTGTGTGTAATAGTCACCATATGGGAGGGAGGGAGGGGGAGGAATGTGAAGTGAAGGAAGGGAATGGAAAGGGGGAGAAGGGAAGAGATGGAACGCGGAATGAAGGGAAGGGAAGGGAAGGGGAGGGGAAGGGAGGGGAGGGAAGGGAAGGGAAGGGAAGGGGAGGGAAGGGGAGGGAAGGGAAGGGAAGGGAAGGGAAGGGAAGGGAAGGGAAGGGAAGGGAGGGAAGGGAAGGGAAGGGAAGGGGAGGGAAGGGAAAGGGGAAAGCGATGTGCAATATGGAAGACCAAAACTTTATGTTGGCCAGGAGACAGATGGGAAAAATTAAAAATAATAATAAAAAAAAGGGGGTTAAGGAGAAAAGCATAACATGATACATATAAACAGACAGACAGATAGACAGACAGACAGGTAGACACAGATAGATAGATGGATAGATAGATAGAAAGATATATATACATAAAAGTCTCCCATACCACATCAACCCCTGTAGTACCACCATTAAAAACACTGAGAGAGAGAGAGAGAGAGAGAGAGAAAGAGAGAGAGAGAGAGAGAGAAACCACACCGTCTCAGGGTAAGACAAATGAACAGAAAAACCCTTATGATGGAGACAGTCTGTGTGTGTGTGTGTGTGTGTGTGTGTGTGTGTGTGTGTGTGTGTGTGTGTGTGTGTGTGTGTGTGTGTGTGTGTGGACGGTACTGTGTTCCACTTGTGTATATTTTGTAACTTTCTACTCTGTTTGATCATGTGTAATTATATGTTGGAAAAATATATATAGAGAAATATAAAGATAAATATATAGACAGATAGATACAGTAGACAGGCAGATAGACAGACAGACTGATAGATAGACAGAAAGATGGATAGACAGACAGACAGACAAACAAAGATAAATGGATGGAGATGGATATAGACAGATAAATGGATAGATGGACTGACACAGATGGAGAGACTGATAGACTGATGGATAGAGAGACAGATAGATACATAGACAGATAGATCAGATAAGATATATAGACAGAGAAATTCAATAAACATCAATAATTCTCTCATTTTCTTGCAATTATTGGCAGTTAATATCAATCGCTTAGTCAGTCACACTTCTCAAGCTTGAAAGAAAATGGAACTAATGATGACAAACTAATCTATTCCACCTAAACTCAATAAAACTGATCCAATACTGCAAAGATAAAGCAAAGTATAAATAAAGATAATAAAAAGGGCAATAAAGAAGACACCACCCTCTGCACCACGACGGGCTCAAGAGAAAACGGGACTAGTAATGACAAACCAATCTATTCCATCTAACCTCAAATGAAACCCCAATAAAACTGATCAAATACTGCATAAGTAAAAAAAAAGGCATCAATAAAGATAATAAAAATAGCGATAAATAGGACACCAACCTATGCCACTCCACCTCGACTCAAATCAAAGCCTAATAAACCTGATAAATAATGCTAAAAAACGGAAATGTACAAATAAGTGAAACAAAACTATCAATAAAAGAGGGCAATAACCTCCTGGCCTTTGGTTCCTTTTTCCTTGGACTAAAAAAAAAAAGTTTGAGAGAAAATGGCGAAATTTTGAAGATAAACTAAACTATTCCACCTTAACTCAAATAAACACCCAATAAAGCTAATAAAATGATAAAAAAAATTTAATAAAATAAAAAATTCAAATAAACACCCAATAAACTAGGATAAAAAATTTGTAAATAAATGAAATAAAAACAACAAATACAAGCCCAATAAAAAGTAAATGCTGATAAAAACAGAAGTGTAAATAAATGAAATAAAAATAACTCAAATAAACGTCCAATAAAACTAACAAATAATGATAAAAAACATAAATGAAATAAAAATAACAACAACAGTATCAACCCCAGCACCGACAGGCTTGAGAGAAAACGGGATTATTGATGGCAAACTAAACTATTTCCACCTAAACTCAAACTAACGCCAAAAATTGAATAAAAATAAATGGAAATCATCAATAAAGAGGTCAGTAACCTGTGAACTAGGCCAGGCTTGGTTATATGCTGGTCCAACACTCACTCTATAATTTAATTTGGGGCGAAAAACACACACAAAAACAACAAAAACAATAACACTGATGGCAATGACAACTACAGCCACAACAACGACAAAAATAACATCACAATAACATCGCTATAGAAGAAGTAATACAATAAAAACAGGAAAAATGACAACAATAACAACTACTGCAACTCTTGTTAATATAAATAATACGATGATGATGATGATGATGATATGATTATGATAACACAAAACTTGAATAAAACCACATTTCGGTATTACTATTGTCATTATTATTATTCCTACTACTACTACTACTATTATTATTGTTGTTGTTGTTGTTGTAGTGTTACGGTAATCATTGCAACACAACAACAGCAACAATATCACTAACTATCCTACAAGAATAACAATAGCAGCAGTCACAATAACCATCATTACCACTATCACCACCGCCACCATCCACATCATCACCGTCACCACCACTACCAACATAATCATCATCATCATCATCATCATCACCACCCCGTCTCGACTACCATCATAACCCTCCTCCTCTACATTACCACAATCCTCACCACCACCACCACCACCGCCATCACGACAACTAACACCACCACCACCATCATCATCATCACCACCACCATCCCCACCACTACTATCATTATCCTCCTCCTCCTCCTCTTCCTCATCATCATCATCATCATCATCATCTTCATCATCATCATCATCATAATCCTCACCACTATCATCATCACCATAATCACCACCAGCCACCACTATAATCATCATCATCATCGTCATCATCATAATCATCATCATCATCATCACCACTACCACCACCATCACTATAATCATCATCACCACCATCACCATAATCATCATCACCATTATCAATATAAGTCATGCAGTCTGATTACACTACACAGATGAATGGGCACGCCTCTCTCTCTCTCTCTCTCTCTCTCTCTCTCTCTCTCTCTCTCCATTGAAAGCAAGCGTCATTGAGCAGCCATTGTTGTTGTTGTTGTTGTTGTTAATGATGATAACGCCAACGATGACGATGACGACGCTGATGATGATGATGATGATGATGATGGTGATGATGATGATGATGATGATGATGATGGTGGTGGTGGTGGTGGTGGTGGTGGTGGTGGTGGTGGTGGTGGTGATGATGATGATGATGATGATGATGATGATGATGAAAGTCGCAGTAGGGGGCAGCCACCATCCATTCACTTGATGTAGTGATCTTTTTAGGTAACTCTGACAAACTAAATATTTCCTTGTGGGTTAGGAAACCGTTTACTACGCTGGGTGGTAACCATATAACCACAAGGTTGTCTAGTGGTTTGGTGGGTTAATGCGTTCCAATGGGGTGTAGGTAATAAGGATATGCGTATGAAAGAAGGATGGGGTTTACTGTTCATTTAATGCAGCTCAGGAATAATTAACTGGTCATTTTCCCCTTAAATGGACAAACTCGCCTATCCTCGGGCCCCTACGTTGCTAATGAGGCACAGACAGACAGACAGACAAGCACGCAGGCAGGCAGAGAGACGGAATACAAACAGAGACGAATTTTTATTACCAATGTCTTATTACTGAGACTACGAAAGGAAGAAGGAATCAAAAGGTGGAAAGCATGCAAGACCGTTCCCTAAATAAAGAATAAATAAATAACTAAATAAATAACAGACACAAAAATTCAAGATCCATTCATTTTTATATGCCTGGACATAATGCGATTTAACAGATTGGAGAAGAACAGGGAGGCTTTAGGAAGGGAAGAGGTTGTGTAGATCAGATATTCATTCTTAGATCTTTAGTGGAAAAGTTTCTAGAGAAGGGAAAGAAGTTGTATGCGGCTTTCATGGATTTGGAGAAAGCATATGACAGGGTGGATAGACAAGGATTGTGGAAAGTGTTAAGAATATATGGAGTAGATGGGAAGTTGTTGAATGCTGTGAAGAGTATGTACGATGGTGCGAAGGCTGCAGTAAGTGTGGATGGTGAACTAAGAGAATTTTTCTCTTAGAAAGTTGGGTTGAAACAGGGATGTGTCATGTCTCCATGGTTGTTCAATCTGTACATGGATGGGGTAATAAAAGAGGTACAAGGTAGGGTAGTGGATGTTGGAGTGGCCATGGTGAGAGAGGATAGTGTTTGGAAACTCCCTGTACTGTTGTTTGCAGACGATACTGTGTTGTTGAGTGAAGACGAAGGAGAGCTGCAGGGCTTGGTGGATGAGTTTGGGAGAGTGTGTAAGAAACGGAATCTAAAGGTGAATGTAGGGAAGAGTAAAGTGATGGTCTTTGAGAGAGGTGAAGTCAGTGAATGTACAGCGAGGTTGGATGGTGAGGAATTGGAAAATGTGAGTACGTTTAAGTACTTGGGTAGTGTGATGAGTAAGGATGGAGGTTTGGAGGGTGATGTGCTTGAAAGGGTACAGCAGGGAAGAAAGGTTGCTGGTTCTTTGAATGCAGTGATAAGAAACAGGGAAGTGAGCAAGGAAGTGAAAAAGTTACTACATGACAGTATTGTGATACCAACTCTAACGTATGGAAGTGAAGCTTGGACGTTGTTGGAAGGACACAAGTCAAGAGTGAGAGCAGTGGAAATGAGTTATTTAAGAGGAGCCTGTGGAGTCACATGGAGAGACAGGCTGACGAATGAGAATATAAAGGAGCGTTGTGGTGTGGATGTGGATGTGATAGGAAGCGTTATGAGGAACACACTGAGGTGGTTTGGCCATGTGGAGAGGATGGAGGGTGAAAGACTGACGAAGAGAGTGTATGTGAGTGAGGTGCAGGGGGGAAGAGGGAGGGGGAGGCCAAGGATGAGATGGAGGGATGGGGTGGAGAGGTATATGAGAGAGGGGGGTGTGAGTTGGGAGCAGGGCAGTGAAATGGCGGGGGACAGGGCGACTTGGAGGCGATTTGTTTGTGGCCACCCCAAACGGGATTGAGGCGTCTGGCAATAGATAGATAGATAGAGATTTAAAAGACTGGGGATTTAAAAGACTGGAGATCTAAAAGACGAGATTCAAAAGACTGGAGATTTAAATGACTTGAGATTATAAAAGACTGGAGATTTAAGACAGGATAATCAAAAGACTGGAGATTTAAAGGACGAGATTTAAAAGACTGGAGAATTAAAAGACGAGATTTAAAGACTGGAGATTTAAAAGACTGGAGATTTAAAAGACTGGAGATTTAAAAGACGAGATTTAAAGACTGGAGATTTAAAAGACTGGAGATTTAAAAGACGAGATTTAAAGACTGGAGATTTAAAAGACTGGAGATTTAAAAGACTGGAGATTTAAAAGACTGGAGATTTAAAAGACTAGAGATTTAAAAGACTAGAGATTTAAAAGACTGGAGATTTTAAAGACGAGATTTAAAAGACTGGAAATTTAAAAGATGAGATTTAAAAGACTAGAGATTTAAGACTGGAGATTTAAAAGACTGGAGAATTAAAAGACGAGTTTTAAAAGGCTGGAGATTTAAAAGACTAGAGATCATAACTACCAAGTGAAGGCGTCCACGGGGAGGAATGGTGAATCGCGACTGAAGGACAAAGAGAAAACGGCAGATATTTAGTCATGTTATAGTGCTTTCCCTCTGGACTTTAGGAGTGATGCAGCGTTCTCTTCACTAGATCAACAAAAAATAATGGTAGACAGTAACAAAGTGGTCAATATTAAAAATTTCCACACACACACACACACACACACACACACACACACACACACACACACACACACACAAAACGGTAGCAAGCAACAATTTGACAAGTTTCGAAGTTCCAACATAAAATGATGGTACCGAGTAACATTCAAATCACTTAAAGAAAGTTACACAGAAACTGATGGTACTATGAGGTATCAAATCCATTTTTTTTTTTTTCCACAAAAAATGGTGGTGGCAAGTAGCACCCAAATCAATGTAATCTGTAACAGCGGCATGCAAGTATGTGAAGAATTCTGGGGTGTTGCAGTACTGGATATGAAAAATTGGATGCTGTAGTTGATTTGGGAGGGCATTATCTACTTTGGATGAAACAAAAGCATTCGGGGGCCTAATGCTAATCGCCCGCCAAAATATGGTGTTGGATAAAGTGAGTTACCTACACACCAAAATTAAAGGAAATGTTGAAAAACTCTACGGAATTCAGTCACCACGTTTCGCAGTGACCCCCTCCCCCCAAAAAAAAATAAATGACACCATGATAATATTGGTATTTATTTTCAAGATACTGTACTTCAAGTGAATCTAGTGAGTGTCGTAAGTGAATCAGAACTCCCTCACAAAAAATAAATAAATAAATAAATAAAACTTCCCAGACCCCGAATAAAATCGCCTGAGGGCATTAAAAATATATACAAGAGTCTCCCCGAGAAGGAAAAACATCCCATTTTCTTTTTGTTTTTTATTTTTTTATTTTTTGGAATATCACAGCACCAACACACTGACTTTTACCCGCCCTACAGCTGTATGTCACTGTGTATGCAAATGAGGAGGGGGATTTGCATGAGCCTGTTTATATGTGTGTGTTTATAGGTGGTGGGGTGTGTGTGTGTGTGTGTATGGGGAGAGGGGAGGAAGAAAGGGAGGGTAAGTAGGTAGGAAAAACATACACCGGTAGTCTCACACACACACACACACACACACACACACACACACACACACAGGTAAATAAGAGTTCAGGAAAGTTCAACAGAGGTAAATTGTTTTGTTTTAGTTCACCCTGAGACTAGAATGACTTAGCTCAGAAAACGGAGAGAGAGAGAGAGAGAGAGAGAGAGAGAGAGAGAGAGAGAGAGAGAGAGAGAGAGAGAGAGAGAGAGAGAGTGCAAAAATGCGAAATTTGGTATGGCCATGTGGAGAGGATGGAGGGTGAAAGACTGACGAAGAGAGTGTATGTGAGTGAGGTGGAGGGGGTAAGAGGGAGGGGGAGGCCGAGGATGAGATGGAGGGATGGGGTGGAGAGGTATATGAGAGAGGGGGGTGTGAGTTGGGAGCAGGGCAGTGCAATGGCGGGGGACAGGGCGACTTGGAGGCGATTTGTTTGTGGCCACCCCAAACGGGATTGAGGCGTGTGGCAATAGATACATAGATAGAATTTACACACACACACACACACACACACACACACACACCTTTAAAACGAACCCTCTGACTGGCTCACCCCCCCCTCTCTCTCTCTCTGCCCTAATTTACCTGTGCAGATGATCCCCTGAATCACTTAATTAACTGCCCAGGTGCAGATCCTCCTCCTTTATTACTTTCTCTTTCTCGTAACTTATAGATAAAATATTATAGAATGTAATTTTTCCTTTTCACTTTCCTATAAATTTCCAGGAGAATTTTTTTATGCTGCATGGTAGTCCGTCTCACTTTTTCCTGCCAGTTTTAAATGGAGGGTCTGGAGGCGGGGGAAGCCTTTTTGCTTTACTATCCTTATCCTTCAGCATGTAGACTTTGATCTCGTAGTCATAGTCTACTCCGTCATGCAGACTCGAGAGGATCATAAAGTCTACTGCTGTTTGTTTTCCTTTGCATTCCTCCTCCTCCTCTTTTCCCCCAATTTTCCTTCTTCTTGTCCTTTTCCCCATCTTTCTTCATTGCCTCATTCCTTAATATTTCTTTCTTCTTTCTTGTCTTCTCTTCCTCCTCCTCATTCATCTACTCTTCCTGTTTCTCTCCCTCTTCCTCTGCCCCATTCCGTTTTTCCTCCTCCTCCTCCTCCACCTCCTCCTCTCCTCATCCTCGGAGATAGGAGAGAGAGAGAGAGAGAGAGAGAGAGAGAGAGAGAGAGAGAGAATGGGAGGGGAGTCACAGGGAGGGGTGAGGCAGGAAAAGTTAGAGAGTATGGTCAAGGCATGATGGTTCCCAGAGTAGGTCAGGCAGGGGCTAAAGAGAGGTGAGGCAGGAAGGGTGAGGCATGCAGGGTGAGGAGAGGAAGGCAGGCAAGGTAAGGCAGAGGAAGGCAGGAAGGGTGAGGCGGGAGTGACTAGGGTTAGGAGGAAGGGTGAGGCAGGCAGTGATATTAAGGCAAAAGAGTGAGACGGGGAAAAGTAGGAGAAGGCAGGGTGAGAGAGAAATAGGGTGAGGCAGGGATGAGGCAGGCGGTGATACTAAGGCAAAAGGGTAAGGCAGAGGGGTGAGGCAGGGGTTAGGAAGGGGTGAGGTAGGGAGGGTGAGGCAGGGTGAGGTGTAATAATAATAATAATCTCTTTGATGTCTGCGTTACAAAAAGGGCAATATCAAAGGGGTGCCATTTTGATATTCTCTCTCTCTCTCTCTCACCAGCTTGCTTACAAAAAGGGCCAAATCAGTGTGTGTGTGTGTGTGTGTGTGTGTGTGTGTGTGTGTGTGTGTGTGTGTGTGTGTGAGAGAGAGAGAGAGAGAGAGAGAGAGAGAGAGAGAGAGATTACATACCGTACCATATATAAAACACTTACGAAACAAACGCTACACATTAGTCCTCATTATTATTATTCTTATTATTATTACCAAACAATTACAATTATCACTAACATTATTATTATTTCTACTACTGCTAGAACTAGGCTATTATCATTATTATTATTATTATTATTATTATTATCATTATTATTATTGCCACTGCTGCAACAGTTGTCAAAAGGTTGCACTAACTTTACCATGTTGATGAGTTAATGTTGCTCTCTACTGCATTACCACGCTGCTCTGACTTCAACTCTCTCTCTCTCATTGGATTTTAGTCTCTACCATCTTCTCTCTCTCTCTCTCTCTCTCTCTCTCTCTCTCTCTCTCTCTCTCTCTCATTGGATTTTAGTCTCTACCATCTTCTCTCTCTCTCTCTCTCTCTCTCTCTCTCTCTCTCTCTCTCTCTCTCTCTCACTGGATTTTACAGTCATTCTACCATCTACCCTCTCTGTCTGTCTGTCTGTCTGTGTGTCGCTCTCTCTCTCATTGGATATTATAGTCCTTCAACCATCTTCCTCTCTCTCTCTTTGTCTGTCTGTCTGTCTGTCTGTCTGTCTCTCTCTCTGGATTACAGTCATTCTACCATTTTCCCTCCCTCCCCCCCTCTCTCTCTCTCTCACTGGATTAGTCATTCTACCATCTTCCCTCCCTCCTCCCCCCTCCCTCCCTCCCTCTCTCTCTCTCTCTCTCTCTCTCTCTCTCTCCCAGCCAGTAATGCCAACCTAATTCTGTTAAAGTTTTGGTTCGGATGTTTTTTAGCGAAGTTGGTGTTTGTCTGTTAATGGAGCAAAGAAAACGGGCCTTAAAAATATATTTCTGGCTTAACGTGTGTGTGTGTGTGTGTGTGTGTGTGTGTGTGTGTGTGTGTGTGTGTGTGTGTGTGTGTGTGTGTGTGTGTGTGTGTGTGTGTGTGAGAGAGAGAGAGAGAGAGAGAGAGAGAATGTTCCACCGTCTGTCTCTAAATTATGCCAGACAGACAGACATACTAGATAGATGTTAACAGATAGATAGATGCCGTATACAGAGAGATGAGGCGAAATTCTCTCTCTATCTATCTATCTATTTATCTATCTATCCGTAAATTAAGCCTGACAGACAGAGACAGCTAACTAAAGAGATACACAGAAATCAGGTACAGATGCAGATAAATGGATATAGGTGAAATTCCTCTCTCTCTCTCTCTCTCTCTCTCTCTCTCTCTCTCTCTCTCTCTCTCTCTCTCAATTAAGCCAGAGATGTATATAGCCTACAGAGACCGACAAACTAGACAGAGACACAGATAGGTATATAGATAGATAGTTAGATAGATAGACAGATAGACAGACAATATATATATAGAGATAAATGGATGTTGAAAGGTGAAATATCCGCTCTCTCCTTTCTCTCTCTCTCTCCTCTCTCTCTCTCTCTCTCTCTCTGCCTCAAAACAACTCGGTTAGCCAGGAAACACTATTTTTGTCGGTATTAATGGGGTGTAACTGAATTACTGTGGCAAATAACTAAATTACTCGATAAAAATAACTCAGGTTTTAGAATCTGATAACTAGACGCACATACATACATATATACACACATACATACCGGTACATACATACATATATACATACATACATACCGGTACATACATACACACATGCATAAATACATCCATATATACGTAAATGTACATAGGCCTACATACACATACATGCGTACATACATACATACACATACATGCGTACATACATACATACACATACATGCGTACATACATACATACACATACATACAGAATATATACCCGTACATACATACATGCATATACACATAGATACACAGACACAAACCTACCTACATACCATACATACATATAAAGATACACACATATATATCCATACATATATATACTTACTGTACAGCCCACAGACCTACACTAACAACCATTCTGTTCTTGTATGGTTCTCTCTCTCTCTCTCTCTCTCTCTCTCTCTCTCTCTCTCTAATTCCAACAAAAATTGAACTACCCAGACTGACACATAACCGGTGCCATTAAGAGTGTGCTAATGAGTCTGACAATGACCAGGGAGGTATTAATTTCTCTCTCTCTCTCTCTCTCATTATATACATACATACAGAGAAAGACAGAGAGATTATGCGTCCAACCCTGGGAATTCTCTTAATAGCCCGTTTCCTGAGACTCAGCTGTCCCTCCTACGTATCACACCTCCACATGTCACCACTTCGGCGCTAACACCCACCGTCCATATCGAATACATGCTCGCGCTGTGACATAGGGACTGGTGTACTGGTATTGACAGGGGTGCCTTGATGACGTGTTGGCGGGTCTTGTGATAAATTAGTGATGTCTAAGTTTAACGTAATCAAAATCCTAAAACTCTTCCTTGCCCCAACCGGGATTCGAACTCGGGTCCACTGAAACAGCAGACAACCTCCCTACCGACACAACCACCGACTCCCCAGAAAGAAAGAAAAAATGATATAAATAAAAATGTAAACAATGGCACGGCGACAGCAAGCATAAAATAACAACAGTAATAACAATAATAATAATAATAATAATAATAATAATAATAATGACAATAATACAGTAATAATAAAATAATAATAATAATAATAAATGTAATGTCAGTGGAAGGAACATTTTTTGTCTCTCCGACACCTTCCTCCGTCCCAGGCACACACACACACACACACACACACACACACACACACACACACACACAGATACTCATGGTTAAAGGGGGGTAAATTTCTGGCTATCATTTTCAACTTAGGTAAATAAACGATGATAACGGTACTATAAATGACATGATGGAAGGTGTTAATGACCAGGTGTAAAAATGGCACCTACTGACTGCACAGGTAATTGAGGTGTCTAATGAGGCAGGTGAGAGAGGGGGAAGGAGGAGGGAGATGAGGGGAAAAAGTTGGGTTGGAGGTAAAGGTGGGTCTGAAAATTCTCTCTCTCTCTCTCTCTCCACTCGTCACTTTTGATATTAATCTTATCCCTTCGTGATTTTTATTCCTCCTCCTCCCCATCCTCTTCATCATCATCTTCTTCTTCTCCTCTTCCTCTCTTTCCTTTCTTCATTCTCCTCCTCAGCATCATCTACATCTTCTTCTCCTATTCCCTCCTCCTCCTCCTCTCCCTCTTCCTTCTCCTTCTCCCCCTCTTCCTCTCTTTCCTTTTATTTTTCCTCCTCAACATCTCCTACATCTTCTTCTTCTTCTCCTCCTCCTCCTCCTCCTCCTCTCCCTCTTCCTCCTCCTTCTCCCCCTCTTCCTTTCTTTCACCTTTTTCCTCATCAAGATCATTACATTGTCTTCTCTCCCTCCTCCTCCTCCTCCTCCTCCCCCTCTTCCTCTCTTTCCTTTCAATTTTCCTCCTCAGCATCCACATCTTCTCCTCCTCCTCTCCCTCTTCCTCCTCCTTCTCCTCCTCTTCCTCTCTTTGCATCATTACACTTTCTTCTCTCCCCCCTCCTCCTTCCCGTCTTTCCTTTCTTCCTTTTCCTTCTCAGCATTCACATCTTCTTCTCCTCCACCTCTCCCACTTCCTCCTCCTCCTCCTCCTCTTGCAGTTCTCCCATATTCATCTTTGGGTCCTGCATTTTAATATCACTAAAAGGCAGCAATGGCTTTCCAATACTCAATCCCGTTCCGTTTTTGCACACTGAATTATTTTCTGTCAAACTTCCAACACACACACCGTATTCACAAACTTGCCCAAGCCTCGTATTCTGATCCCAAACACCTCCTCTTAAGCGATTTATTATGCTTCCTACACCTTGCCGTCCTCTTCTGTGTTTACTTCAGTGCTTCAAATATCACCACACTCAGCAAAAATAACATGCAAACCGATATTAGCCAGCCGTATCCAAAATAAATCGGTAAGGAGGAGGTGTTAGGGAGCTTTCTTATCCTCTGAGAATACGAGCCCAAGATTCCTACACTCCTGTCACTTTAACTTGACTTACGTATTTACAAACTGGCCTAAGATTTCTACACTCATTTTACACTAACTTGGCTTAAGCATTTGCAAACTGGCTTAAGATTTCTAAACTCCTGTCGCTCCAACTTGGCCTAAAATTCCCATAACACTTAAATTTGATGTCTAATAATGCTATACTCTTCTCCCTCCAACTTGACCTAAAATTGCCATCTCTCCACCTTCAATGCTGAGTTGTGAAAGGCTATTATACTCTTTTCACTCTATACTCTTTTCACTCTACTCTTTTCACTCAATACTCTTTTCACTCTATACTCTTTTCACTCTACTCTTTTCACTCTATACTCTTTTCACTCTATACTCTTCACTCTACTCTTTTCACTCTATACACTTTTCACTCTATACTCTTTTCACTCTACTCTTTTCACTCTATACACTTTTCACTCTATACTCTTTTCACTCTACTCTTTTCACTCTATACTCTTTTCACTCTATACTCTTTTCACTCTACTCTTTTCACTCTATACTCTTTTCACTCTACTCTTTTCACTCTATACACTTTTCACTCTATACTCTTTTCACTCTATACTCTTTTCACTCTACTCTTTTCACTCTATACTCTTTTCACTCTACTCTTTTCACTCTATACACTTTTCACTCTATACTCTTTTCACTCTATACTCTTTTCACTCTACTCTTTTCACTCTATACTCTTTTCACTCTATACTCTTCTCACTCCACTCTTTTCACTCTAGACTCTTTTGACTCTATACCGTACTCTTTTCACTCTATACTCTTTTCACTCTACTCTTTTCACTCTATACCCTTTTCACTCTATACTCTTTTCACTCTATACTCTTTTCATTCTATACTCTTTTCACTCTATACTCTTTTCACTCTATACTCTTTTCACTCTATACTCTTTTCATTCTATACTCTTTTCACTCTATACTCTTTTCACTCTATACTCTTTTCACGATACTCGTTTCACTCTATACTCTTCACTCTATACTCTTTTCACT
>NC_136980.1:5522500-5560000 GCF_032717465.1 Coenobita brevimanus | reverse complement strand
CAAAGGATTTTATTAAATGTAAGGATGGGAAAAAGGTGAAAAAAAAAAAAATATGGACAGGAAGCAGGAAAATAAATGTCCTCAAGAAGATAAAGAGAGAACATGAACACTTAAAACAGACGAGAGAAACGAAAAGTGGAGGAAGTGGTAAAACTCTCTCTCTCTCTCTCTCACCGTTTGTTGATTTTGGCAGATGCGGACTTTAGGCGAGAAGTGAGTTGCATTTCTGAGGCTATTGTCATTAAATTTATTGTTAGTGTTACTCATATTATTGGCGTAGTGCTGCTGCTGCTAATAATATTTCTACCGCTGCTGCAATTGCTACTACCACTGCTTCTGCTGCTACGACTACTATTGCTACTACTACGACTACTGCTACTATTATTATTATTATTAATTGTAGTGGTGGCAGTAGTAGTAGCGGTGGTGTTGGTGGTGGGGGTGGTAGTAGTAATAGTGTAATAGTAGCCCCCAGGTTCATGTGAATGTGAAACCTGTAGACAGCAGACTGAAGTTGCTCTTCTCTTCCAGCCCACCATCCTCCTTTCGGGGGATTGGGAGGGAGCTGAGGGACGTTTGTACAACCAGTCAGTAGATCGTAAGTTTGTATTTGAATTTAACTTTAGAATATCATGAAACTTCGTGCGATCTCATTTCAGCATACAAACATAAATAAATTAATAAATCAATAAGTAAATAAATAAATAAATAAATCATAAGGTTGATAAAAATAAAGAAATAGATGTGTTCATACATTGCTCCAAACTCTTACCGAAATTGACTTTGCATAGTACCCAAAACTTCTCGATTTCCCGCGTAAAATTATCATAAATAGTGACGAAATAAACTCCAGTTTGCGAAATGTCAAAGTTTTATAGCTTCCTTTAGAAATCAGAAAAACAGAGAAAGAGAGAGAAAAAAAAAAAAGAGAAAAAGTACGTATATCCAAGGACAATACCTGTAATTATATACAAAATCGTAACCTCACTTTTCTGTTTGGTTATATGGTTACCACCCAACGTAATAAATGGTTTCGGCTACAAGCAACGATTTGTCTGGTCGCTGTCAAGTCTGAAGACTGGCGCAGCCAAGTCTTCACAAATGGGGGGGGAAGGTCAGTAGGGGGTTAAGTGTCTGACTGCGAAGCCTCGGACCCTCCCCCACCAGGTCCCTCCTCTTAGCTATGCCATTGCATGAAAGTGGCACTGCATCCAGTGAGTGGATGGCTTATATCTTCCGAATCAAAAATAAAAAATACAAATTACAAAAATCCATAATAATAATAATAATAATAATATCAGGGCTTCTCAGTTCTCCTTGCAAGTTTTCATAGGGAGTACCGAAATAAACCGCCATACGTGAATTCTCCAACTGACGGCCTTCGCAGCGCCACTCTGGATGCAGCGGCGGTCGCCCTAACCTTGTCCCTCCATCACAACTTTCACGCTAGTTGGATTGGAGGCAATGCTCCACTTTCCTCCACCTTTTTTACTTTTTTTTCTCTCCTTTTCTATCTTCTTTTCCTTTCCTAGTGAAATTCGCGTGACGAAGAGTGATTAAAGAAACGAATACGGCAGACATTGAAATACTGTACCTGCTAAAAGAAAGGGAGGAAGAAAAAGAAGGAGGCGGAGAAGAAAGAGAAGGAGGAGGAGGAGGGGAAAGGAAGTGGGCATTTTCAAGAGTTAAAATAAGGGGGAACACCAGGGAGGGGACCGACTGAGCTTCGCGACTATAAGCTAATAGGCGAAGGGCAGTACGTCGAACTCTCTTTCAGCAAGCACCCTTCCTCTCAGTCCTATTCCCTTTTCATTTTTCATTTCTCCTTTTTTTTTTTTCTTGTTTTTTCTGTCAAACATTTTTGCAGTTTTTCTTTTTGTTTTTTCTCTTTCCTTCTGCCATCCCCCCCCCTCTCTGTACTGTATGTATGTGTACGTATATATATGTATGTATGCATGTGTATGTGTATCTGTGTATGTATATATGTGTGTATCTGTGTATGTATGTGTGTATGTATGTATATGTATGTACGTACGTACGTGTCTGTCTATGTATGTATGCATGTACGTATTTAAGCCTTTTCATCTCATATCTCCAATAACATCAATTTCTCCATAAATCAGTTACACAATAAAATCATAAACGCAATAAAGCTGTCCTCTCCCCATTACCGCGACCCTCCCCCCCTCGAAAATTAATACACTTCGCCCTACGTACTTCCACTGGCAATTTTTTTTTTTTTTTGGGGGGGGGGGCGGAAACTGCCTGGGGGTCATTTAGGGTAAAATCAAAAACTTTTTATGCTGTAATTTTGGTTCACTGGTTTTGAGAGAGAGAGGGGGGGGGGAATGTGTGGGTGCTTAGAGTGTGGGTGTTTAGTGTGTGTGTGTGTGTGTATTTATTGAAGGATCATTCGTTCCGCGTTATTTAGTATCATCAACAGTAACAATGATGGTGGTAGTAGTAGTAGTGGTAGTAGTAGTAGCAGTAATGATAGCAATAATGATCATAATAATCATCAACGACAATACCAAAGCCATTAAACACACACACACACACACACACACACAATCATACCCCCTACACAAAATCACCCTTACATCATTGCACCAAAACCTGAATATTTTGTGCAAGTTCGAAATCTTTTTTTTTATCTGACAAATGTGCAACTACAATTTTTATTTCTATTCATTTATTTTTTTTGTAATAATTCCCGGCCGAGCATAAACTTTTGAACCAAGCGGAACGGCACATGATAAACGCTGGAATGAAACGAGAATGAAAGTTTGATTGTGTTGTTGTCGTATTTATATTTTCGAGGATGTAACGGATGGAATGTGTGTGTGTGTGTGTGTGTGTGTGTGTGTGTGTGTGTGTGTGTGTGTGGTGACGATTTCGTACATTTGCATATTTTGATTACCTTTTATTGTGCCAGAGGGAAGCCTTCACGTGGTGGCACTGATATAACTGCGTGGTGGAGCTGCCCGGTTATACAAACGCCCCCTCAACTCCCTCCCTATCCCCCAAAAGGACGATGGTAGACAGCAGGAGGAGGGTATCAACAGCCTACAGTCCTCCGATTCACTGTCACTACTACTGCTACTACTACTGTTACTACTACAACTACCACCTCTACTGCTGCTACTTCTACTACTCCTATCACTACACTACTACCACCACCACCACTACCGGTACTACTACAGCTATTACTTCTGTACTCTACTACTACTACTACTATCACTACTCATCCAATCTCTCACTGCCTCATCAGAAGGACCCCAGAGCTAGGATGCTGAGTTCTGATAGTAAAGAGAAGAGTGACCAGTTGCTCATCCCTGAACGGCAGTACGTAAGCAATAAACCTAAAAAATCATTTGTATACTTGAAGCATCTAAACCCACTTGGCCACAAGAGCTGTACGATTCTCACCTTCCCCTAAGCGATTTATTTTGTTTAGTACACCTCCCTGTTCTCTTCTGTTACCTAAATCCTTCCAACAGCACCATTCTCTGCATAAATAACGTACAAAAGGATACTAACCAGCTGTATCCAAAAATAAATAGCTAAGGGAGAGGTATTAGGGAGATTAGTCCACTATATTTAAGGGTATATGAGTCTACTTCCCAGGGTGGCAAAATGTAATCTAAAAGCCTCCAGTCGCCTTTTAGAAATCAAACTCCTAACTCCTTGAAATCAAACCTCTGACTCTTAGAAATAAAATCTATCAAAGGCAACATTCCGATTGGGCCGTTCTGACCACCACACCACCAGGGAAGCTAGCATTTTTATTCTTTTTCAGATCGACAAAGAAAAAAAAAAAAAACTCATATTCTAGGTTCCAGGTGTCCTCCATTCATAAAAATTCTGGCGCTTAAATTGTCTGGTTTCATAAGGAAAAATACATCTTTGAATCTACGCTCTTCACAGACTTCTTGGAATATTATTGGGAGAAATAGAGTTCCCCCGAGCTAAGCCCTATATTGAACTATATAGCCCCGCTAGGGTTACAGGAGGGATCTACCCCTCCCGGCACGGCAGCCCGGGCGAGGCTCGAACTTGCAATCCCCCAATCACAAGTCCAGCGCGCTACCACTGTGCTACCGCGCCCCCCTTGATATATTATTGACCTATTCATATAACAGGATGCTTTAATCCCACATACATATCGCCTCCACGTCACCCTCTACTCCAACATCAAGCTACCCTCTCCCCAACTCACAGTCCTTTCTCATACACCTCTCCACCCCATCACTTCATCTCATCCTCCGGTCTCCCCTTTTCCTCAACCCCCTTCGCCTCACTCACTCACTTCTCTCGTCAGTCTCCCATTCTCCATCTTTTCCACATGGCCAAACCATCTCAAAGTACCACTAACACTTCCCATCACATCCACGTCAACAACACAATGCTTCTTAACTTCCTCATTTGTCTGTCTGTCTCTCCATATAACTTCTACATTTTCTATCACATTCACGTCAACACCATAATGTTTCTTAACTTCCTCAATTGTCTGTCTGTCTCTCCATATAACTTCTACATTTCCCATCACAACCACGTCAACACCACAATGCTTTTTAACTTCCTACTTTGTCTGTCTGTCTCTCCATGTAACATCTTGGGATACATATACATGCTTATATAAACAGCTTTAATTAATAGCATATACACAGTGGCAATAAAACCATTTCCATAATCAGAAAACAACGCTTGGAAACAATATAAATCATAATGAATTTCGACACTGATATTCACCTCCAATACCACAACACTTCTTTTAGTCTATAGGATTCTTGTTACCTCCAAACACTTTCATTCAGCTTTGGAGGGACCTTTCATACTGAAGGAGTTAATGGAGACTGTTTCTAACTCTGTCACTACAAATGGTCTCCCCAAAGATTAGCAATATTATCTTGAGGTAGCAAAGTAAAATATAAATGATGTCAGCCTAATGTTGCTCTTGCTTAACCTCACTCTTCCTGGCCGAGCAGACCCGCTGACCACAGGTAACAGCTTCTGTGGGGTCACTTTACAAGTACAACACGGTAAATACAGCACGCAAGAAACCTGCACCCCCTTTGGAAATGTGAAAAGGTTTGGCTCCTAGGTGGACGTTGCAGATGCACCGTGCCACCACATATAGGCTTCTCATCAGTGCAAATTGTAATATTGAAGGTGTTAATGAAGACAGTTCCTGGACTCTTCACTATGACTTTTTTTTACCGTGATCTGAATAAAATTAATCAACAGCCATGTGGAGAGGATGGAGAACAAGAGACTGACGAGGAAAGTGTATGTGAGTGGGGTGGGTGGGAGAGGGAGGGGGAGGCCAAGGATGAGATGGAGGGATGGAGTGGAGCGGTATATGAGAGAAGGGGGTGTGAGCTGGGAACAAAAAAGTGAAATGGCAGGGGACAGGGTGACATGGAGGTGATTTGTTTGTGGCCATCCCTTATGGGACTAAGGCGTCTGGCAATAGATTGACAGGAGGAGGGATGGGGGGAGGGAAGCCCAAATATGTCCTTTATGTTTTGCTCTTTGAACCACTAAAAGATCTAAATCTGCTTATTAGATATTCTTTTAAGTGTAGGAGTCAGCTATAGCCTTCATTAACCTCATCACTATCAGATGCCTCCCCTAAACTGAAAAAATAATTTGTAGTTACAAGAAGAGTACAAAAGACACTGTCCAGATGAAACAGAATACAAGACTAGAAAAACAAAACTTAAAATGACCCAAACATAATGAAAATGCCACAACATAACAAAACTGCACAGTAAAGATGGTTAATGGAATGTCAACTAGCTATGTTAGTGTATAAATATAGATGATGTTAATTTAAAAATATACTGAATAGCAGAATACAGACAGGGGGGTACATGGAAAGCACTGACTCACTATACTGTACTTAAAAGTATTAATTCTTCACTATACGCTGTGGACTGTAAATGTGTTCCTAGAAACTGCTGATTCAAGTAAAAATGCATAATACTGAGACATTAAGACCTGTATTTTTGTCCGCTAAGGAAGCCCCCATAACACCTTTTCCTAAGTGATTTATTTTACTTATTACACCTTACTGTCTTCCTGAGTGTTACCTAAATCCTTTTAATATCGCCATACTCTGCATAAATAACATACCAAAGGATATCACCATACTCTGCATTAATGACATACAAAAGGATATTGACCAGCCATATCCAAAATGAATCACTAAGGAAGAGGTGTTAGGGAGCTTCCTTACATGATGAGGATATGGACCTAGGACTGCTATATGATGTAAGGTAGAGAAACACAATTTAGGAACAGAACCTTATTCCTCTGAAGATGGCCACTGATGAAACTGGCCAGGAATGAGGCTTTATCCCTATTGAATCTCTCTATTATCCCCCTCATATAACAGTGAGGACTATAATTCAACGTGGAAAATTATATTCTTCAATGGACTGGTGAAGTATGTTAATGGAGAAATACATGAGACAGATTATATTCCTTTCTTAAACTTGGAACTAGGGCTGATGGAGTGATTCTATCTTGCATCGTTTTCGTTTTTAAAGGCTCCAACATGCTTGCATGTGTCGGCCTTGGTCACCTAAGGGCGGCTCTCCACTGCACGATCCATTGCAGCCTCCCTGTTCAGTCCCTTAACCCTAAGGTCACACTTAATGACCTCGTCCCATGTCTTTCTTGGTCTACCCCTCATAACCCCACCCCCAATATTAAGACTTCTCACCTTCCTCACCCATTTATCATCCCCCATCCTCTCCACATGTCCAAACCACCTCAATCTACCTCTCCTCATCACAACACCAATACACTCCAGTCCCATCCTACCTCTCAACTCTTCCATCGTAAACCCAGCCCCTCCAGGCCTTGGACGCAGGGACGCACTGCACATCCACCTAATCATTGTCATTTCTGTAAGTCTGAGCCGGCGAATATCTTCCTCCTTCACTGCCCAGGTCTCACTACCATACAGCATTACACTCCTAACACATGCTGCATACAAAGACCCCTTAGCACGTAGAGAGAGCCCTCTCAATGTCAGGAGAGGCAAGAGCTCCCTGAACTTCTTCCAACCACTTCTCACCCTAGCCACAGAGCTAGCTCCAGCCCCACCCCCAGAACACAACATGTCTCCCAAATAACAAAGCTCTTGAAAATGATAAAATTAAATATGTCACATCTATGGCTATGGCATGGAGTTTTAACAATGATTGAATGGATGCATGACTCATTCCACTAGGTACTATCTATCTATCTATCTATTTATTGCCAGACGCCTTAATCCCGTACGGGGTGGCCACAAACAAATCGCCTCCCAGTCACCCTGTCCCCCACCATTTCACTGCCCTGCTCCCAACTCACACACCCCCTCTCTCATATACCTCTCCACTCCATCCCCCCATCTCATCCTCAGCTTCCCCCTCCCTTTCCCCCCCTCTACCTCACTCACATGCACCCAGTCTCTCAATAGGTACTCTACTGATAATTCTATGACTGCATTCTCCACTCTTCATTACTGGAATCTACTGACTTCATTTATAAGTGCAAAAAAAATTTATAATGATGGTGATATATAATGGCACACATGCAAACTGTAACGTAGATAATTTACTGAAATAAACGCAATTAAAATTTCCATCCACAAGACTTCACTGCACAACAATTCCCTTTTGAGATGACATAAAGGAACCACTGATTGCAATATATATATATATAAAACAGATATTTGTTGTAGTAGTAGTGGAAAAAATAGTAGTAGTAGTAGTAGTAAAACTAATAGTAATGGTAGCAGTAGTAGTTGTAGTATACTGGTTGTAGTAGTAGTAGATGTAGTAGTGAAAATAATAGTAGTAGTAGTAGTAGTAGTAGTAGTAGAGTAGTAGTAGTGAAAATAGTAGTAATAGTAGTTGTAGCAGTAGTAGTAGTAGTAGTAGTAGTAGAGTAGTAGTAGTGAAAATAGTAGTAATAGTAGTTGTAGTAGTAGCAGCCCTATTGAAACATGAATCCAGTGAACACAAGGTGAACCAAGGCTACGCTACTGCGATGAGTGAATGAGATCTACATAATTCGGACGCTGAAACAGGGCCATGCGAAGGTTCGAGGAAGTGGTACAGTACAATATATACTCCTTAAAAATAGTTAAAGTACAATATATACTTTAAAAATGGCATCTGATGGCTGGTTTCTGTACAAAGGATATGTGTACAATATGGCCTTCATTAACCATAACCCCTTCCGTGTGAAAACATTTGTGTAAATAGTCCTTAATTCATGTTATACGGCCAATATCATCATCACCATCATCATTATCACTATCATCATCATCACCATTACCATCGTCACCATCATCATCATCGTCATCATTGCCACTATCATGATCATCATCACCACCACCACCCTCACCACTATCATTATCATCACCACTATCATCATCACCACCACCACCACCATCCTCACCACTATCATCATCATCCTCACCACTATCATCATCATCATCATCACCAATACCATCATCATAACCATCACCATTATCATCACCATCACCATCCTCACTATCATCATTGTCATCATCACCACACCTCTTTTTCTCAGCCTAGAAAATATTGCTCCTAATAATGAAATCAAAAGAAACAGTTTTTAAAGGCTCCTCAATATGATATAATCTTTCATACATGTTCATGTCAACATATAATTTTTTCCAGCTTCAAGAGACTCCTGCAACATAAGGGGAAAATATATTCAGTACAATAATGCTTTTTCTATTACAGTTGGTCTTCTATACTCACAGGTCTTTTATTTCTGTGAGGATCTGGTTTTATGTGGGTTAATCATCTCAAAATACACTTGTCTAAGGTGTTATTAAGCAACTTCAAAACACAAATCAGTATGTGGGCTAATAAATCACCTCAAATCATACTTGTTTGTGGCACTGATAAGCTATTTCGAAACACAAATTAACCAAATACATGTTAATATCTAATAGTGATTTGTGGCAATGCAAAGGGTATGAGGCTTTTAACTTTTTTTGGGGGGAGTTAGGGGGGTCAATTATTTAAAGATTTTTGCTATTTGTGAGCATCTTAAAAAGGCTTTCTCCATGAACATTGAGGGCCAACTGTGTAATTTTCCTGTATTTAGATATATAACTCTAATTAAGTTAAACTTAAAGGGTTCGAAACTCTCTCCAATATCTCTTCAGACTGAGGACATCTTTCTCTTATTCTGGTTATTAGCAAGACAACTTTCTTCACCACACAGGAGACTTCTCATAGCGAAAGCGTTAATGTTCTCTGAATCTCCTAAAAAAAAATAATAATAATAAATAAATAAAATAAAGTTGGATTTAAAAACCACACATTTACACATCACTAATAAAATAAAGACATCAGATCATAAACAAAACAGAAAAAACATAAATTTAAAAAAATCAGTTCATATACAGTACAAAACAAACCGAATTATACATCACTAAATATATAAAAAAAATACACATGACCCTCAGATCATAAACAAAACAAGCATAGAATTCAAAACAAAGGGAAAAAAAAAATCAGTTCATATACAAAACAAACAGAATTATACATCACTAAATTTAAAAAAACACATAACCCTCAAATCATAAACTAACAAAAACACAGAATTCAAGATCATTCAATTAACAGGGACAAAACTCTACCTCGTTCTTGTTAAATTCTTTCGTAACTCTACAAATCTGGCTTTTAAATTCAGGATAACAATGAACTGTATAACTCTCAGATCATAT
This sequence comes from Coenobita brevimanus, assembly GCF_032717465.1. NCBI lineage: Eukaryota > Metazoa > Arthropoda > Malacostraca > Decapoda > Coenobitidae > Coenobita > Coenobita brevimanus. Next base: position 5,550,234 of record NC_136980.1, on the reverse strand, counting down.
GCCAAAGAAACACATAATCAAGCATCATATATTCACTGTGATGCAAGACTATGGGTGGTAGGCTTAGACGTGAAATCGCAAAGTGGGATGCAGACCCCAAATTTTAAAATATGAGTTTTGAAGTACGTTGATGATGATGAAAAGTATCTGGCCTTCCTACATGACTGCTAACTGCATTCTTTAATATGGGATGCAGGCTGACCATACCTAATAACCAGACCCATTCCACAAATAACCCTCAGTAATCAGAGGTTTGCATTCCACTTTTTGGCTTAAACTCATTATGTTCATCACAATTCTACAAATGCTAAATAATGCACAACTGGAAAAATAATGGCTAAATTCTCTTACTCAGTTCCCTAAATTCAGCTTACAATACAAAGGAAAATAAGCCAGATGAATACAAAACAGCAGCTGCCTAGAACAAAAACTGATGAGGAATACAGGGAGTTCCCATTACTGTTTATACAGTATATAAATTTGGGATATGTTCTAGTGCAGTAAGTCCTTGGCCCATACTCTCATCGGTAAAGGACGCTCTCTAACCCTTCTTCCTTACAAATTTTTGGATATGTCTGGTTAATGTTCTTCTGTACACTATTTATGCTGAGTATGGCGATATTGGAAGGATTTATGTAACACGAAAGAGAGCAATAAGATGTCATCAACAAAATAAATCACTTGGGAAAGGGTGACAGGGAGCTGCCCTTAAGGGATGAAATTACAGACACTTGTTTTATACTGTCACATTTTTTTTTTTAACTCCTTTTCTATGTTGATGCCTCTTTTTCTTTTGTTTGTAACTACAGGATGAAGATTTTACAGAAGCTGCCTTGTAATACGGAGATTTAATGAGGGTACTATCTGTTCCCTTCCCTCCAAAAAGTATCCCCGAAGATGAATAAAAACCGTTTGAAAGTAGAAATAACAAAGCTAAAAAAGATGTTATGGTAATGACATGGCTGATGGTTGCTTTTGTAATTAACCCTTGATTACTGAAACATCCCTCAACTCTTTCACTATCCTCTGAAAAGAGGCTGGTGGGCTGCAGAAAGGCAATTTCATCCTGCAGTCCATCGGGTTCACATCTAGAGCAGCCTTGGGTAATAGCAACAACAACAGCTATTACCTTTTAACCCTTCAATTTAATGACATGCTTCTTACTAGTTCTTGCTTCTTTCACAGGCTTTTATTTAGCTTAGGGGAGACTTTTCGAACTGGGGGAATTATATATACCATTTTTTAAGTCCTTCAGTTCTAGAAGCCTTTCCCAACTTCAATAAAATCAAGAAATATGATGAGTAAATTAAAAAGATAAAAAGGATATATTGCAGGACTCAAGGGGTTAAAAGCTACATTATTACCATATGGTCAGGAGTGGCTATGGACTGGAGTGCAGCCGAGGTTCTGGAAACGAGATGTCCAAACTGAATTTTGAGATGGCCCAAAAAGGTCTTTAGAGAGGGATCCAGGATATTCCCCCCAGAATTTACAGGTGGCCAGGCATATTTCACTGGTGACCAGCGACACCCCAGCCACCCTTCTGGCTATGACACTGGCTGGGCATCAAGAACTATTATCACTTTCAGTCATTCCACATGCCAGTTTCAGGTTCAAAGTACTGTACATGGCTTGTTTTGACATCAATTTTCTACAGAATTCCCAACATGTATTCTCATCAATTTAGGGACTTATTACATTTTCCTTAGTCATTTATTTTGCATATTGTGCCTTACTACATGTACTCTCTTTTCATGCTATTTATACTGTTGCTTTGTAACTCAACATAATTTCCACACACAATGTTCTTCTTTCTTTCCTTTTCCTTCTGTCTACAGGTGACTCTGTACTAAGTGATGGGCCAAATGGTTTCCTGTACACCAGCAAACCATTTACTATGCTGGGTGGTAACCATATAACCTAACTATGGCGCCTGGTGGTTTAGGGGTAATTAACCCGTTAACTGCTCTATACAGCCTAGGCTGTTCCAAGTGCGACTGCTCAATACAGTCCTGGCTGCGCAGGTGAAATTCGAATATAGTGCCATGGTGACCAAGGCCGACCCATGCAAGCATGTTTGAGCCTTCAAAACCGAAACTGAAAAAGAAAACAAAAACCATACATTCCAATAGGGAATCAGACACTTCGATGTTCATCCACGGCTTTACCAAGGTAAATATTGAGCTAATATTTCGTTACTATATACTTTGGCATGTGTTCTCTCAATTCCTAAGACAAAATTTGGCCTTTGGGAAATTTCATTTTTATCCTTATGTCTGCGCACCACGAACACCTCCAAAAAACCGCCACGAGCAGTTAACGGGTTAAGAGTTCCAACCAGATTGACCCTGTTGGTTTATATCAAAGGAGTGGTTGGGGTTTACTGCTCATGTAATGCCACTCAGGGATGAGTGAGGCTGGTCACCTCATCTTAAATGCCAGGACCAACTTGCTTAGCCCAGGGCTCCTATGCTCGTTATGGATTAGATAATGCATGTATGTATGTGTAAAACTAGTAAGGAAAGGAAGATTTGTCACCCCTTCACTATGATCATGTCTCCTTTATTTTTGCTCCTGCTGGACATACTGTAGTTGATTTTCATATTTCCTTCATTTTACTACATTTATAAAGGCTCCAACATACTTTCAGGTGACAGCCTTAGTCACCCAGTGGCAGCTCTCCACATTGTGTAATCTCTAGCAGCCTCTGTATTTAGTCCCTTATCCCTTAGATCACACTGTATTACCTCCAACTTCTACTTACCCCAATTATATGATTTTTTTTAATTTGAGAGAGGCAATTTATAATAAATGGCACAGGAATACTCTCCATCAACCCCTTCAGTACAATGTTGTCTTTTTCATTTCTATCTTATTCCTATAATCTAACAATTGTATTCACTTTTTGGAAGACACTTTGAACTGGAAAGGTTAAATAAAGCTTTCAAGATCCCCACCACTACTAAAGGTCTGTCCTAAATTGAATGAAACTGTCTGCAAATGCCAAGAATACATGGAAAAATAAGCTACCCTTTCAATAACTTTTATACTTTTGACATGGCCAGACAATTTTACCTTATTTAGGAAAGGCCTCTCATGGTGAAGGAATGAAAAACAATCACCATAAACTTGTTCAGTATGATAAATTTTTATATATACAGGGTGGGTCATACATATCGCTCCATTTACCCACCACCAGGCGACTTCTTGTGTGTTGTGGGGATGCCACAGCCACGGCCTTCAGTATCTACCCTGCATCATTTCTTCATTTCCTACCCCCATTGCCACAACCACGCCCACACTAGCAGACTGAGCCATTCCCACGACACATAAGATACTGCCATGCGCGTTCTAAAGGAGCGCCTTTTATGAGCACCCCGTCTTATCCTTGCTATAACCAGTCAATGCCTTTTGTTCCAGGGAGGCTGCCATAATGAAAGGGTTAATGCAGAAAGGATGGAGGTGGTAGGTCAAATTTTAATCTTTTTACTGGGCTACCAAGGAGTCAAAACCTCCACTGCAAAAATGAACTAAATTTTATTCTTGCCACTGAACAACTGTTATTTACTTTAAGATAGGTTTATAGCCATGAAGTTAATGCTACAAAAATGTACGTATATTAGTGGAAAGTAAAGTTTTATCACATTTCCTCAACTACCAGTCAAACCTCCAGTACAAAGCTGCCAATTACATTTTATTCCTGCTACATTTTTTTTTTTTTTACTCCAAAGAAAGCCTCTTGTAGTCCAAAAATTAAAGCCAAAATGGATGTAAAGATATGGGTGGAAAGTAAAATTTTGTTGCATTTACTTATCTGCCAAGGACTTAAACCCGTAGGACAAAGATGACTTTTAAATTTTATAAACAAATAAAATTAAAACAGACAATACTCCCCCCCACCCTCGGAGGCTCCTTTGGAGTGAAAAGGCTAATGCTGAAAAGAATGCATGTATATAAGTGGAAAGTAAAGTTTTGTTGTATTTCCTCAGCTATCAATGCATCTAACACACTTACCATATATTATGGTACAAAAATGATATTTTATATAATACAGATAACAAGATGTGAGACAATGTATATGGGACAATGGCAAGGGTACAATGAATTACCATCAGAGGCATTATATACACACACAAGCACACTCATACACACATGTACACACACACACACAAACATTATACAGCCAGTCCTCACTCAAGTCAAAGATGTGTGTAGGCAAAATGCTTAACCTCCTTTCAATATATATATATTTTTTTCAAGCTTCTTCCAGGTGCAAGAGGGATGCCTTCATAAGGTGGCACCGATTTAATCATGTGGCTCCTCTGCCTGGTTATACAAATGTCCATCACCTCTCTCCCTATCCCCCGACAGGTGAGTGGTGGACTGATGGAGAATGGCAATGTAGGCCTGCAAGTCCACTGCGTTCATTTCATGTGAACCTGGAGCTACTATTACTACTACTACTACAACTATTCTACCTCCAGATGGCATTTAGGAGGGGATTTTCAGACTAGAGGGCTTGATATAGTACAGTATTCAATGATCTCTCCACAGAGATCCTGCCAAAGTTGAGTAAAAATCATTTGGTGTATAAACTGCTGTAGTAGATACAAGTGCTCGTGGGCCCTTCGAGCCCCTTGCACTTACTTGTACAGAGGGCTCTCACGCAGCTATAAAATATTATAGTTATAGCTATGGGCAAAAAATTCTAAGGAGATCCTATGCCGGGTGCCGGGAGAGGCATTTTTTGGTCTAAATGTGATCGCACATTAAATATAGTAAAAGTTTTTCAATCATGATGGGACCAATTTTTTTCACATCAGTTAATTTTTTTTGCTTTTTGTGCCAATTTTAGTGCGATTTGAATGTGTAGTTTCGAGTGCCTAAAATACACACACACACACACACACACACACACACACACACACGGATAGTGCTATAGTATATTAGATGGTGGTAGTTCCAACCCCTGGTGCAGGCATCTGAACATGAACCAAGGGGAATGCTGTCTTAAGCTGCCCTCCTACTGCAGTTCACTATCATCCTTTCAGTCGATTAGGAGGGAGCTGAGGGATGTTTTAGTAAAGCAGCTCAATTTTATCACTGCCACCACATGAGGGCACCCCTCTCTAAATGAGGACTGACTGTATAATACAATCAACACTTACTCATGTGTCACTAATGAATAATACAATATATTTTGCATCTTGTTAGTTTTACATGTTGCATAATTCAAAACTCGACACTGTGATTACATCTGCGGCTGTGATATATATATACTGTATATGCTTCTCAATGCTAGGCTAACTAAAGAAAATACCAACAATAAACAAGACACTGGAGATAAACCCAGCTGTATGAGATTGTAATAGGCTACGGTATATATTTAAAGATGTTACGAGGATGAGATGGTGGGATGGGATCGACAGATATGGCATATGAGAGAGGCGGTGTGAGCTGGAGAGAAGGGGAAGCCAAATGGCAGAGGGCAGGGCAACTTGGCAGTGTTTAACTATATATATAAAACTTCAGTCACGATTCTACCAAAAAAAACATCACTGAAGGAGTGGTAGGTTCTGAAAAACAAGTGAACCACTGCGGGTGGCTGGCAGGCAGTTCTATAACATACATTTAAGAAATGATTTTTGGGCCAGAAGGGTATGTAATCTGTTGGGCCAAATGACACCAGTTAATAGTGTCATTCATTTATAACAGTTCCAACATACTTCCATGCATCCAACTTCATCACCTAAAGGTAGCTCTTAACAGTGCTTGATCTCTGGTCTCTCTATTCAGTCCATTATCCCTGTCACACCCTATGACTACATATAAAGGTCTCAGAATAGATCAAGTTACAAAAAGATGACCCTGTATGAAATGACAAATTACAATCTCACACAACTGGGATACTAATCAATGTATAATCAAGTGCCTTTGAAAACTACTACATATGCAAGTAACAAAACTGAACACAAACTACAAGCACAGATCTCTAAACTGATGCCCCCAAAGTATCTTTAATAATTACCCCTACTGGGAAATTGCGAACAGAAGAAACCACTATAGCTACACTCGGAAAATATGGTACATAAAAATCATTGCTCGAAATACGATACCCAACTCAAGTCAGGAAGTTCTGGTTACAAGTCTGGTATGTATTCAAAATATTAACTTTATATGGAACTTTTGCTGTAAACTTTTTAGTATTTGTAGTAGTAGCAGCTATTGACTCTATCGGATACGTTTATGTGAAGCTACAGGACGTGGTGAAAGTTTTTGGCGCATCAGATAGAGCCAGGATTCTGGTGGCTTGAATGGTGAGCGAATGGAAGCGTGACCCACTGGACTGGGCAATTTTGGGCTGTCTGGACACTGTTACTCCTCACCCTGCCCTAGGGTGGGAACGGAGGTCCAGATGATGATGATGATGATTAGTAGCAACTGCAAGCTGTGACTCGTGGCTTATCTGAATAAGAACCAGGTGGACTACAGGTTTAAGGTCTACTCCTGCAGCCCAACATTCTCATTTTGGGGAAGAGGGAAGTAACTGAGGAATACTTGTATACCGTACCTAGGTTGTTGAGCACCCTGGTTATCACTGCCACCAAATGAAGGCATCCCTCTCTAACACTGGCAAATCAGCTTTATAATGTAGGTACCAAAGGAATTTTAATAGTTCTTTTCTAATAATGTATATATTTCCTCTTCTGCTACTACAGGGCAGTCCATAAAGTCATGGGTTTAACAGGTTCACTGGTAATTTTTCTGCAATTTATCAAGCACTTTATGATCATAAATAAATAAATAAAAATAAATAAACATTAAGATTTGAAACTTATAACGAGAACTTCGCTACCATAAGTGGAAATACTGTAGCCTACATGAAATTATTACTTGAATATTTAATACGATATAACCCACTTAGCACTGTATAAAATCCTCTTTCATTTTCCTGCCATCTCGAGTCAACAATGAATGGGCTGCGAGGGATGAAGCTATCACTATACGATTCCAACAACTGTACACCCAAAACACTTATTGATTATATGGTAACTGTGGGAAATACAGTAGTTTGAGTCTGTATCTCCCCTGTGTAAGTTCAACAACATTACGACATATTCTCTAGTTGTGTTGGTAAATAGGTTCCCTGGTTTCTCTTCACCGTATACAATTCGACTGCTTCTTTGCACTAATGTATAATAACTCAACGGTTCCATTCTATTATAATATTTCCAATCACTAGTTAGAATTTACTGCTGTTGCTTCTTCTTCTTTTTTTGTTTTTTTTTCATATACTGCACTTCACTGGTTTCCTTCCACTACTGTATTACAATTCACTGGTTTCTTTCCACTCTTTTACTTCAATTCACTGGTTTCCTTGCACAGAGAACAGTAGGAATTTTTACAGGTACCGGTATGTACAATTAGGAGAAAGAGTTAGCCTACTTTAGCACTTGTCTACTTCACTTATAGGGCCTTTCCATTACTTTCCTCCCTGATGTGCCATATCATACATCATCCTCAAAACACATCGAGTCTTTTTCATCTCAGGGCACGTTTGTCACCTTCCTCCCTCATGCATATCAAAAAGCATCATCATCTATGGGTAGTGAAACACCACACCCCACTCTCAGCTTAGGAATACAGTATTAATCAGCAAAGGGAAGTGAGAAGCAGAAGAAGTGAGAAATTTGGTGAACTTTTATCCTTGATGCTACTTCTCATCAGCTATGCAATACTATTAATGATATCTTTTGTTGCATCACTTTACTTCATATTAATTCTCTCTTTTTATCCATTCTATATCAACACACTTCATAGCCTTTCCTAAAGAATACTTATGATAAATAATTCTGAAGGAGGCATTTTATCATACCTTGTGATTTTTGCTTCTAAAAACATATGCAGCCATGTTCACTATTCACTGCTCTATGTTTCCTATTAACAGAGGGAAGTATAGCTGAGATAATTATGTACATGATATCTGAATTCACTGTGCACTCTGTTTAGTCCTTATACTTTTGTGCTTTCCAGGTTTCTAGATCCTACCCACCTTGTTTACCTGTGGGTACTACAGTCCTGATGCTGATAATATTTTCTAGATTAGAAGTTCTCAAGGTTACACCACCGGAAGAATCTAATTAATTTCTATAGTCAGGAAATGTATGGTAACATCCATATATTGCCATGTCACTCTGCCACTAAAAGAATGTAAAGTCTCTGGTTGGCTCAGTCAAATTTGAGGTACTGTTACTGGTAAAAAAAATCTAATACAGTAGCCAATGACATATAACTTAGCCCCCTGTGAGGCTAGTCTACCACAGTTTATCGGCCATCCATATTATGGCCCCATTTGAGGCCATGCTATCATAGTCCATAACATACTATAACACCTTTGCCATAACTGTAGACTTTTACACTTATCCTCACTTCCACGGATGAACTGAGGTGTTATAATCTGGTAGACCTTTAACACACACACCCTCACTCGCATGACAGAACTGAAGCATTATAAATCTCGCAGACCTTTACACATGCATTCCCACTTCCACAGATGAACCATGGTGTTATTAATCCAGCAGACCATCACACATGCATTCTCACTGCGCAGATGAACTGGGGTGTTATAAGTCCATGTCATCCGAGTCTGGGAGGTCAGGGAGACTAAGGAAAGGGTCGGGTGCTGGCTGCAGGGGCTGGGGAGGCGGGGGAGGGGGCGGTTCCACGGCATTAAGGTCAATGAGGGCTGTGTTGTTATTCTCCTCCAGCCACATGAAGTTCGGCACAGCCCCATTGTTGTTGTTGTTGAACTCCATGCGCTCCGAGAGGTCGTCGTCTACCATGGGGTCTGGGAGGGGGCTGGCTGGGCGACGCGGAGGTGGTATGAATCCACCTCTAGCCCCTGATGATGTGGACGGGAGAGAGAGCAGTTCCTCACTTATGTCCGAGAGAACAGACGAAGATGACGACAAACCAGATGCTCCACCCAGGAAGCCCGGAGGCGGAGGGGTGGAGGAGACGGAGATTCCTGAATCTGGGGAGCTTGAGGTGGAGGACGGGGCGGAGGACTGGGACTGGGACTGGGGGTCGGATATGACTGGAGGTGGTGACAAGACATGCTGGAGGGGGTTGCCAGGGGGTTGCCACAACACCACTTCCATGCTGGGCTTCCTCCTGTGACAACCACAAAAATAAATATATAAATACAAACACAAAGTACATAAATACAAATATAAATACATAAGTAAAAAAATAAATACATAAATATACTGATAAATACAAGCTTACTCATCATCATGATCATATCACAATCCTAAATCCTTAAAAAAAAAAAAAAAAAAGGATGGAGGGGGGGTGACAGGCAAATATCTGATTTAGTAAAGTTCCTAAATAAGCAGATATATATATATATATATATATATATATATATATATATATATATATATATATATATATATATATATATATATATATATATATATATATATATATATATATATATATATATATATATATATATATATATATATATATATATATATATATATATATATATATATATATATATATATATATATATATATATATATATATATATATATATATATATATATATATATATATATATATATATATATATATATATATATATATATATATATATATATATATATATATATATATATATATATATATATATATATATATATATATATATATATATATATATATATATATATATATATATATATATATATATATATATATATATATATATATATATATATATATATACAGTGTATATATATATATATATATATTGCCAGACGCCTCAATCCCGTTTGGGATGGCCACAAACAAATCGCCTCCAAGGCGACCTGTCCCCCGCCATTTCACTGCCCTGCTCCCAACTCACACCCCCCTCTCTCATATATATATATATATATATATATATATATATATATATATATATTATACACAAAGATATAATGATAATTAAAGGTCTTATCATCATGTTACTATAAAAATAAATGGGAATATGCTAATATCTGAAGCAGGGTAGGAGGAACTTGCCATTTTGGAGGCAGCTGCTTTAATATGCAAGCATTTCAACCTAAGTTCACAAAAATTCCCCCACTCTCAAAGACAGGAGGAAAGAAAGAAAGGAAGAAGTATTAGGAATTATCTGCTGCACATTATGATGGATGGTAAGTGTGATATTACAGTGAATGGAGAGAGACTGGACTTGGTGAGAGAGTTTAAATACCTGGGTACAGTGATAGAAAAGAGAGAAAAATGCGCAAAAGTAGTGGAAAATAGACACAAAGAAGGAAAGTAGCTGGTGCTATGAAGGCCTTGATATGAAACAGAGGCTTAAGTGTTGCAGCTGCATAAGGCTTACACAGAGGAGTGTTAATGACAACTTTAACATATGGATGTGAGACTAAGGTGTGGCATGAAAATGAAAAGTCGACTGAGAGCTGTGAAAATGGGACTGCTGAGGAATGTATGTGAGGTACAGAGAGTGGATAGGATATGAAATAATGTGATTTGTGAAAGATGTGGAGTGAGGAAGTCTGTGGACACCAGAATTGAAGAGAGTGTACTGAGATGATATGGTCATCTGGAGAATGGATAACAACAGAGTGGTGAAAAAGGTATATCTGAGTGAATCTGAAGGAGGGAGGAAGTAAGGTAGGCCAAGAAGGTGGAGGGATATGGTGGATGAGTGTGTGAGGAAGAGAAGTATGGAAGTCGGTGAGGCTAGGGAACCGACAAATCGAGCTGGCTGGATGAATGTTGTGAGAAGTGCACGATCATGGATTTGGTACCCTTTTTTTAACGTGATGGCATCCGGACTGACTCTATTGGATACGTTTATGTGAAGCTACAGAATGTGATGAAAGTTTTTGACGTATCAGATACAGCCAGGATTCCGGGGGCTTGGATGATGAGTGAATGGAAGCGTGACCCATTGGACTGGGCAAACTTAGGCTGCCTGGACGCTGCTACTCCTCACCCTGTCCTGGGGTGGGAAAGGAGGTCTGGATGATGATGATGATGATATTATGATGACAGCTGATAATTCTAATGCCAAGTTCATGCTCTAAGTTTACTTCTTTTTTTGGGGGAGGGGTTCTTTTTCGTAAGACTGTGTCCAAATAAATGCACACATAATGGAGCAGCTGCAATGAAAATGGTAAATTTACATTAATCATCACCATCATCATTATCATCCAGACCTCTTTTCCAACCTAAGAATGGGGTGAGGTAGGACCCTGAGAGTAAGCAAAAACCTGACAGAATGAGAACTAACCAAAGTCTGCCAAAAATGAAAGGGCCACAGTTTCATTCATTAACCATTCCATACCTCAGAATCCTGACATCACACCATAGGTATGCATACACATCCAAATTTATGCACTTCACACCATCCATCAACTAGAAAAAAACAAAACCATCCATCCAACATCCTACCCTAATTTGTTCCACAGAAATAGGAGTGCAGGGACCCAGGTCTAGGATACTCAGTACTGACATTTAAGGCAAGGGTGACCAGCCTCATTCATCCCCGAGTGGCATCGTGTAAGCAATAAACCCTAACCACCCCTCACACAGAAATTATTACAGGATCCACCCAACTGGTGCACCATAACCTACTGGACCACCGGACTACAACCACTTACAGTTTGTTGAGGAGTGACGATGGCAGAGCAGACTCCTCAGATACCATGGCCTCCTTCACCTCCTTGGACAACACCACCCTGGCCCCCCACTCACCCAACCCCCTGCCCTCCCCGCCCAGACCCTCATCACCACCACTCTCGCTGGAGCTGCCATCATCGTCATCATCCACATCAGACAGGGAGACCACAGGTGTTGGCTGACTCTGAAAGAAGATAATAACATATAGTAGTTCATCTGTCCTGTTACACCTGTAGTAACAAATAATGGTCTATCTATTTGGTAATTTAAATAAAGCTGCATGCCTTTAATCACAGAAGGGGGTGCCAATAAATGAAGAATGGTCCCATACATATTGTCATAATACCTGATTTACAACACCTAGAAATATAAGGAACATTATATAAAAGAATGCAAAAAGCACATGCTTTGCAGTACCAGTAGTTAACAAAATGTGCTACATTAAGAAACAAAATTTGAAAAGATAACAACATAACAATTTTAGTAACATGATCAATACGAATGAAGAAGTGAAGGAATGTTGTGGGGTGGAAGTGGATGTGGTTGAGAAGATTAGGAGAAATACACTCCGGTGGTTTGGACATGTGGAGAGAATGGAGAATGAATGACTCACTAAGAGGGTGTATGGGTGTATGTCGGTGAGATGGAGGGAGGGAGAGGGAGGGGAAGACCGAGGATGAGGTGAAGGGATGGAGCTGAAAGGTATATGAGGGAGGGGAGAGTGAATTGAGGGGAGGGTAGGCAAATGGTGGGTGACAGAGCAACTTGGAGGTTTTTTGTCTGCGACCACCATTCGTGGGATTAGGGTGTCGGGCTATAGATAGATAGATAGATAGATCAATACAGTAGGTTGAATTCATGCATAACGTCACCCTCATAAAGAAACTCCCTAAGTAATTTTTTCTACCTTTTGGGAAATAAAAAAAAACCTGTCTCATTTTCTTAATTTTCAATGACTTAGGCAGAAACTTGAGGTGCATTTTCGACAACTCACACCCTTGACCTGGCAAAAGCAGCTATACCAATAGGTGCGCCACGTGATGAAGAACAGATGTAGGCAAAAATCCAGAAATCGCCAAAAGCAGTTTCTTTATGAGGGTGACGATAATCTACCTATGACAAATTCCTTACTCCATACTGAAACATGATTATCAAGTACTGTGTGTGTGTGTGTGTGTGTGTGTGTGTGTGTGTGTGTGTGTGTGTGTGTGTGTGTGTGTGTACAAAGCAAAACCATAAAGAGCAAAGTGTATAAAAATAACTAATAAAGACTAAAAAGCTGTAACACAGAAGGTGATCCTAACTGCGTTTGATGGCGAGCACAACAATGGAACCATGTGACTAACTGACCTCATACCAACAGGGGCCTAAAACCATTCTCTAAGATATGTCTTTTTTGTTATAATCCTTCATCATCTTGACCTGTTTTCCCAGCCAATAAGGAGCTAAATGTACCATACAAAAATTCTCCATGACACATGGAATAATGTTTGTTATTACCCACAAACTTACCTTCTTCTTGCCAAGCCTGTGATTGTAGTATGTTTCTGAAAGGTGGAGGGAGTTTAGGTGGGCAGCCATTCTCTCCTCTGTGATATGTTGCTTGGCTGCTGGCTTACTGTGGAAGGGGAAGGGGAGATTCAGTCAAACTTACACTGCACACTAGATATATTTAGACCAACTGTTCTTTCAAGTGTTCGAGAAGCACTATTACAAGTGGCTGGCTCTGTTACTTGATTACATAAATGTTCATCAACTCCCTCCTTAATCCAATCTCCCTGAAAGAAGGAAGGTGGACTACTGGGGGGCAACTTCAATCTGCAGTTCACTGCATTCACATTCAGGTGAGCCTAAGGTTGTCTGTGCTGATCTTTAAAGCTCTTCACTCTAGGGACATACTGTTTTTATTACTATACATTACACCATTATTACATAATAACCATATTCAGTGATCCCAAGGTTATACATTACACTCTGTTATATGATAACCCAGCAGAGATCCCATGGTTATTGAGTATAATTGGTACCATACCTAGGGCCTGATAATGAAATTGTATGATACTGAAAGCACAGACTTTATGGGAATCCTAACAGGTATGGGGCACCCCACTAGCAATCCCAAATTTTCCCTTTAATGACAGTATCAACTCACTAAATACATACATATTGTTATGGTACCACAAACATACATAGGTATGGTCAGGTTAATAGAAAATGATGAAAAGAGTACAATAAGGAAAAAATACACATCACACAAAGACTTAAGATAGGCTTGAGGAAAAGGGTTCTGAGGCTAGGGGGTGCAGAGTTGGTGGTCTCCACACCTGGGATTAACTCTTTGAGTGGGACTTCATCTCTGCATCCCTCAAAGACATCAGATACCACATATTTTGCACTACCATCATTGCCAGAAACCAGCTCAGGTGCATGATAATGTTTTTAAGCTTAAAAATAAGTGATAATGGCAGGACTGCAGATTTTCATCTAGCAGTGATAACAAAAACTACTACAGTCAAGTGTACAATAACCACAGGATCACAGTATGAGCTAATACGCTCATACTGTACAATCAGTGACAATTTAGGTCCTTTTTTTTTTTTTTTTTTTTTTAAATAAATATGATGAATATAATGCCCCATTCCTTGCTACATGATCATTTTTCTTGCTAGTACAATCACTTCAGTACTTCATCCATCCATCCATCATCCAATCCTATGCCGCCCCTTGAGGAGCGTAGGAGCCCAGGGCTAGGCAAACTGGTCCTGACATTTAAGATGAGAGTGGACTTCAGTACTAAATTAATTATATAATCGGTTTTCAAAAATGCATCTCTATTATAAAATGTGAGGCTGCTGTTTTATTGCCATGATTTTATTCAGGATAGGAGGACTTTTTTAACTGCAGGGTTAAGAAATAGCCTTCATTAGCCCCTTCACTACTAGGATCGTCTCCAAAGCTGAATAAAATCGTCTGGTGGTGGGAAGTGTGTCATCATCATCATCCAATCCTAAGTTACCCCATGAGGAGTGCAAGAGTCTGGGGCTAGGCAAGTTGGTCCTGACATTTAAGATGAAAGTGACCAGCCTCACTCATCCCTGAGTAGCATTACATGAGCAATAAACCGCAACCACCCCTCGGATATACCGTATTTCGCGGCATGTAAGACGCAGCATTGTGAAAGACGCACCCTAATTCTGGCAGGGCAGTTCTGTGAAAAAAAAGTTTGCCCCAACCAAGACTGCAGTAAGGTTTCATGATAAGAGCCATTACCACACAGATACACACTCACCTTTCAGAATCTATTCATTACTGATCATCAGCCTTTGGTTTCTTTTTTTTATATACAAAGAATGGTACAGGAAAAGAAAACAATGCCCCTTCTTGACAAAACGTGACTGATATGAGCCACTATCACTTAGATACACACTCACCTTTCAGAATCTATTCAGTACTGCTCATCATCCTTTAGTTTCTTCTTTTATGTACAAAGAATGATACAGGAAAAGAGAAAACAAAACCCCATCTTAACAAAACGTGACTTCAAACCACGAGGCCATCTCAACTTTGTTGATAAATATGTATCAGTAAACTGATATAAACTCTGTTTTTAATATTTTATGAATTTAAAACCACCAATGAAGTCAACAGACTCTATTCTTTCATTCACTGACGAAAACATAAAATACAATGAATGTTCACATCAGTTCATTTATCCTAAAAGAACCCCGTCATATTCTACACCTGTTACGGAATTTCCTCACATTGCCTTGACTCAAGCACAATATCAGACGACTACCATCATTAAACATGCACTCTAACTAACCTGTAATTACCTCCACAAATAATATAAAAAGGTAGCACTTGTAAATACACAAATTACAATGTTTTACAACCAAAGTTCAATATAGCAAGGCTGCTTGGGAACAGGATAGACAGCTGTTTTTACTCTCTTCTCTCAGTATCACTCCTTCACTGTCAGCTATGTTTGCTTGCAGCATCAACAATTAAAAATGCATGCTTCACTGATCATAATTTACTATAAACATTCATTTCAAAACATACTGACTATGGTGAAAACATCCATTGTTACACCTTAGTAACACTCCTGCCTCCCAGTCGCTAGACAGCAGTCTCTACCCCTTCCTCTCAGTATCACTTCCTCACTGTCAGCGATGTTTCCCTTGCAGCATCAACAGTTAAAAATACGTTCTTCACTGATCACAATTTACTAAAAACAGACATTCATCTCAAAACATGTCGAGAATGGTGAAACTATCTCTTAGCAACACTGCTGCATCCCAAGTGCTAGACAACTGTCTCAACCCTCTTCTCCCAGTATCACTCCCTTACTGTCAGCTGTTTTCCTTGCAGCATCAACAATTAAAAATGCATATTTCTCTTACCAGAATTTGCTAAAAACAGACATCCATCTCAAAACATTCGAGTACTGTGAAAACATCCATTTTTGGTCTTAACACTGCTGCCTCCTAGTCGCTATGGTAAACACGCACACACATGTACACACCACATGCAACATTCGCTCGCCTCTGAAACATTTACATCAGTCCGTTTTGGAGTACCCAGTGGCTTTATTATATGACAAAAACATCAAAATGTATTTGGTTGTTCAATATAAATATCATCACTTAAGAACATGAAACATCTCAAACAATTTATTCATCCAAACATCGTCAGTGCAAGACTAAAGGTGTACAGCACCATTGATCCTAAATTTTCCATGGTTGCATCTGTCATGATCACCTAAAACCTATATTCACTTCATATTACTGACATGGTGAAAATTTCACTCGTCTTCAAACCCTGAGAATTCATCACTACTTCCCCCAAGGCCTGAAGCATCACTGGAAGTCATCACCTCAGTCATCATCACTGTTTCACTGTCACTCTCATACAGTAAATGGTCCTCAGTACCATCCATTGAATTGCTTATACCACACTTCATACGACTTTAACTTGGCAATCGTTTTAACTGAGCACAGGCGATATTCAGACTTGGGGCATTTGATACAGCCCACATTAACCTCCTCAGTACATGTTTCCTGAACTGAATAAAATCATATGGCGAGCATGAATAAACTACCCTATAAAATACATTGCTGGGCTGAAGGGATTATAATAAGCGGATTATCAGTTCCCTAGCCTGACTCTTCCCACTTCTACTTCCTTAACTACACCCACACCAAACTCTCACCTACACCTTAGGATTCTGGTCGTTTCGGCCGTAACGTCCAAAATGGCAAACGATTTTACAACCTAACCTAACCTAACAAATTTGGACGTTACGGCCTAAATGATCCCCATTGCCGATCATGAGAGCTTTGCTTAGGCAGCAGAGATGCAGAGAGTGAACGTTGTCAATCATTCTGATCGCTTCGTCTGCTAAGAATACAGCAGAAATGGCGGACGCTGAAATGAATGACCGTCAGGCACTGCTATTTCACATATTGCATCTGTTATGCTACTCAGTGAAGTTTACCCTATTTTCATAACAAAATACTGTAATTGGGTGTGCCCTGAGTTCCATAGACATTGCTAAAGTACTTCACTTGGCTGAAAAAGTGAAGCTGTAACTTCAGGCAGTACTGTTTAACATTACAGCTGTTTTTCCTGTTTTTCGCTATTGGTATAATAAGACTGTTCACTTCTATGATACTCTTGTCAGGCATGAAACAAAATGTCACTAAGAGAAGCCAACCATATGAGGGTGACTGAATTTCCATATGCGACAAAAATCAATTCTGATGACTTGTCAGGTTCGCTTGCCAGCATCTCTCCAGTATGACTGCTTTGCTAGTTAGTAAGTGGATGGCAAGCAAAGTGGTTATGATTGCCTTTCAGAAGGTTAGCAGATAGTTCACCAGTGAGCACGTTAGCTTGCTACAGTAGGGTGTACGCTAGACACTAAACTGCTAATTTGCTAAACCGCTAAACCCCTTGACGGTATTGGCCAGTTGAGCTGAAAACAATCCCGTGAATGCTTTGTGTTCTTGAACTTGCATGTTTTAATATCTGCTGCATATATACACTCACAAAATGTCACAAAAGTAACTGACCTAATTAGGGTTACTGAATTTCCATATGTGACGAAAGTCTGTTTTGATGACTTGGCAGTTTCACTAGCCAGCATCTCTCCAGCATGATTGCTAGTTAGTGAATGGATGTCAAGCAAAGTGGTCATGATTGCCTTTCAGAAGGTTAGCAGACAGTTCACCAGTGAGCACGTTAGCTTGCTAGAGTAGGGTGTATGCTAGACACTAAACTGTTAATTTGCTAAACCGCTAAACCCCTTGACGGTATTGGCCAGTTGACCTGAAAACAAACCGTGAATGCTTTGTGTTCTTGAACTTGCGTGTTTTAATATCTGCTGCATATATACACTCACAAACTGTCACAAAAGTAACTGACCTAATTAGGGTTACTGAATTTCCATACGTGACGAAAGTCTGTTTTGATGACTTGGCAGTTACACTAGCCAGCATCTCTCCAGTATGATTGCTTTGCTAGTTAGTGAATGGATGTCAAGCAAAGTGGTCATGATTGCCTTTCAGAAGGTTAGCAGACAGTTCACCAGTGATCATGTACGTTAGCTTGCTGGAATAGTGCGGATGCTAAACTGTTAAATTGCTAAACCGCTAAATATCTTCACAATGTTAGCCAGTTGAGCTGTAAACAAACCCGCGAAGGTTTTATGTGTTTCTGATCTCGTGTGTTTCTTAAATCTGCTGCATATACACAGTAGTGTATATTATTTTTTAAAATAAAATCAAGTCTGCATACTGTAGAAAACACCTGTGGTTGCTAAGCAGTGAGATGATCATCTTTATAAGAGTTTCTTCTCGGTGGAGCCTAACTAACCTGCCTTAGTCTAACGTGCAGGACGCATGGGGATATTTTAAGGTAACTTTGAGACAAAAAAGTGCGTCTTACATGCCGCGAAATACGATAAACCTTCACCGGCTCAATCTGATTGGAGCGTTGTAATTACCCACTAAACCAACAGGTGCCATAATTTAGTTATATGGTTACCACCCAGCATAGTAAATGGTTTCCTGGTGTACAGGAAACCATTTGGCTTGTCACTCATTGTAGAGTCACCCACAGGCAGAAGGAAGAGGAAAGAATGAAGGAAAGAAAGACAGAGGAGGAAGAGTATGGTCACCTGTAGGCAGAAGGACGAGGAAAGAATGAAGGAAAGAAAGACACGAGAGGATGGAAGGAAAGAAAAAAACACAAAATACATCACTGGTTTTGAAAACATAAACCCATTCAGTCCAATGGTGCCCTCTTTTTAGTTCATCCTTGCCATCTATAGGCCATTTTATTCAGCTTAGGAGATTTTGTAAAACTTGAGTGGTAGGAAGAATAGGAAAAGAATATACATCATTACATTCAAGGGGTTAAACTGCCTCAAAGCTGTGTCAAAAGTGTAAGATCTTGCTAAACATGTCAATAACAATAAACTGTCTTGAAGCTGTGTCAAATGCTAAAAATCTTGTTAAAAATGTCAGTAACAATAAACTGTCTTGAAGCTGTGCCAAAAGCTACAAAATCTTGCTAAAAGTGTCAGTAATAAACTGTCACAAAGCTAGAAATCTCGTTAAATGTGTCAATAGTAATAAATTGTCTCAAAGCTGTCAAAAGCTAAAAATCTTGCTAAACTTATCAATAATAATAATCAAAATGGGCCTCTCCATGGCTAGGGTATGGTAATCCAAATAATCTAAACCACAGAGGACTACCCTACATCCCCGGCGCATTTAATTGAAGAATAAACCTCTGGCCACCTCTTGGATTTGAGCTGTGGGCAAGTCCAATGATTCGTTAGGGATGGATTCCAAAATACCATAACCTTTCTCATACACTGTAATTTTACTGTGCTCACTTTAATGAGGTGTAAATTTGCCATCTCTCAATGTTGTGCTGAAATAATAGATTAACACTACAATATGGTGCTAGTCATGATGAACTTCTACTGAAAGGATGTCAAGCCCTAGTACTGTCTATTCTACCACTGAGCTACAGGAAATAAGCTGAAAAAAGGGCAAAAATCTCCAGTTAATATGTACAGACTACAGAAATGTAAACAGTAATGGGTGATTTGGCAGATCAGTTTTATAGGCAACAGTGAACCTTCAATGGACAAATTTTCTGAAATACAGTACTGTACTGTGTAAGTGGACTTAACTGCAAAAGAACTTGGGAGAATTATCTTACCAGCTTTATAGGTGGCAGTGGAATTCTGAGAGACAATTTTCTCTACTAGGAAATATATATGGACTTTGATGCAAACAAGAAGAGTAGATTGCTATATAAATGAATGGATAGATGAATGAAAAAATGGGAGGGGAGGGATTGTAGTAAGGATTAATTGCACTACTACCCAAGACTTAACTATCAACACACCAAGTCATCACTTTTTTAAACTTATTACATTCTTAATATATTTACTCACACTGCCTCTGGCTCACTCTTATGCTTGCACTTATAATTAAAGGAGATTTTTTATTTTTCTAACACCTCGTTTCTTTAGCAAGAGAAATCTTTATCACAATTTACTCACACTTCCTCTGGCTCATCCTCCTGCTTGCGCTTATAAACAAAGGGGATGCCGTTGAGAGTCGACCCAGCCATCCTGCAACAACAATAAACAGGTAGTAATATAAAATGCATGAGGGTAAGTGTGGCAACTTTTCTACTCCTGTGACAGACTTATTGGTTACATTTTAAAATCCATCCATCCATCCATCATCCAATCCTACGTTGACCCATGAGGAGCGTAGGAGCCCGGGGCTAGGCCGTTGGTCCTGACATTTAAGATGAGAGTGACCAACTTCACTCATCCTTGAGTGGCATTACGTGAGCAATAAACCCCAACCTAACATTCAATAAATCTCTGAATGCTCTTCACCTCAGACACTTTCCTGGTTATGTGAAGGTTCTATTATGGAAGGATCTGCATCTCCATAAATAATTCATCCATTATATTTTATCCTTTATCAATTCCTTTGCCTCCCTATACTTCCACACCTCACTTTGGCACACTTTCAAGTAACATACTCAGCCATTTTCTTGGTATTTTGTGCCACCTTTCATTCACTCAGTTTGATTGTACCATTGAAACTTACTCTTATCAACTCTCCAATGACATACTTCCTTACAAGAACAAGCAAGAGAAAAGTGCATAAGCATTAATAAGAAAACTATGAATAAAGCCAAAGCCAAAAATCATTACTGCTGAACCTAACACTGCACTATATGGGTGCACATGAGTTGAAATTTGTAGCTCTAGTATCTTCAAATGATTAATAATTTGTGTGTTTTCACCTGACAAAGATCCAAAATACTTCTTAGTTCAGTTGATGGTCAAGTGTAGTTAGACTGGAAGACAAATTTGACTAGTAACCATGGAGACTCATTCCAAACTCAAAGCATTGGTTCACTGAAGTTCATGCAACCATGACTTAATATTCAGCTTGTAGGAATTGCCCACTTCTCTCAGATGGAAACAAATTGATTATATTACTGGGGGAAAAAAAAAAAAAAAAAAAAAATATCATCCTACCTAATATTGCATCCCATGGGTGCACGCGAGTTGAAATACGTGGCGCTGGGCATCTGTGGGATCCCCATAGTGGAGGCGATGGTGTTGGGGCATACAACAGGTGGTGGTGTGGGCAGGGGTGGAGTGGCAA
Organism: Coenobita brevimanus; assembly: GCF_032717465.1. Taxonomy (NCBI): domain Eukaryota; kingdom Metazoa; phylum Arthropoda; class Malacostraca; order Decapoda; family Coenobitidae; genus Coenobita; species Coenobita brevimanus. The sequence goes on along the minus strand of NC_136980.1, from coordinate 5,528,815 downwards.
ACCCCCCGATACCCCACGTACTGGCTAACGACGGGCGGGACACAGGTGGGTACGTGACTGAGGCAGATGACGATGTTGCAGGAATCTGGAGGCCGAGGTAGGTGGGGGCTGTGGGTTGTGGGGGCAGGAGGCCTGGGGTGGTGTCAAGGGGGCTGGTGGAGGGGCTGGTGTGGCCCGTCAAACCTGTGCTGCCCCCCATGGCCCCCCACACCTCAGACAAGTTCATGGTACGATACACCAAACCTGTGGGGTGATATCAGCCACATAAGAGGGAATGCACACCAAATTTCAACCTTGATTAAGATTAGGTACATTTAATTCAACAGTTTTTGTCATTTCTCGACCAAATTGTTTTTTCTTGTTCTCTCAACCCTACCTCACCCTTCTTTAAGTGGGAAGAGGTTTGGGTGATGATGATGACAAAACAGGACCTACAAAACAGTGGCATCTACTTTATTCTATGTTCTTGCTCTTTTCATATGGTTTTACAGTATGTATGTCAAGAGAGGCTTTTGCAACTGGAGGATCTCATCTCAGGATCTCACTCACTTTTTCCTTTATCTGCCCACAGGGGCTGTCCCTTCCTTGTTCCAGTCTGTACAGTGCTTCACTTAGTTAAGGTAAACTTGCCAGTTTGGGGGTGCAGCTGCTCCAATGCGAACACATTCAGATCCTTCCCCCCCTAACCCCCCAAAAAAAATCCTAAAGCCAGTTAGGTAACTCAGAACAATGAACTTGGTGTCAAAATGATCAGCGATCACTATGCTATGTTTGCACAAATATATATTACAGTATTCAAAGTGTATTATTTGAAGGGAGGGGAGGAAGTTTTTTGTAAGAATACATCCAAATGCGAGCACAATGAAGCAGCTGTGAATTTTACTTATTTAATTTTTTAAATGAGTCTAACTCTGGGCAAAGGCTTGTGGACCTATCCCAAGGCCCAGTAGTCCTCCTACACACCTCCACATGTCACCAGTTCAGCGCAAACACCCACTGTCCATTCTGAATACATGCTAGGGCTGTCTCATACAGGACTGGGGTACTAGTATTAGTGGCGGTATTTTTACGACATGTCGGCGGATCAGTAAAGTCTGCTTTTATAAAATTCAAATCCTTACACTGTTCCCTCTCCCAGCCAGGATTCTAACCTGGGTCCATTAGGACTGCAGGCTGCTTCTCTACTGATTCAGCCATAAGTTTATCCTACTCTCATTCTGTCTACATGTCCAAACCACCTCAGCCTACCCTGGCACATTACTTCACTAGCACTCTCAATGCTCAATCATCCTCTTCAACCTGAACATGTCATTCTATCCTCCACTGTGATATATAACCACCTCACCATTCTCATTTCTGTTGATGCCCTTCTCTCTTATCCATGCTTTACAACCACATAATTTGATACAGGCAGGAACATTAACCGTTTCATTCCAATGATGCATTTTTAGTTTATTTTTGCTGCTAACAGATGATTTTATCAGCTGGGAGACGAATTGGAACTGCAGGGGTGAGATATAGCCTTCATTAACCCTTTCACTAAGAGAGGTCCTTCCCATGCCCAATAATGTAATCTGTAGGTAGCATGAATAAAAAGGAAAAAACACAGCATCGCAGTGAAGGGGTTAATGGTAAAATGGGTGATAAGGAGTCCTGGGTAAGCCTATGGGAAATCCTACTCATCCAGGGTTAGAAATCTTCCTGTCAACACAATTATCACACTTGGTGTTTAAAGGCACATGAAGCCAGACATTTCTATTCAGCTACTGGATATCACTATAGCAAGATGGGACTTTACAATGATAATACTGCAAAAGAACAAAATGTGCAGAATGATGTGGATACTGGGGTACTGCATGTTATGAGATTACGTACAGTCAAAGAAACAACTCTCTTCCCAGTTCAGTTTAAAGAAAATTTACAAGTGACAAAACACAGTGAAAATTCTGCCTCTGCTAACACGAGTCTCAGATGGTTTGACATTTCCACTATGCATTTTTTAAGAACTTGGGAAGATATCGGTACATGAACTTATTACACTTAGGTTAGGTGAGGTGGTATGGCCATGTACAAAATATAAGCGAGACCATGTGGGTAAAGTGATGAAAAAAGCTGAAGAAACTGGGAGGGGAAAACCACTGAGGGAAGATCAAAGAAACTGAACCTGGAAGATGAGGTACTCAGGACTGACTTTGGGATTATAAGATTTGATCAAGATGTGACAGAATGTGCATCTTGGAGGGTAGCCATGAGATGAAAAGTGAACATGGCTGACCTCTGCAAGAATATAATACACTATACTCTTTTAACATTAACTTGGCCTCACATTGCCATCTCTCCATTGTGAATGCTGAGTTTTAAGAATACATTAGCACCCGAATTAATGCTTGTCACAAAGAAATGCTAAGGAACGAATGTAGAGCTGAAACATTGTCTTTTTCTGCCACTGGGCTATGTGAATTAAGCTGCAAAAGGCCAAAACTCTGGACAAAGAGTAAAAAAGAGTATCAAAAATGTTATGTGATATCAAATACTTAACCTAAACCAACTGTACTGGACACTTGGGATTCAAGTACAGTAGAATTTACATGCACCAGGTACGAGCCTCTGTCTGTCCATCACCATCACTCTAACCCTATTTGCCAATAATAAGTACCGGTAAGTTTGAATCATACCAGTACGTGTCTCATTTCACTCTTTATCCCTGTGTCTATGGATCCTATCTCATCTCTAAATGAAATCTGGGATGATGATGGTGATGAAAGTGGTGGTGGTGTTGGTGATAATGGATGATGACAATGATGATGGTGTGATAATGGCTGTGGTGGTGGTGGTGATGATGATAGTGGTGGTAATGATGATGGTGCTGATAGCTGTGGTAGTGATGATGATGATAATGATACAAATGGCTATCTAGGATCCAGAAACAGAAGCCTAATAAAACTGCCCACATCTTCAGTCACAACAAAGTAATTAACAATAACTGAGCATAAAAATTTGCGGTACCGGTACCCAAAGACTTACTAATCCTTGAAATATTCTCCCCAATAACCTAATATCCAAAACCTTACTCTGGTGGGAATGATATGACTGGGCAGCTTAAAGGCCTGGTCATAAAAAGGTCTCTGCTACATCCCTCTCCCCCAAAAGGATGATGGTCAAATGCAGCCAAATGGGTGGGGAAAAAAGGTACTGATAACTTAAACCAGCATTCTGCTAGCTCTGTTTCAAATGAACCTGGGGCCACAACAACCACAATAACAAGTTACAACCAACAACAACCACAATAATAATAAACATCACTCATGACACTGATAACTACCAAAAACCAATAATATCTGTTCTAACACCTCTTCAACAGGTGAAAACCGGTTGTATCCGGTTTTGACCATTTTCTTTTCACTAGTCTCTGCTCTAACCACTGAAAATTATATATATAAAACACTATTTTTATTTCAGTTACTGATACATACTGGTAAATACTAAACAGTGCATAACTAGCTACCTAAAGTATTGATTAATAAAGAATTTAAAGATACAGGTTTCTCACATACTCTACCTTTGTGTTGGCCTCATTTTATAGTGAATGGTCAAAATTTCTCTTGACTTAGAATTAATTCCAAACTTATGACATTTAACCTGACCTTGCTGTAACCTGGAAAAAAAAAAAAAAAAAAAAAAAAAAAAAGGATCCTATTGTACATATCGGCAATACCGATGAAAATACAATATGCTGTCATTTATTTAACTTCATACTTCATACAAATAACTAAATTATTCCTAATTTCAATGCTATTTCTATCATTTGTATTTTCATCCCCGCAAAAAATAAAAAAAAACGCTAACTCCATGTGTACATTACTGAAAGGAATCGGAAATAGGATCGTGGCTAACTTTCTACCCACATAATGTTCGTAAAGTTTTTGTAACCCTCGATCTATCTACTATATTTATCTATTTATCATCCATCAAAAAACCGAAGTGGCGTGTTACTGGGCACGATGATCAAGCCACAGACTTCATATTTATCCCCCTCCTCCTCAGCCATGAAGCCAAAAACAGCCATTTATCACATCCTCCCACCTTAAACAAGTCAATATCCTTCCGCGGGTGGGCAATAGGAGCGGTGTAGGGTGTTCATCCAGGCTATAATGGCGAAAATGTGAAGGTGTTGCGGTGTCACTACGTCGCCTCGATGTTTACCAAACAAAGCTGATCGGCTGCTACTGAGACAAGTGACCATCGACTTGCGCATCTCCTTTCCCCCTCACTGGAAATTACTGGATATCTCTGGAAAGAACTAAAAACAATTATTATTGTAAATGTATAAAAACTATAAATGCGGCGAAAGAAATGGGTGGGCCTTAACACACACCTTCAGATAAAAACAAGTGAAAAATAGCCTAGGTATTCCTGGAGACTTCTTGGATAAATGTTTCTTGATGTATGAAACAGACCAAATACACAGACAGCTAAAAATTGGAGTGGGTCGATCTTAACATTCACCTTCATTATAGAGAAATATACACGGCAGATTGTATGAAATATGGATAAGGCTACTGGATGCTTTTGGAAAATGCTAAATGTTAAAATCAGCTCTATATTTCCTCAGGTCTTGAAGGATATTGCAATGGCGAGTAAAACAGACAATAAACATCAAAACAGATATCTCGTCAGCATTTACAAAGTTCTCAAACCAGACATAAGTTTCCGAAGGCTTGTTCTAGAGATCACCTTACCTACCTAACACCCGAAATTCACAGACATCCCTGAATTGTTCATACAGTGTGACTGACTGCTAAATTACTTACTCCTTTTACCGATGTGTTACAGATCAGCGGAATTTAATACACTTGCATTGCGTGCAAGCTCAAGGACGCAGTATATGGTAATTTTTGAAAGGTGTACAGTGTGTGTGTGTGTGTGTGTGTGTGTGTGTTGTTATAGCCACATTTTTTTTTTTCCTGGCTTTGGAAGGACGTGCAACAGTTTGTGGGTTTATTAATGAAAAAAGAAATAGGTCCTACTCGAAATTTAAACACTGTCTCTTGGCAAGGTTTCTTATTGCACGAATCGACGTCAGGCAAAATATACAGAGAAGTACTTTTATCCATTTAGTTTAGCTCGTGTTGCATATACACAAGTTAGACGTCGCATATTCCATTCTCTATCTTACTTTTATATAGAAAAACGTAAAGGGGCAACTATTTTACCTTTTCTACTCGGTCTAAAATTGCCATCGCCCCTTCTTGAATGGCGAGTTGTTATGTATTTATTATTAACACTTGAATTTTATGCCAATCACAGTGAAACGGTATATAAAGGATAACAAGCAACAACATTGTCTTTTTTTTATAATTCAGAAACGTGAATTAATCTACAAAACGACGAATTTCTGGGCCACGTGAAAGACTGTCTATAGCCCGACGCCCTACTCCCGCAAAGGATGGCCGCTGACAAAACGCCTCCAAGTCGCTCTGTCACCCACCATTTGACTGTCTTCCCCCAAACTCACTCCCCCCTCCCTCATATACCTCTCAACTCCATCCCTCCACCTGATCCTCGGTCTCCCCCTCCCTCTCCCTCACTCCACTTCATCCACATACACTCAGTCAGTCTTTCATTTTCCATTCTCTACATGTCCAAACCACCTCAGTGTATTTCTTTGCTCTCTCTCTCTCTCTCTCTCTCTCTCTCTCTCTCTCTCTCTCTCTCTCTCTCTCTCTCTCTCTCCAGGATCTATAGTCAGTCTCCAGGGCTTAATGCAACTAGATTTTTTTTTTTTATTAAATCTTGAAATGTAGTGGAGAAAAAGTATTTGAAAACCACACTTAACCTAAAGTAAAAGTAATGGAAGAACTATATAATTTTTAAAAAGTATTTGAAAACCACACTTAAGCTGAAGTAAAAGTAATGGAAGAACTTGATAATTTTTACAAAGCTGGTACATAAAAATTACTTGGGTACAGTACTCATGTAATTTATTTCATGACCTAACAACTCTGGTCCAGGATATTTCAAGACAAAAAATAAAAGGTCTCAAGACAATTGGTTAAAGACAAGACCTACCAGGGAGTCTCAAATTTGATATTGTTTTGAGACAATGGATTGACAGAAGTCTCTCTCTCTCTCTCTCTCTCTCTCGTAACTTCAGCTATTCTTCTCACAATTCCTGCTTCCTCCCACCTCTTCATCTTTAATTCTCTCTCTCTCTCTCTCTCTCTCTCTCTCTCTCTCTCTCTCTCTCTCTCTCTTTCCAACGCTATCCTCATTTGTTTTCTTTCATCCTTCCTTCTTCCTTCCCTTTTTCCTTCC
>NC_136980.1:5470000-5517500 GCF_032717465.1 Coenobita brevimanus | reverse complement strand
ACTACTACTACCACTACTAGTGCTGCTGCTGCTGCTGCTGCTGCAGCTGCTACTACTACTACTACTACTACTGCTATTACTACTACTACTATTAATAAAAATAATAATAATAATAATAATAATAAATAATAATAATAGTGTCATAATAACAGTCGTAGTAGTAGTAGTAGTAGTAGTAGTAATAACAATAATAATAATAATAATAATAATGGGATCCTGCGTCACCGTACTGAAGTGATATGCAAACCTTAATTAACAGGACAGAGAGAGAGAGAGAGAGATTCACTGCCTAATTTAATACGATAATTAGATCATTTTATTTTGAGAGATAAGACAAATTTTTTAGGTGAATTATTAAGATTTTGTTTTTTTATTTTTGTTTTAATTGTCCCGTTAAAACACACACACACACACACACACACACACACACACACACACACACACACACACACACACACACACACAAGCGTATATTTTTTCTCTCTCTCTCTCTTCCTTTCCGTTCTTCCAGTCACTTCCATATTTCTTCTCTTCCCCCATCTCTCTCTCTCTCTTCTACCTCTCTTTCCCCTCCCTCCTTTCCTCCTCTCTCTCTTTTACCTCCTGCTTCCTCCTCCTCTGACACTCTTCTTCCTCTTCCCTCCTTCCTTCTCTCACCATTCCTCCCTTCCTTCCTTCTCTCCCCTCACCCCCCCCTTTCTCAACTTCTTGTCCTTTTCTTCCTTCCCTCCGTCTCTCCTCCTTCCTTCATTACTATCCTCCTTCCTTCCTTCACACCTTACCACCTTCCTTCTTTCCTTACTTTTTTTCTTACGTTCCTTCTTTCATTCCTCCCTGTATCTCTTTCCTACTCTTCTTCCTTCATCTTTCCTTCCTTCCTTACAACTTTTCTTCCTTCTATCCTTTCGTCATTCTCTCCTTACTGCCTTCCTTCCTTACCACCTTCCTTCCTTCCTTCCTTCCTTCACGTCGTACTACCATGCTTCTTTCCTTCCTTCCTTCTTTCCTACCGTGCCACCTTCCTTCTTTCCTTCCTTCCTTCACATCTTACTATCAGGCTTCTTTCCTTCCTTTCTTTCCTCCCTCTATCTTTCCTTCCCACCTTTCTCTCCTTCTTCCCTCCTTCCCTTCTTTCTCTCCTTCTTCCCTTCTTTCTCTCCAACTTCTTCCCTCCTTCCCTTCTTTCTCTCCTTCACCTTCCCTATTTCCCTTCTTTCCTTCTCCTTCTCTCCTTCCCTTCTTTCTCTCCTTCTTTCTCTCCTTCTTCATTTCTTTCTCTCCTCCTTCCCTCCTTCTCTTCTTTCTCTCCTTCTCCTTCCCTCCTGCCCTTCTCTCCCCCGCCATGTTTATAGCTTTCTTAACAAAAGCTTTCATCGGAACTGACGAGAAATGCTGAATCATCCTCTCTCTCTCTCTCTCTCTCTCTCTCTCTCTCTCTCTCACACACACACACACACACACACACACACACACACACACACACACACACGCAACAAACTGCTAATTCAGCTCAGATGATGTACAGAACGAGTGAAGGATGAATTTGACTAGTAACCAAGGAGACTCATTCCAACCGTAATCGAAAGGAAGTTTGGAGTTACTTAAGACGTTATTTTTGTCTCGCGATTGGAATGAGTCGAAATTGGCCAAGTTTCCTCTCGGTCTGGCTATACAGAACCGAAGAACCGAAATATTAGAACCGCCAATCGATGCGCAAACCGAAGAACCGGAATATCTGAACCGCCGATCGATGCACAAACCGAGAAGCCGAAATATCTGAACCGCCGATCGAGACGTAAACAAAACAGGGGGTTCGTTGTGGACGCTGATACAACGAAAATAATCACGTCCCACACATGTACTGAACTAGATATATATGTGTCTTAAATAATCTCTTTTACCCTGTGTTTTTTATATACATAATGCTGATTTCATTTTATTTATTTTTTTTTTCTATGTGTCTTTACTATTAAACTATTCTACTCAAAAATTTATATCTATAGTGCCAACATCCTTTTATTCATTGATTTTCTTTTTCAAATGTCTTTAAGTATTTACCTTTTCTACCCGAATTTTTATATATGTAGTTCTAGTTTCTTTTTTTGGTTACACTTTTTCCCCCATGGTTATTTTCAATCTCTGTAAGCGAGAATTTGCTTCACAGAGATTCGAAAAAGGTATTGGGTTCGATTAAAAATGCTTCGGTCGGATTCGTATCACTATGGTCGACAAAAACGGCTTGGAATCCGATCCGTTACCTTCCACGACAAAAATCCGACTTTAACACCTCTCCCTTAGCGATTTATTATGTTACAGATCTTAATTTTCCTTTTTATATGAGTCATTATTTACAGTATCGACATCTGTGCAGTACACGATGATAAGGCGACGTAAAATAAATCGCTGACGAAAAGGCGTCACGGGATGTCCGAACCTGCTCGAAACACGGCCGCAAGTGTCGTGTGAATCGATGGTGTTTCTTTTGTCAGTCGTAATTTCGCTGTGGTTGAGACTGGCTACAGAACCTGGATAGTGAGGTAAGTGTTATTATTATTATTATTTATTATTATTATTATAGGTGATTTTTTTTTTTTTTTTTTTTTGGGGGGAAGTGAAAATTTGAGGGAATATATTGAAATAAGTGTGATCTTTCTTCTTTATGCATCACATTAGAATCTCTCTGAAAAAATAGCCCTTTACAACGTGTCTTCTCTTCCCAGCGATGTGGGTGTTGAAGATCTTTGCAGTGCTGGCCTTGTGTGACCAGACGACACGATGCAGGTGGACACGAATTCTAAAGAGGCGGACTACGACATGGAAGGAATGGAGGAAGACCAAGACTATACGACCCTGGACACCGCGGCGGGACCCGACATGGAGGACGATTACGGGGAAATAATGGGCGATGACGATGACTACGACGACAAGGGCGACGATGTGACGGGGGAGTCGCAGCCGAGACTCCGCTCTCCACCTAATCCGAGGCGACGTCGAGCTAAGCGAGTTGTTTTTATTCCACTTTTATTTATTTATTTTTTTTACTGTTTTATCTTTTTTTTTTTACTTTTTTATTTTTTTTTTCTTACTATATTCTGTTTTACTTTTCACAATGTCTAAATCTTTGAATGTTTGGGTTTTTGACTTTTTAATATCACTTTTTTTTTTTACATTACTAAACTTTGTTTATATATTTTACGTAAATTTTTGACTTTACTTATTTTTGACATGTTTGCGTTTTCATTTTTGAATTTTTTATATGTTCACTATTGTTACTGAATTTTTATATACCGATTTTTTTTTTTTTTTTTTTTTTTTTTAAAGTTTTACTGAAGTGAATGGAGGATATTCAGAAATGACTGACTATACGAAGTGGTTTTGAGTATAACTGGAAGAAGTGAATGATTAACGATGAAAAACGAGTGCAATATCGATGACTCCCATAACTGAAATCTAAATAAGTTACATTATGTATGAGTGTCTGTGCGTTTGTACGTTTTTCAGGAGAACTGTAAAGGCCCTCTCCCACTTCGGCGTAAATAGACACGATGAAGCCAAGATGAAAATCGTGGCTGAAGTCGGTGATGTGTCGACGATTCTGACCAAGAATCGTGGTGTCGGCGTAATACCGGCGACACCAGTACGACAAAACGCCGAAACCTCGGCGGAGTATACAATATAACTGGCGACTAGTAGCCGACATATCGCTGATATGTCGGCGTAATGCACAAGCATTATTCTAAATTCAAATTTTAACTTTTTTATATGGCGACTCAATGGCGATAAAGGTACAACGGCGGCGTGCTGTCGACGATGTATCGTCGATGTGTCGGCGAATGCATCGCATGCACCTCGCAGACAAAACGCCGAGGCCATCGCAGGTGCCTCGCCGTCATCGGCGTATTTAAGGCGATTAATCGACGGTTCATCCGCGAAATGTCGGCGATATATCACCGACATTCATAAGAGGAAATATTACTGTCGCACAACCCGGTACATATCGTACGGTTTACGTAGGCTATGTCGTATTAACCTCACCGATGCATCGCCAATACATTGCCGACGCTTCGCCGTATAACCGTATGACATCTCAACGTTTTTTTTCACCGCCGACGCCTCGCCGATGCCGGCGATCATACGCGGTTTATACGCAAGGTAATCGCCGACGTTGCCGAGGCGTCGCCTTGTTGTTTACGACTAATTTGCGAAATTTTACAAAATCGTGGAGGGCCACGACGTTTTCATGCAGCATGAAAACGTCGTGGCCCTCCACGACAAATTTCCACCTCGTGCGACGTATCGGCGCTATGCCAAGAATGGACAAGATTTTGATGACGAATACCCACGATTAGGGATTTTTGACACATCGTGACTTTATCTTCCACACTTTCGCCGAAGTGGGAGAGGGCCTTAATATACACCGGCTCGCGCGCGACAAGAGGGGGTGAAATGGTTTGAAATCGCGACACGCGAATGTCCATTTCTCTTTCTCGAGAATGGTAACATAGACCGAATATTCTTTGCATTAGGTCGGGGTGAACAAGGAGTCTTAATAAAAAATATATATATATATATATATATATATATATATATATATATATATATATATATATATATATATATTGACGATAGTATGTCAAGCGTTTGGACAAAATTGTCGGAAATCGCGACACGTGAAAATAGTTTAAATTCTTTTTTCTTACTTTTGAGAATTGGTCATTGTGAGCTCAATAACTGTATGGAAAAAAAAAAAAAATTGCAAACATTTTGATGGAAAGGCTATTACTCCTGCAAAATTTTGCGTGCAAGCACTAGTTTGTAATTTTCCTTATTTAAGGCTATATCTAAGTTCAATATTGTTCAGCATGTATGTATGCTAAAGTACTGAAAGTACGGAAGTTGTCCATAAAAAAGGCTATTTATGACTACGAAAAATTATCAGTTTATTTTTCAACTTCTTTGTAGCCTAAAAACTAACACGTGGTTAGTCTTCTTAATTGATTTCACTCGACTTTACCCAGTGTCTCTTTCCTTCAGCAGCTTGTCACGCAGGGCAGTGGTAAATAACGGTACTGCTCTACGTTCTTTCCATAGTACTTCTTCGTGACTAGCAGTTGTTACTCTACAGATGAACAGCCTGCAGTTTTAGTTGAAATTAGAGAAGGGTATAATATTTTTGTTTTTTTTCAGCCTGCGTGTTGCGTTCACGGTGAAGAGAGTGAGGTTTGACTTTCGGACTGGTCCTTCCACTCTTCGCTTCTTGGTAAGGATAAATTGGGAAGGAGAGAGAATTTTATCACTTACTGCTTATCTCTTATCTGTATCACTTAGCTAAAGGGTTAGAATCAAGAGGAAAGAGAGGTGATCTTTTGTTATCAGTAGTTCAGCAGTCCTAAATCTCCTTCCTATCTTTGCTATCATCAGTGTGTTATGAATTACTCGGGGACAGAAAGTATATCAATAATCACGATCATTATCTCAGCCGTTATCAGTGTGACTATTTTTATCAATATTAATTTGGTGAGGGAGGGTCAGACACTTCACTTACTCTCTTGCTCTTATCAGTTCTACTTTTCCTGTTATCAATATTATCAGGGTGACATGGAGATTTTATTTATTTATTTATTTATTTTTTTTGTCGCCATGCTTTAGGGATTAAGGCTAGAACCTGATTATAATTTTATCATTTCATCTTTAACGGTCTGGATATTGTCAGTCTTCAGCTATCCTTATCACCACTGCTTTATCACCAGTAGTTGTAATATTTGCCATTTATTTCTAGCCATTACCACCACTTTTCATCTACCTATTGTGGCTTCTATCGTTATCGCTCATCACGTCCATCATTCATCATAGATCATTATCACCACTATCTTACCCATTATCTATCTATCTATCTATCTATGACTATTAACGACTCTCCTAGCTCTTATCCATTCTCTCATCTGGACCTGTCACCCTTATCAACAGTATTACCAGCTATTCTTTATCTATCACCCTTACCATCCTACCTCACATCCATTCTTATCAGCATCTATCACCCTTATCAACACTTACCAACCATTCTTTATCTCTCACCCTTACTACGACCTCCATCATTAACCTCCTTTTTTTCCCCCCCCAGACCACAGTAATTAATCGTGGCGACGGGTGGAAGAGAAACAGCGGAACCTTCGTCGCTCCAGCAGAAGGCAGGTACTACTTCTCCTTCCACGCCGTCGGAGCCCGGAACAGCGATGTCAGGTAAGCCGGCGTGGATGCGGGTTTGCGTAGCGCCCCCCGTCCACGCTAGAGGTCACGTCGCGCGCTCTTGGTAGGTCATGTTTGCCGTTGGGTTTTCGTGCCGTGGAGGGTCTGTGTCGGGCGCTTTTGGGAAATCCGGAGAAGGGGTATTTCATGGGGACACCGAGCTTCGTGATGCCCTCAGTAGCAGTTTGGGTTCCGTTGAGAGAAGTAACTGCTTGCACCACGCTCCTTTTTCTTTTTTTTTTCTTTTTTGGCACAACCTAGCGCCACAATGCTCCACATCAGTCTCTTGAACTGTTGCTGTGTTGGTACCCATCCTCCTCCTCCTCCTCCTCCTTTCTGGTATCCATCCTTCTCCTCCTCCTCCTCCTTTCTGGTATCCATCCTTCTCCTCCTCCTCCTCCTTTCTGGTATCCATCCTTCTCCTCCTCCTCCTCCTTTCTGGTATCCATCCTTCTCCTCCTCCTCCTCCTTTCTGGTATCCATCCTTCTCCTCCTCCTCCTCCTTTCTGGTATCCATCCTTCTCCTCCTCCTCCTCCTTTCTGGTATCCATCCTTCTCCTCCTCCTCCTCCTTTCTGGTATCCATCCTTCTCCTCCTCCTCCTCCTTTCTGGTATCCATCCTTCTCCTCCTCCTCCTCCTTTCTGGTATCCATCCTTCTCCTCCTCCTCCTCCTTTCTGGTATCCATCCTTCTCCTCCTCCTCCTCCTTTCTGGTATCCATCCTTCTCCTCCTCCTCCTCCTTTCTGGTATCCATCCTTCTCCTCCTCCTCCTCCTTTCTGGTATCCATCCTTCTCCTCCTCCTCCTCCTTTCTGGTATCCATCCTTCTCCTCCTCCTCCTCCTCCTCCTTTCTGGTATCCATCCTTCTCCTCCTCCTCCTCCTCCTCCTTTCTGGTATCCATCCTTCTCCTCCTCCTCCTCCTCCTCCTTTCTGGTATCCATCCTTCTCCTCCTCCTCCTCCTCCTCCTTTCTGGTATCCATCCTTCTCCTCCTCCTCCTCCTCCTCCTTTCTGGTATCCATCCTTCTCCTCCTCCTCCTCCTCCTCCTTTCTGGTATCCATCCTTCTCCTCCTCCTCCTCCTCCTCCTTTCTGGTATCCATCCTTCTCCTCCTCTTCCTCTCTGGTATCCCTTCTCCTCCTCCTCAGGTAATCCATCTTCCTCCTCCTCCTCTCTGGTAATCTCTCCTCCTCCTCTCGCGGCTCAACGGTAACTGACGCGCCCTCTCCACTGTAATAGGACAACCTCGGCCTAGGCAACACGAGCTGGGCGACATAAAGCACAACAGAGCATGTGGCGTGGCCGCTAGTGTGGACGGGACTTTAGATTAGCGTCCACACCAAACGCGGGCTGATGCGGGAGGAAATTTTACACACGCATGGCTAGGGTGTTCTTCTGTACCCCTGTAATCGGTCTGTCATTATCACCCCTGCTTTAGCCATTATCAGTGTTTATGCTAATCTAATACCCTAACTTTGGGCCATTCTCTTATCGCCACAGCATCCACACTAAGCACTCGCCCACACCAGCAGGAATTTGGTGTGGACGCGACCGACAATCGACGTTCGGACACGTTAAATTAACCCCTTCATTCCGAGAACCAATTTTAGGTCTTGCTACCCTTACACCATTTTACTGAGCTTGTTAAGGAATTAGGTCTGATGTTAATTATCCCTTAGCTAATTATTAGCAGCTAGTTATGCACTGTTAGCAGATAGTTATGCATTAATAGTCTCTACCTTTTTGCTAGTTGAGGTAGATTAGCTAGTTAAGGAATTAGATTAGCCTATAGACACTATGCTAGTTCCTTAATAAGACTGAAGGGGTTTAAGTAATGTAAAAAATGTATAAATGTAGAGGATTAATCGACACACACCTTCACATGTCACCACTTAGTCGCTAGTGCCCATCGTCCCTTTATTTATTTATTTATTTTTTTTTTATTTTTTTTTTTTAGGTTGACACTACATCATGACAATCGCAGGTGCCAAGAACATTAACCCCACCTTCGCATGTCACCACTTCGACACAGTACCCACCGTCCATACTGAACTTTTTTTTTTTTCGTTTTTTAATAGGCTGGCACTACATAACAATCGCAGGTGTCTAGAGTAATAGCCCTACCTTCGCATATCACCACTTGGACACCAGTACCCACCGTCCATACTGATTTTTTTTTTTTTTTTTTTTTTTTTCCAGGCTGGCGCTACGGATTAACGGGCAAACCCAGATGACGGCGTATGGGTCTCGTCGATCGCAAGAACACGTGAGCCAATCCGGCGTCTTCAGGCTAAGAGAGCGCGACCGGGTTAATCTAAGACTCCTGAGGGGCTCCATCGTAGAACCGCGCGGCAACGAGGCCTACACCACCTTCTCCGGCTTCAGACTTCTCCTAGCAAGACTTCATTAGCGATTTATTTATTTATTTATTTATTTTTTTTTTTTTGAGTTAAGATTTCAAGGTTTATTTTTTTTTCCTCCGTCCTTCTCTTTGTGGCACTGTCTCTCTCTCTCTCTCTCTCTCTCTCTCTCTCTCTCTCTCTCTCTCTCTCTTTCTTGAACGTTCGGATTCTAAACGTTCATTTTTCTTCGCCCTCCTCTTCGTAGCACCTTTTTTTTTTTTTTCTTTAATTTTTTGTTATATCTCCAGTCGACCTGAACGGTGTACGGAATCTATGGGACTGCTTCCTAGGGGCAGTCTCTTACCTGTGGTCGACGGGTCTGTTTGATCAGGCGGACCGGGGTTAAGATTTTTTATTTTCGTAACTTGGAATTCCATACAAATTTTTCACACTGGCCTTCCCTTGTATATTATCAGCAATTGTTCTGTGTATAATAAATCGCCACGGAGGAAATACTACGAAATCCCCCATTTCAGAAATTCCCCTTCCTTTTCAGAAATTCCCCCCCTCCCTTTCAGAAATTCCCCCCTCCCTTTCAGAAATTCCCCCCCTCCCTTTCAGAAATTCCCCCCCTCCCTTTCAGAAATTCCCCCCCTCCCTTTCAGAAATCCCCCCCTCCCTTTCGGAAATCCCCCCCTCCCTTTCAGAAATCCCCCACTGCTTGTTCGTCCCGGTCTTCCTCTTCTAACCCGGCAATGGGAACTATATAAGACACGGAACTCGTTGTCTTCGTCTGCCCCGTCTGCTTGTTCATCTTGTTATTCCTGTTCTTGTTCATATTGTTCAAGACCCAAGCACTGTAACTTAATTTGTTCATTCTCTGGTATGTTCAGATCCATAGCACACGTCTACATTAATAAATCTTTAATATTTTAATGTATCTTTGAATAACCTCACAAATACGAGTAAAAGAAATAATTCCTTTTGAACCCGTAGGTCTTAAAAAACGAAGTATATATTAATTTTGCTTAAATATAGGTAGACATGTATAATTATTGGTTCATTCCGTTACCTTTTCTTAGTTCGGCGTGGCCTGTCTTCTTCGATCTGTGTGGCATTTTCTTCAGTTACTTCTTTAGACTCTCATACCACTGCCCTATTGAGAAAAACTTGTTTGGAGCTTCTTTGTAAATGATGCTATCTTACATCATTCTCCAGGTAAAGACGACAGAGGAACCTACATCAGCGGTTTTGTAGGCCATAAACTAAAAATTCATATTCCAAAGAGAAGTGAGATTAAGGTTGGTTTTAAACATGAAGCTTTGAGATGAGACTTATCCCAAGGCAGGTATTACTGTTACCGTTACTATTACTATTCTGCTTACAAAATGAGTCTTGATTTAGATTCTGTTTACGTAGATGGACGCTCCTAGATTTCCTGAACACCTGTACAAAAAAAAGGTGATCATTATATCACTTTGTCCCACGGGTATTGCATACGATGTTTTGAAAGTTTATATCAGGAGTAATTTACAGTGTAGTATTTTGTATAAACCACTGATGGAGGGAAGTACGGGTATCTGAAACGTGTCTACCGTTGTATGCAAGTAGAAAAAAAAAAAAAAAAAGGGGGGGAGGGGGAAGCCATTGCCAAAAGCATTAAACACCAGTAGTTCATGTTACACTGAAAAGAATCGACGCATTATCTGAATATTAAATGTGTTATGTTGTGCTGTCAGTGCTGCAATTCGGGTAAATGGTACAAATGAATTACTGGACTGATTCACCTTTATCACCTATATCATCCATTCCCTTATGGACTGAATTATTTATTTTCTCCAGCTGTTGATGCAGTGAAGTACAGTATTGTCTACACGTGGCTGTTTACATTTGCTGCATTTACTTGTTTCATCCCTTTTATTTACGTATTGCCTTCACGATATCCTGACAATTGATTTCTCCTGTGCTGTGTTCCCTGAATTATGTTACTGTCGTTTACAATACTTTGTGTACCTTTGGGATACTACGCACCACAGTCACCATCGCTTTCTTAAACTTTAAACGCGAAGTACGTTGTAGTGTGAACATATACAGCATGCAAGGATAATGTCGCCTATTTTTATGGGTCCTAACAAAGCTCTATGGATGCAGGGATGTGTGAGAATGACACTGCCACTACAATATTATTCATGAAGGCAGTTATGATTATCCATAGTCTCACACAGGATAGATCAATAAATGGAAGTGTTGTGTGACAGTGTATGTAATAGGGAAGTTGAAAGGGGATAGACTGTGGGCATTTAGACAGGTGTTTGTACAGTATCACACAATTATGATGAAAGGAGGTTTAAGTGAGGTGTATGGGAGTAATATGCAGTATGGACACAACCACCAAATTGAATGCGATGTAATTAATCATATCAGTGAGGGTGGGAGGCAGTTCTATTACACATGTGTAATGAATATCTTTATACTCGTCTGCATTGCTGTTCGTTTTTGTTTTAAGCCACATGATATGCATTATTAGTAACTCAGAGAACCAGTGTATAACTGTTGTAAAAATTTGTTCTACACACATGATACAATACTACTAAAAAGTTTATTTTATTGTAGTATACACAGCACAGCTATTTAAATAAAGTGTGAAGGCAACACATTTGTTTAATTTTGTTTCACCATACACAGTCTTGAGAAACAGAAGGCATGAAACCTGTTTTAAGCATCAATATAACACTCACTTCAACCCCATTTTGGTTAATTTTCCTGTATTTGTAAATATCATACTCTCTGAGCACTGAACACTGGAGTAACTTGTAGTGGTGTTCCAACACAGCCCCACTTATATAAATACTCTCATAATAATGACACTGTTCAAAGGTATAACATTTACACACCCAAACTACGGTGACTGATACAAGCATGTTTTTGTAGCTGCAAAAAATATTGTTGCCCTTGTTTATAAATGGAAACTGGTCGCTTTGTGCAGTTATTACTGTATTGTATGTCCTTTATATGGGAGAAGAAAGTAGATAAAAGATGAAATCAGTATGATCGAAGCACTGGAATCAATGAAGAAAGTCAAAATGGGGAAAGCCCCAGGAACTGACGGAGTGTGTGGTGAAATGCTGAAGAATGGGGGAGATAAAATAGAATGGATGTGGAAGATGTGCAGACTGGCCTGGGAGGAAGCTTGAGTCCCAGAGGACTGGGAATCAGATAAAATTATTTCCCTGCAAGAGGAAAAGTGAAAAAAGTGTGGTAACCATAAGGCCACATTTGTCTTATCAGTGTAACAGGAATAGAATATGGTACTATACTTCTTGACAGAGGTAGGGAAACAAGAGGAACTGATTGGAGAACAGCACAGTTTCAGGAAGGGAAGAGGTTGTGTAGATCAGAAAGGATGTTTAGTGGAAAAGTTTCTAGAGAGGGGGGAAAGAAGGAAGCTAAATTCCTGCTTCACTCATTCACTGTGACGATCTGTGTTTGTACGTTAGGAGGATCAAGTTGTGAGGCAGCGAACTGGATGACTATGAATATTACATAAACTCAAAATGCATGCAAAATGAAGTTATGTTACAAGACATGAAGTTATTAGGGTTTAAAGAAGATTACATTAAGGCAATATGGCAGAATCTGTGCTAATTAAGGATGATTTAGGCATCTGATATTGGAGATAATGCATTTTCCCCCACTGGAATTACTTGACTGCTTGTCGACTCTTTCGTGGGGCTCACACTTCACGCCTTTTAATAATAATAATAATAATAAAAACACTAAAGGCACATACAATGGGATATGTGTTTCGGAAGCCAAAATAAAAAATGGCAAAGTAAGACATCAATGCCACCTGAAGGGGTAGTAAAATATTGGTGAGACAACAGAGCAATGGAAAGGATAAAAATAGGATTAATAAACACTACATAGGCTTCTAGGACTGGCAGTGCTCATCAACTTCTCATGAATGGGTGTTGTTAAAACCCAAGGGATAAAGAAAAGTGTTCACCTGATTTCATACATTTTTTTTATGTGTTCGACTCTGGGAATAAGTTTCACATCCTGCTCCCAAGGTCCAGTGGTCCTCCTACATACCATACACCTGCACATGTCACCACCTCGGCGCTTAACACCCACCGTCCATACTGAATACATGCTAGAGCTGTCTCATACAGCTAGTGTATTGGTATTAGCGGGGGTGCTTTTACAACATGTCGGCGGGTCTTCTGGCAGATCAGCAAAGTCTGATTTTATAAAATTCAAATCCTTAAACTGTTCCCTGTACCAGCGGGGATTCGAATCTGGGTCAGTTAAGACTGCAGTCCACTACTCTACCGATTCATCCACCTTACTGCTTGATGTACTTGACTGTTCTCTTCTGTGCTAAATAAATCCTTTTAATACCAATGAAAAGATTGTCCCTTATGCTGAACTGGGTGTATGTGTCATTTATATTATAATCCAGCATACTATATTGTATATATATATATATATATATATATATATATATATATATATATATATATATATATATATATATATATATATATAACCCATTGGAGCCCAGTGTCCGGGATATTGGACAGAACTGGGATTTTTCAAGTCTTGATAAAGTAGGGAACCCCTGGGTAGGGACCTATGAGTTTCGCGACTATGAGCCGATAGGCAGAGGGCAGTACGCTTAGTACCCACCCAGTTCCATGCCTCGCCAAGCACCCCTGGGATCCAATGGGATATATATACTGTATGTATGTATATATATATATATATATATATATATATATATATATATATATATATATATATATATATATATATATATATATATATATATATTAGTGCTAACTTCCTTTTATTTATGACTGTATTCCCCCGGGTCATTTTCAGTCTCTACAATCGAGAATCACTTTCAGAGACATTCGAGGACGGTCTTAGGTAGTAAAAATATTTGAACCGGATTCATATCACTCTGACCGACAAAAACGGCTTCGATTTCGATCTGGAACCTTGAACGATAAAAATGCACCTTTAACACCTCTCCCCTGGCGATTTATTATGCCACTGACCTTAACTTTTCTTTTATATCATCTTCATCATTTTGTAGTATGGAGATCTGTTCACTACCAAGATGATAAGGTGACGTAACAGGCAAAATAAATCGCTGACGACAAGGCGTTACGGGATGTCCGAACCTGCTCGAAACACGTTCGTAAGTGTCGTGTGAATCGATGGTCTTTTTTTTCGCCAGTCGTAATTTCGCTGTGGTTGAGACTGGCTAGAGGACCTGTAGTGTGAAGTATGTGTAAAATATTTTGATTTTTCTTACCATATTCTTTTTGGGAAGTTATCCCAAAAAAATATATTGGGGTTTGTTTGAGTTCATATTCGTAAAAGTAACTCTGTATTTTTTTTTTTTAATACATTGAGGTTAGTGATATTTAATTTTTTCTGCAACACGTCTTGTCATTCTGGTAGGATTACGTTTATGTTTTTATCTGCGGATGTAAGGAACATTATAGATGTTTCGGCATGTCTCGTTCTGTTTACTTTTTCTCTTAAACTGGAGAATTTTTCATTACTGTATATTGCTTAATGGCAAGTGCATTATTGTGTGAGTTTTCAGTTTAGGGTCTGGTATACTCTGGGCTGCTCTATACTGTTTTTTTTTTTTTTTTTTTTTTTTTTTTTTTTTTTTATTGAGGCGAAGATTCACTTGACAGGTTGATGATGACTGGCTGAATGCAATATGCCCGAATAACATTTACTAACCCAAATTTTACCCTCAGATATACGTTGTCAATTAATAATGCTAACGAGTAAAGAGAGTATGAAGTAATGTTGCACTGAGCCAGTCATCACCAACTTAGTGTATCTTCTTGATAAAAAATAAAATAAATAAAAAATAAAAATAAAAGATTAGTAGAGGAAGCCGGGGAGGGGGGTTATTTTAAGAACTATCCCTCATCCAGGAAAGTTGTTTATTCCTCAGTGGTGTTAGTTGGTGAACGGACAATGAAAGACGTGGGAGTAGTAGTAGTAGTGAGTGAGGACGGAGAAAAAAAGCCGTGTTTTGCCAATGTACGGCCGAGGAAAGTTCCGCGTTATACACCCTATCACCGCTTCGAAATAGTAAATGTGAGCTAAATGTTAGGGAAGCAGTAGCCAACATTCACATGCCTGGTAACTGTGTGAGAACGATGGGGATGGAAGAGGGAGGGGTAGGAACTATTAGCTCCCTCAGCCTTCCTCCTCCCTTAACCTCGCCCCTCCCACACAGTTGTACCAGACTTTTGAGAGTCGGGCTACTGCTTCACAAGTGGTTGTCTCACGCATAAAGGTCCCAACTGGCAGGCAGGTGTATAAGGCGGAACTTTCTCCGGGTGTAACTCGGCTGTGCCTAGAAGGAAGATAATGCATTAGTTTTCAGCCGCCTTTGCCTAACATCCTGGCTTGTCAATGTGTTCGTTCTCAATGTGTCTACAGAACCCCTAGGGTGTAATAGTATAATCTCCTACAGTAATGGCTGAAGGAGTTTTCTCTTTGCAGCAATGTGGGTGTTTAAGGTCTTGGCAGTACTGGCCCTGTGTGACCAGCTCCTCTCGGCGCCATCGGAGAGAGACGACCAAGACGACGACATGATGCAGTTCAACGACACGAATTCTACGGAGGCGGAGGACGACTTGGAAGGAATAATGGGTGACGAGGACCCTACGACCCTCAACATTGCGGCCGAACCAGACATGGATTTTGATTTAGGAGAAATAAAAGGCGGCGACGATGAGGACGAAGCAGAGCAGGATGATGACAACGTTGGTGACAAAGGCGACGGTGACGATGTGACTGAAGAGACGCAGTTTTTTAGGTGAGCTGGCTTTCACTCTTTACCTTCGTATTTACATGTTCTTATTTTTTACAATTTTTATAATTATTGTAATTTTTCACCTCGGAACTTCTTAAAAAAAAATGTTTGTGATTTTTAGTATATGATCGACTAAGCTGAATGGAGAATGTAAAAATCTAACTACATGTATTTTCTTAGAGTAATTTAAAGCTGAATGGATGCTTTTTTACAAGAACAGTTAAATATAGAGTCAACTGGCTACTTGAGGGTTTGGGGGCGACAAGGAAGTTGAAAATATACCTAAATTGTCTTGGTATCTGCATCAATCTTGCTTAGAGACAGTGTGAGAAATAGGTTCCGTATAATATCAAGCACTTGCTGAAAATTGATAGGCTTTGACTTGGCGGAGAAAAAGAAGTGGAAAATACTGACCGTCAACCTTTTAAGAGTTTAAGCCACGGTTTATAATATTTCTAAGTTGTGACTAAACCAAAGCGTAATATAAACCAATGTATCTGATAGTCTATTTTCACGTTTACCTATGACAAATGGGGCCTGTTGATAAGAAAATTGACTATAATAAATTTTCCTCGTCGCCCCAACTTAACATGTCTCGTTAATTCTAGTTTGGCCCACATTTTCGTTTCCCAGTTGGAGTGGAAAGGGTACAATGTTAACCTGATTACAATTTTTACATGTATTTGAATGTTTACTTTCTAGCCGGCATGTCGCGTTCATGGTGAAGAGGAGGAGGGGATCGACTCTGACGGCTCCTTCCACCCTACGCTTCGAGGTGAGGATAAATTACGAGGGAGGGAGAGATACAAGGATTTATTCTACTTGGCTGTGATTGCAATGTCATTAACAGAAGATATTTTCAAAGCGGAGGATGTGAGGCAGGAATGGGATTCGTTATAATCATTCTCTTGGCTTGTAATGGTATATCAGAAATATCTTTAGCTTTTATCAGGATATGGAGGCGATCTTTTTGTGGCCACCCAAACTATTTTTATATCTATCTTACCGTAATTATCTCTTATCGTAATTATCGGCCTATCCTTATAATTGTCGCAAAAGTATCTAACATCACAGTATTATCAGCTGTCATATGAGCATTATCCCCACCATGTTATTTGTCACCATTCCCACTGGCAATTTTCATGTGTAATCTTTATCACTATCATACTTATCATTCGTGCCATCGGTCCTTATCACAGTTAGCCACTGTTTATGCTTATCAGCTGTTGTCCAAGCTCCTGGCAATTCTCTTACCAATGTCCTTTATCACTAATCGGCCATACTTCCACCACTACTAACCACTCTATCACCCCTGTCTTATCACCCCTTATCGCTATCACCATCGCTAACCTATCACCACCCCTTATCGCCAACCCCATCACCACCCCTTATCGCCAACCCCATCACCACCCCTTATCGCCAACCCCATCACCACCCCTTATCGCCAACCCCATCACCACCCCTTATCGCCAACCCCATCCCCCCCTTTATCGCCAACCCCATCCCCCCCTTTATCGCCAACCCCATCACCACCCCTTATCGCCAACCCCATCACCACCCCTTATCGCCAACCCCATCCCCCCCTTTATCGCCAACCCCATCCCCCCCTTTATCGCCAACCCCATCCCCCCCTTTATCGCCAACCCCATCCCCCCCTTTATCGCCAACCCCCATCCCCCCCTTTATCGCCAACCCCCATCCCCCCCTTTATCGCCAACCCCATCCCCCCCTTTATCGCCAACCCCATCCCCCCCTTTATCGCCAACCCCATCACCACCCCTTATCGCCAACCCCAACACCACCCTTTATCGCCAACCCCATCACCACCCCTTATCGCCAACCCCATCACCACCCCTTATCGCCAACCCCATCACCACCCCTTATCGCCAACCCCATCACCACCCCTTATCGCCAACCCCATCACCACCCCTTATCGCCAACCCCATCACCACCCCTTATCGCCAACCCCATCACCACCCCTTATCGCCAACCCCATCACCACCCCTTATCGCCAACCCCATCACCACCCCTTATCGCCAACCCCATCACCACCCCTTATCGCCAACCCCATCACCACCCCTTATCGCCAACCCCATCACCACCCCTTATCGCCAACCCCATCACCACCCCTTATCGCCAACCCCATCACCACCCCTTATCGCCAACCCCATCACCACCCCTTATCGCCAACCCCATCACCACCCCTTATCGCCAACCCCATCACCACCCCTTATCGCCAACCCCATCACCACCCCTTATCGCCAACCCCATCACCACCCCTTATCGCCAACCCCATCACCACCCCTTATCGCCAACCCCATCACCACCCCTTATCGCCAACCCCATCACCACCCCTTATCGCCAACCCCATCACCACCCCTTATCGCCAACCCCATCACCACCCCTTATCGCCAACCCCATCACCTAGCCTTATCGCCAACCCCATCACCACCCCTTATCGCCAACCCCATCACCACCCCTTATCGCCAACCCCATCACCACCCCTTATCGCCAACCCCATCACCACCCCTTATCGCCAACCCCATCACCACCCCTTATCGCCAACCCCATCACCACCCCTTATCGCCAACCCCATCACCACCCCTTATCGCCAACCCCATCACCACCCCTTATCGCCAACCCCATCACCACCCCTTATCGCCAACCCCATCACCACCCCTTATCGCCAACCCCATCGCTAACCTATCCCCCCTCCCAGGATGTGGTGTCAAGTACAGGCGGTGGGTGGAGGGGCAGTAGTGGTAATTTCGTTGCTCCTTTAGCTGGCATGTACTACTTCGCCTTCCACGCCGTCGCAGCCACGAACACCGGATTTACGTAAGTTGGCGTAGGTGCAAATTGGCGTAAGTTGACGTACATGGAAGTTTGCCTTAAGATACGCGTCCACACCAAACGCGGGCTGGTGCGGCCGGGAGTTTTAAATCGTGGATGGGAGGGTGTATTTTTCTGTATCGCGTAATCTATCGCTGGCATTCTTATCACCACTGCCTTAGCATTATCAGTGTTTAGTCATAACACCTATTATCTTAGCATTTACCTACCCTTGTTTATCTCTTGCATTCATCTTGTACATCGCCTATCACCCCAGCGTCCAGTGGGGTCACCCGAGTGGGTTAATACTTCAGAACTCCCGCCCGCATGCAACACTACCAGGCTTTTGGTGTGGACGAGCCCTAAAGTCGGACAAACATACTAGATTAACCCCTGACACCATTTTACAAGCTAGTTAAATTCAGTTTTATCCCTTAGCTAGTTAGGGATTAGTCAACCTCTTTCCTACTTGTTTAGATTAGCTAGTTAAGGAATTAGTTTTAGTATAGACCCTTTACAGGTTAATAGATCGGACTGAAGGGGTTTATAAAATGTATAATGTATAGTAAGAAATGTATAAATGTAGAGGATTAGTAAAAAAAAATTTGCGCATGTCACCCACATCCATTATCCATTTTTTTTTTTTTTTACCTACAGATTTCCACTAGTATAAAGGCACACTAATCACCGGAACATTACTCACACCTTCGCATATCACCACTTCGACACTAGTACCCACCGTCCATACTGAAGTTTTTTATTTTTTATTTATTTACTTTTTTCTTTTTCTTTATTTTATTTTATTTTATTTTTTAGGTTGACACTGCAGCGTAATGGGCGAAACCAGTTCACGGCGCGCGGCACAGGATCGCGGGAACACGCCAGCAACTCCGGGGTCCTGAGACTGAGGAGAGGCGACCGAGTTTCTCTACGACTCCGGCGCGGCTCCCTCCTTGAACCGCGTGACGAGGGGGCCTACACCACCTTCTCCGGGTTCCAACTCTTCTTACCATTTTTCTCTTAGCCTTGGATTGTGTGTTACACCTTAAGATTTACTTTTTTCACTCGTCCTGTTCCTGTCACACTGTTTTAGATATTTATACTTGCGTACCGACCTGAAAGGTGTACGGAATCTATGGGACCCGTTTATTAAGGCAGTTGCTTAACTACAGTCGACGGGTGTGCTCGAACAGAGGGACAGGAATTTGGTAAAATTTTCTAATTTACATATTAATACTTTAAACAAAATAAATTGTTCATATTAACATGCCTTAGCATGTAATAACTATCATATAAATAAGATACAATGTGTGGAATAATAAATCATCAGGTCGGAGATGCTCTTAAATCCGCCATATTTTCAACAGACCCATGGCTTGCATGTCTCGCTGGGTCTTTTTCCATTTCTGGTGCAGTTAACATACTAGTTGCCTTCGTCTGCTGCATCGCCTTCGTCTGCTCACTTTATTTTCCATCGCACTCTTCCTGTTACTGTTCTTGTTTCCTGTTCCATACCGAGCACTGTAACTTAATCCTTTCATTCTCTAGTTTGTCCACAGCAGATTTGTAAATTAATAAATCTAACGTTTTAAATGGATTTTTCTTTAACCTGAAATACAAGTAAAAAAAAAAAAAAAATAAGCAACGCTACACTGTTGCAACACGCCACCTGACAAAGCACATACCCCCCCCCACACCTCCCAGCACACCTACCCACGCACATAACGGCCCTCACCCCACCCCCCCTATATAACACTGACATTGACTTGATAACATCCTCCTGACGGGCAGGTGGAGGGTATATACTTGGCTCTTCAGATTCCTTACTCGGGTCGCATTGAAATGAGAAATTATTTTTTTATTAGTTAAAAAAAAATAAAACTAATCTAAGACATAGCATTCTACCTATTAAAAAAAAAAAAACTCACTAAGACACACAACTGAAATTTCGGCACTCTATAGTGAATACTTTCAGGGTTCTGGCCCGGAAACAAAATCTCTACGGCCGCAAAGCCGCCCAACTCCACGGACGGACACCAGTGAAAACAATACCCTCTTCTGAATTTGTCAGGTGGAGGGTTGAAAAAAAAAAAAATCATTAGATCGTAAAGAACAGAATAGTACGCTGTAACTATAATCAAATGATGCTTGGAAAATTTGTGGGGTTTGAAAGAAGCCAGATAACATGAAATTTAGTATGCCGATATGAAAATATAAGAAACAAGTGGGTAGAAACCAACAGACTGAGTTGTATGGGTGAATATTAAGTACTTATTAGGGAACTTTAAGGTTAACAGTTGGTGAGGGTAGTTAAGAGCCGATATGGATGGTTAGAGGGTGATTTGGGTGGTTAGGGTGTGGTGTGGTGTGGTGTGGTGGTGTGTGGTGGTGTGGTGTGGTGTAAATGAACAGGTCCATGGGTAAAGTAATGTACATATTAAAATCTGGAGAAAAGGCTGTTCCTAGAAATTCTCGCACACCTATAATAACAAAATAAACGAATGGTAAAAGAACAAATAATGAAAAACAATTGGCCGGAGGAGCAAGGATGCTCAAAAAGACAGGAAAAATCCCGCCACAGGCCGTGTCTCGGATTAGTACGGTACTTCTGCTGTCTGCAAGATGGCGTTAGGCCCCATCCACACAAGCGGGCAGTGTCCGACGGGCAATCGTTGATACCAAATCACCTTCCAATTCACACATTTGGAAGGTGGCTGGCGGGCACGAGCGTAGATGACGTCATAAGCAGGGAAACCATTGGCATACTATAACAGCCTTGCCCGTTGTTGAGGCAATGCTTGCCGTGTGGACAACAAAACAAGTGTGCCCGGCAGTGACCAATGACCGCCAGAAAATGCTCGATCTGGTAACACTGCTAAAGAAGCGAGGGATATCAAGGCTAACTGAAGGGGAGACGGCATTGCCCGCTCATGTGGTTAACATTAGTTAACAGGCAGCCGTTGTAGCCTGTCCAAATGTTGGAGCTATGATACTTTAATAAATCTGTTTGTTGGCTAAAATATAGTAATATAATGATCGAGAATTTGTTTATTATGACCGTCTTTTGAACCTGCAATTGACCCATCCATTCACGGAAATAATATTAATTGAAATAGCAACTGACTGCCCCAGATTTGCTCGGTGACGAAGTTGCCACAGAGTCCTCCACAGAAAAGCAGTGATGGGTCAGCCTCACCTCCTCGGAAATAATGTTCTCCACAGTGGAGGATAAAAGAAGCATCTGTACCTGCCAGTCGGGGCCAAAATAGCTGTGATAGCGCTTGCGCTTCACAACTGTAGGGTTAGCAGTTCACGCCCACACCAGGGTAGCGTATTGCTGGAGAGATGTAGCGGTCTCTCCAAGGATCTCTCCTCTCCCTGCAAAGCCATACGGTCTATTGGTCCTAGCTAGGGGGATTCATTCATTTACACCTGTCAACCCTCTGATATCAGGCGGCAGACGCACCCAATTTTGTCACTGCAACGGTATTTCCACAGACGCATTCTACAGCGACGTATTTCTTTTCCTTTCTTGTCTCACCTCCAACGTCCCCCCTCCCCCTTTTCTTGCAGACTTCCTCTGAGAATTTGGATATGCAGGCGGTACCTTTTTAAAACTGTTAAGTTCTTGGGCCTGCGTTTCGATCGGAAGTTTAACTTTAAATATCATGTTAATAATTTAACTGCTCTTCGTGATAAACCATTAAATGTCCCTAAGTACCTTGCGGGTACTACTTTGGGGGCCGACAGGAAATCTTTACCAATGGTGTATAAGTTCCTTATTAGATCTAAGCTGGACAATGGCTCAAAGGTGTATGTGTCGGCCTCTGATGCCACAATGAGGAAGCTGGATGTGTTGCAGAATAATTGTGTCTTGGGGTCCTGGGGTGTACACGTGTCGTCCAATGGAAGTGGAGGAGAATGTACTGTACCTGCCTTCCGTATTTGCCGCGACCATCTGGCCTTTTCCTACGGTGTATGGACTATTAGAAATATTAATACCGGCAATGTGGCCTGTACCCCCCTGCGTCAACACCACCATCTCATGTTGGGGGTTCGTCGGCCACTTGCCGTTCGCCTCCACTTACTGTCTCAGGAACTTGCTGTGGGCCTCAATGACTGTGACAAGTGCTAGTAGCGCCTTGAGCCACCCAACTTCACTGCTAATGTCTCATGGCTCCAAACACCGAAGACCAAGGCGCCGGAGGCGGAGGTCCATCACTTGCTTCGTAACACCATCGCACGTCATGTGGGGTCCCACCAACTGCATACCGATGGCTCCAAGTCGAGTGAATGTGTGGGCGTTAGTGTGTGGTCGATTGAACATGCCCTCAGGTTTGGGCTGCCGACCCATACATGTGTGTTTACCTCTGAATATATGTCATTTATATCCTCCTGCATCCTAAATTCATATATATATATATATATATATATATATATATATATATATATAGTCCTATTATCATTTATGACTGTATTCCCCCTTGGTCATTTTCAGTCTCTACGATCAAGAATCACTTTTGGAGACATTCGAAAACGGTCTTGGGTAAAAAAAAAAAAAAAAGGTCGGATTCACATCAGTCTGGTCGATAAAAACGGCTTCAAATTCGATCCGTTACCTTGGACGACAAGAATGTCTTTAACACTTCTCCCTTGGCGATGTATTATGTCCTTGACCTTAGTTTTTTCTTTTATATCATTATTTATACTATCGACATCTGTGCACTTCAGTATAACAGGGGGATGTTTAATAAATCGCCGCTGAAAAGGCGTTACGGGATGTCCGACGCTGCTCGAAACACGGCCGCAAGTGTCGTGTGAATCGATGGTCTTTTTTTTCGCCAGTCGTAATTCCCCTGTGGCTGAGACTGGCTAGAGGACCCGCAGTGTGAAGTATGTGTAATATTTCGATTTTTTTTTTCTTTTTTAGGGGTTTGTGTTAGTTGGAATTATTAAATTAAATGAAGTAATTTTTTCTCGATGATTTTTTTTTTTTTTAAAGCAGCGTAAGTATTGTTAAGTCGTAGGAATAAATTAATGTTTATATCTGGAGTTATGAGAAAATTTTGGAGATTTCGGCAGGTCTGTTTTGTTTACTTTCTCTCATATCGTGGGAATTAGTTCTTATATTTGTTGCTGTGTATTGTTAATGTAGAAGCATTACTGTGTGAGAAAATGAGTTCTCTGTTTGGGTCTAGAATTTTGTGGGCAGTCAAATGGTGGGTGACAGAGCGACTTGGAGGCGTTTTGTCTGCGGCCACCCTTTGCGGGATTAGGGCGTCGGGCTATAGATAGATAGATAGATAAGCAGTTAGTGGGGGGAGCCGGAGAGGGGGTTATTTGAAGAACCATCCCGCATCCATAACAGTTAATTTAGTCTGTGAGTCAGTGGCAGACTGTGATAGCTCGTGACAGTTGCTATACTCTTTTTACTCTAACTTGGCCCTGATCTCCGTCCTTTTGCAGTTTATTTCACACAGCTCAGCGGCAGGAAAAGACAGTACTGTGGCCCTACGTCCTTTCCACACCTCTTCTTCGTGACTAGCATTGTGTTCTTGTTTTCATCTATTGCCACAACTCGAACATTCAAGGTGGAGAGATGGCAATTTTGGGCCAAGTTAGAGTAAAAGGATATAATGCTGACAGTGAGAGTTAACCAGTGAAGGACGGAGTAGTCAATGAGTTAGTCGGTGAAGTGAGTATAAGTGAGTGGTGAAGTGACGGACAGTGAGCGAGTATTAGTGAATGGTAAAGTGAGAGTAAGCGAGTGTTAGTGAGTGAGGAGGGAGAGGGAAGTCAGGCGTTTTGCAAGTGTATCTCAGCTGTGCCTAGAGAGAATAACACACTGGAATCCCTGTGATGTTATAACGCAATCCATTTTTCGCAAAGAAATAGCTGAAAAAAAGGTGTCTCCTCTTCGCAGCGATGTGGTTGTTCAAGGTCTTAGCAATATTGGCCTTGTGTAACCTGCTCCTCTCGGCACCACCTGAGAAAGACGACCACGTAGACGACCAAGGCGGCGACATGATGCAGGTGGACACGAATTCTACCGAGGTGGATCACGACTTGGATGGAATGAATGAAGACGAAGACCTCACGACCCCCGACACCGCGACGGAACCTGAGACGGACCACGATTACGGGGAAATAATGGGCGCTCACGAAGCAGACGAAGCGGCGAATGACCATGATGACGGTAGCGAGAAGGGCGACGGTGACGATGTGACCAGAGACAGAGTTCGAGTACTATATTTATCTGCGACGAACGTGAGTAGGCTTTATTTCACTCTGGCTTTTGTATTGACATTTTAAAACTATTTTTGAGTGGAATTTTTATATACCGGGTACTGATTTATTTTTTTATTTTTATTTTTTTTTTTTTACACTGCAACTTTTATAAGTGAATGGGAATTTTAGTTTGACTTGTGACTAAGCTGAATGAAGGATTTTGAAGAATGTATAGGAATTCAATGTTATCAATTGGTCTTTTGGGAATTTTGGGGACGACAAGAAAGTGTTCAGTTCTATTATTTTTATTTATTTATTAATTTACTTTAACTTGTCCCCGATTTTCCCTTCTCAGCTTAACTACGAACGTCAGTGGTACGTAAGTGCTGCTGCTCCCCATGTTTCCGTAACACTTCTTCGTGACTAGCGCCAAATTAGTTAGAACTCTGTATTCAAGAGGTACAGCCTGCAATTTTAGGCCAGGTTAGAGTGAAAAGGGTACAGCATTATCGTTTTTTCTTTTTGTGTTTACTTTGTGTGCGTATTTTTTTGTGTGTACTTTTTTGTGTGTGTACTTTTTTGTGTGTGTACTTTTTTGTGTGTGTGTACTTTTTTTTGTGTGTGTACTTTTTTTTGTGTGTACTTTTTTTGTGTGTGTACTTTTTTTGTGTGTGTACTTTTTTTTGTGTGTGTACTTTTTTTTGTGTGTGTACTTTTTTGTGTGTGTACTTTTTTGTGTGTGTACTTTTTTGTGTGTACTTTTTTTTGTGTGTGTACTTTTTTGTGTGTGTACTTTTTTGTGTGTGTGTGTACTTTTTTTTTTGTGTGTGTGTACTTTTTTGTGTGTGTGTGTGTACTTTTTTTTTTGTGTGTGTGTACTTTTTTGTGTGTGTGTGTACTTTTTTGTGTGTGTACTTTTTTGTGTGTGTGTACTTTTTTGTGTGTGTACTTTGTGTTTACTTTTTTGTTTACTTTTCAGTCGGCGAGTTGCGTTCACGGTGACGAGAGCAACGCCATCGACTCGGAGGGCTCCTTCCACTGTACGCTTCACGGTGAGGATAACTCGGGAGGGAGAAATACAATCAATTATTTAACTTGGCTCTGATCAAAATTGTCTTTCTCGGTGTATTATCAAAGTGGAGGGTGGGAGGGGGGGAGGGCAGAAAGAATACATCAATCACTTTTATTACCTTTGCCTTGTAAGGTTATTTGCATCAATGTCTTCAGCTGTTAGGGTGACATGGAGACGATCTTTTTGTGGCCACCCCTTTCGGCATAGAGGCTGGGAACCATTTTTCATCTCTCATCGTAATTATCGAAATATTATCACAGCTAAATTATTCTTATCACATTCTTATCGCCAATCACTTATATTTATCATTATCACCATCTTTTACCAACATCTGTCATCACCATCTGTTGTAATTCCGTTGTCTTTACCACTCTCATACCAACTACCACTTATGTTATCAATCCTTATCACTGTTATCTTAGCGACTGTTTATGCTTACCTATTTATCCTAGCTTGTCATTCTCTTATCAGTACCCTTCATCACTCACCAATATCAGCCATTTCTATAACCATTATCTTCGTTATTCTGTATCACCAATGCCTTATCACCATTTTCTTAGCCACTGTATCACCACTCTCATAGCACCCATTATCGCCAATCACCACCATTAACCAATCCCCCCTCCTCCCTCCAGTATCGACTAGTGAATTACAACAGAATGTGGAGTGGTAGACGCAGTGCCTTCATAGCTCCAGTAGAGGGAGATTACTACTTTTCCTTCAACGCCGCAGGAGCCAGCGACACCGGATTTACGTAAGTTGGCGTGGATGAGGAAGTTTGCGTAAGGTCCGCGTCCACACCAAACGCGGGCTGGTGCGGGCGGGAGTTTTAATCTGGTGCCGAAGCTCGTTTTCTATATCCCTGTAATTCGTCGTCACTCCTCCTTATCACTGCCTTTGCTCTTATCAGTGTTCATGCTTATCACCTGTTATCCCAGCTCTTATCTCTATAGCCCTCTCCTGTCATCCCAGCCCCGCACCCGCCCACACCAGCAGGCAGCCGGTGTGGACGAGAATTTAGATTCAGACTTAATACCCACCGTCCATTCTAAATTCATATATATATTATTTCGCTAGGTTGGCACTAGAATATAAAGGCACACAGACTAGTACTGCACACCTTCGCATATCACCACTTAGTCGCTAGTATGCACCGTCCATACTGAATACATACGCAATGTTTTTTCTATTGTTTTTTTTTCATTTTCTTTCTCATTCTTTTCTTGTTTTTATTATTCTTTTTACTTTCTTTAGGTTGGCACTTCAGCGTAATGGGCAGACCC
This sequence comes from Coenobita brevimanus, assembly GCF_032717465.1. Taxonomy (NCBI): domain Eukaryota; kingdom Metazoa; phylum Arthropoda; class Malacostraca; order Decapoda; family Coenobitidae; genus Coenobita; species Coenobita brevimanus. The sequence goes on along the minus strand of NC_136980.1, from coordinate 5,490,640 downwards.
AGTTCACGGCGTACGGCAGTGGGTCGCGGGAACACGCCAGCAACTCCGGCGTCTTGAAGTTGAGGAGACGCGACCTGGTTTCCTTGAGACTCCTGCGGGGCTCCATCTTCGAACCGCCGGGCAACTCATCCTTCACCATCTTCTCCGGCTTCATGCTCTACGTGCCGGACAAACTTGAGCGACTTTTTCTATTATAACTCATCTTCGGCCAGCTTCTCTTCATAACACCTGTATTTTTGATTGCCTGTTAAATCTCTTGCCGACCTGAACGGTGTACGGAATCTATGGGGCTGCTTTACATGGGCAGTTTACTTGCGGTCGACATGTCTACTCGATCAGACGGACCGGTGAGCAAGGTTTTATTTTCCATACTACACTTCGATTCGCGAGTGTACGTGAGTGAGCTGGAGGGGGGGAGAGGGAGGGGGAGGCAAAGGATGAGATGGAGGAATGGAGTGGGGAGGTATACGAGAGAGGTGGGGTGTGAGCTGGGAGCAGGGGCAGTGAAATGGCGGGGGACAGGGCATCATGTAGGCGATTTGTTTGTGGCCACCCCTTACGGGATTAAGGCGTCTGGCAATAGATAGAGATAAATAGATAGACTTCGATTTTTATATAAATTTTCCACATGAAATCTCCCTCGTATATTATCAGTATTTTATTTTCTTTGTTTTTCTTTTTCTTTCGTTTTTTTTTTGTTTTTCTTTTCTTTTTTTCTTTCTTTTTTCTTTTCTTTTTCTTATTTCTTTTTTATTTTTATTTTTCTTTTATATTTATTTTTCTTTTATTTTTGTAACGTGGGGAAAAATAAATCGCCACAGAGGAGGTGCTAAGAAATCCCCCCACTACGAAATTCCCCCACACTTCCAATAAATCCATGTCTTGTACCTCTTTCTTGGTCTTCCTCTCCTTGTAACTCGGAACTGGAAACTTTAAGACACGGAACATTCAAGATTCTGGTTCTGTCTTCGTCTGCTCGTCCTCCTCCTTCGTCTGCTCCTTCTCCTCCTTCGTCTGCTCGTCCTCCTCCTTCGTCTGCTCGTCCTCCTTCTCCTCCTTCGTCTGCTCGTCCTCCTTCTCCTCCTTCGTCTGCTCCTTCTCCTCCTTCGTCTGCTCGTCCTCCTCCTTCGTCTGCTCCTTCTCCTCCTTCGTCTGCTCCTCCTCCTCCTCCGTCTGCTCCTTCTCCTCCTTCGTCTTCTCCTCCTCCTTCGTCTGCTCCTCCTCCTCCTTCGTCTGCTCCTCCTCCTCCTTCGTCTGCTAAAGTTGTTCTTCTCATTGTTCCTGTTTGTGTTTTTGTTTATATTGTTCAGGATGGAGATTATTATTATTTTTTTATTTTTTTCATTAATTTTTTATTCATTTTTTCCTTCCTCTGTTCTGTTACAAAAAAAAAAAAAAAAAAAAAAAAAAAGATCGACCGCTATAGCTTAAGATACGGGGCAGTAAAGTTTCCTGTCTTCGTTACCTTCTTCGTCTGCTACTGTTCATGTTGTTGTTGTTCATGTTCTAGTTCATATATGTTCAAGATCAAGCACTGTAACTTAATCCATTCCTTTTGTGGCTTGTTCAGATCCACAAAAACACGTAAATAAATAAATCTAAATATTTTAATGTGTATTTTTCATAACTTTACAATGAGTGACAAAAAAAACAAAAAAAACAATCTGAGTTCCTGTACGTCTTAAAGCACAAAAGTATATAGTAACTTGGCTCAAATGATAAATGGAAAAGGACTTGAAAGATGCCATGAAATTTAGTGTGCAGGAAAGATGAAAAACTTTACACAAGTTCGTGGGAGGAAAGAATAGATTAAATTGTATGGGTATATGAGGAAGGGTGTGTGTGAGCTGGGAGCGGGGTAGTGAAATGGCGGGGGACAGGGCGACATGGAGGTGATTTGTTTGTGGCCACCCCTTACGGGATTAAGGCGTCTGGCAATAGATAGATAGATAGACAGACCAACACAACACCACTCGCATAAATAATAAGATACCGTATAGTTCAAAAGGTATAACATTCTTTTCCACACACAAAATATGTATGGTAACTGATAAACGCACATTTTTGTAACTGCAGAGAATATTGTTGCTCTTGTTTATCAGTGGAAACAGGTTCCTTTGTAGTACGTACAGTGATGCTGGATAGTGAGGAGATGGAAAATGAGTGCACTTAAGTACTTGGGTAGTGTGATGAGTAAGGATGGAAGTTTGGAGGGCGAAGTGCTTGAAAGGGTACAACAAGGAAGAAAGATTGCTGGCTCTTTGAAAACGGTGATAAGAAATATGGAAGTGAGCATAGAAGTAAAAAAAAGCCGCTGCATGACAGTGAGCTTGGGCCTTCTTGGAAAAACACAAGTCAAGAGTGGGAGCAGTGGAAATAAGATATGTGAAAGGAGCATGTGGAGTTACATGGAAAGACAGACTGACGAATATGGAAGTGAAGAAGCGTTGTGGTGAGGAAGTGGATGTGACAGAAAGCGTTAGGAGAAATACAGTGGGGTGGTTTGGCCATGTGGAGAGGATGGAGAGTGAGAGACTAACGAGGAGGGTGTAGGAGAGTGAGTTGTAGGGGAGGGTAGAGGGAGGGGGAGACGAGGATAAGATGTGGGAATGGAGTGGAGAGGTATATGAGAGAGGGGTGTGTGAGCTGCGGGGAGGGCAGTGAAATGGCAGGGGATGGGGTGGCATGAAGGCGCTTTGTTTGCGACCACTCCTTACGGGACTGAGGCGTCGGGGTATAGATAGACATATACGAGCAGATAAAAAATAAAAATGGGTTTAAGCAAGACTACACAGGCTTCAAGGACTGGCAGTGGTTATCAATTTTCATGGCTGGATAATATTAAAAACCAAGGGATACAGGTAAAGTGTTCACCTGACATCACACTGTACAATAACTCATACACATCAAATTACTTATGGTGTCCTAAAGTGGTGGATAACAGGCAAAAAAAAAAAAAAAAACATTGATGAGAAAGCAGCTCTGATGTGTGTGAGACGGCTGGATGAGGGACGGGACCGTAGAGCAAGCATGGCAAGGAGTAAAATCTATACCGCACTTACCCTCATTAACGTGCTCTGTGTATGCCTTGGCACTGTCTGTAGGATGGTGTTACCCACCTAGCCACGCTTCTATTACCTATTCTAGAGAGCGATTTCCCATTCTAGCAGAGACTGGAAATGTACCACGTTAATTTTATCATGTCTGTTAGATACCGTTTACTTCTTCACCAAAAAAGGTCCATCTTTCGTGGGTTAAAGAAGCTTCCTAACACGTCTTCCTAAGTCACTTATTTTGCGTGCTACATCTTGCTGTCGTCTCCCGCGCTACATAAATATTTCCAATACTAAAGAAAAGATCACGTCCTTTAGGCTGAACTGGGTACATGTGTCATTTATACCCTCCTGCACCTTGAATTATGAACAGAGAGAGAGAGAGAGAGTTTCCTTTTATTTATGACTATTTCCCCCTGGTCATTTTCAGTCTTTACAATCGAGAATCACTTTCGGGGATATTCGAACATGGTCTTGAGTTCAGTAAAAAAAAAAAAAAAAAAAAAACTGGGCCGGATTCATATCACTCTTGTCGACAGCAACGGCTTCGATTTCGATCCGGCACCTTGGACGACAAAAATGCGTCTTTAACACCTTTCCCTTAGCGGTTTATTATCCCCTTAACCTTCTCTTTTATATCATCTTCATTATTTTGTAGCATCGAGATCTTTGCACCAGCAAGATAATAAGGTGACGTAACAGGCAAGATAAATCGCTGACGAAAAGGCGTTACGGGATGTCCGAACCTGCTCGAAACACGGTCGTAAGTGTCGTGTGAATCGATGGTCTTTCTTTCGCCAGTCGTAATTTCGCTGTGGTTGAGGCTGGCTACAGGAGGTGAGGTGAGTGTTATAGTTTGATGTTTTTTTTTTTTCCGAGGGAAGTGATTTTTAAATATATGGGTGTTTGTTAAAATTTACCAGTGAAGGATTGAGTACTCCGTCAGTCGGTGAACGGACAGTGGGAGAGTAGTTGTGAGCCAGGGCTAAGAGAAAACTCGGGTGCTTTGTGAGTGTACCTCATATGTGCCTAGGATTAACATTTTGAAGTGTTCAGCTATCTTTCAAAACCACCTGGCCTGTATAAGTGTTCGTTATTGTATCAACGGAATCCTGACTCATAAAATGTACAGTAATACATTCTGATCATAGCAAAAATGGCTAAACAACTAAACAATTTTTTTTTTTTTTTCGCAGCGATGTGGGTATTTAAGATCTTGACAGTAATGGCCCTGTGTGACCAGCTCCTCTCGGCACCTCAGAGGGACGACCAAGACGACACGATGCAGGTGGACACGAATTCTCCAGAGGTGGATTACGACATGGAAGGAATGAAGGAAGACCAAGACTATACGACCCTGGACACCGCGGCGGAACCCGACATGGACGACGATTACGGGGAAATAATGGGCGATGGCGATGGAGATGATGATGACGATGAGGGGGATAAGGGCGACGATGAGACTGGGGAGACGCAGTTCTCGCTCCCCTCTCCTTCACGTCGGCGGCCAGCCTTTGTAACGTGAGTTGGCTTTATTTCACTTACTTTTGTACTGGCATTTTTGACACTATTTTTGTGAAGTTTTTTTTTATGCTGATACTATTACTTGTAACTGGGTGGTTATAAGTGGATGGGATTTTTAGTGAAGCTGAATGGAGGTTTTTCAACAATGAATAGTTCAGTATTGACAACTGATTACTAGGGAGTTTTTGGACAAAAAAGGTGCGGCTAAATTGAGAAAGTATTTGATATTACGTAAGATATTTTCACAGTATTTGATATTACGTAAGATATTGTCACAGTATTTGATATTACGTAAGATATTGTCACAGCATTTGATATGACGTAAGATATTGTCACAGTATTTGATATGACGTAAGATATTGTCACAGCATTTGATATGACGTAAGATATTGTCACAGCATTTGATATGACGTAAGATATTGTCACAGCATTTGATATGACGTAAGATATTGTCACAGCATTTGATATGACGTAAGATATTGTCACAGCATTTGATATGACGTAAGATATTGTCACAGCATTTGATATGACGTAAGATATTGTCACAGCATTTGATATGACGTAAGATATTGTCACAGCATTTGATATGACGTAAGATATTGTCACAGCATTTGATATGACGTAAGATATTGTCACAGCATTTGATATGACGTAAGATATTGTCACAGCATTTGATATGACGTAAGATATTGTCACAGCACTGACGTATATTAAACGCCATTTGATAACTGTCTCTACTTTAAATCTTCCTTGTAGCCCCAGCCTGGCCCAGATTTACCTTTGGCAGCTTAAATAACGAATGTCTGTGGCGAGTGGGTGGTACTGCTTAACATTTTTCCGTGAGTTCTTCGTGACTAGCACCAAATACAACTCTGTTAAAGATAGTGACTAATTTTAGGCCAGGTTAGAGTGGAAAGGGTACAATATTAATTTATTTTCTATTCATTTTTTCCCGTATTTTGTTTTATTATTTTATTTATTTTATTTTTTTAGGCGGCGTATTGCGTTCACAGTGAAGAGGGCGAGGACGTCCGTTCGCACTGCTCCTTCCACTCTACGCTTCACGGTGAGGATAAATTTGGAGAAGGCATTTATTTTACTTTGCTGTAATAAGACTTGTCATTATCAGTATGTATTATGAAAGGGGAGGGTGGGGAGGGGGAAGCAGAAAGAATACACACATCAATCACTGTAAGCCTTCATTATCAGTCCGTATTACTGAAGTGGAGAATAGGAGGGAAGCGAAAACTATACAGCATCTATCATTGTAAGCATTATCTTGGCTTGTAAATCTATATCGGTATCTTTATCTCTTATCAGGGTGACATGTATGAGTATATTTTTGTGGCCACCCCTTTCGGCGTCAAGGCTGGAAACTGTTTTTAATCTACCTTCTAGTAATTATCGGCCTATCAATATCAGTCTAATTAGCTTAATCACCATAGCCTTATCGCCAATTAGTTTTAATAAGTGTTGGTGGCGGTATTGTCAAAGAGGGGGAGTGGCCATGAGCCGTTTGCCAAAAGGCCGTGTGAAGTAATTCTATTATGTGCAGTGTTTATATTAAGTGGATGCGTAAGAGATCTAGTGGTATTAGAGGTAGACTGTAAGGTAATGCTGATTTCATGTGTGCGGTGTGTCAGAGAGAGCTTGTGGTGATTGTCAGGCGTCAGAGGATCGATCTTGGTTAGAGTATGTGGAAGAGTTTTGTTACTTGTATGTTACGTGCTGGCGGTGAGGCATCTGCTAGCTCTGTGGTTAGAATGAGCAGTGGTTGGAAGAAGTTCAGGGAGCTGTTGCCTCTCGTGACATGAGGGCTCTCCCTTCATGCTAAGGGATCTTTGTATGCAGCATGGTAGGAGTGTAATGCTGTATGGTAGTGAGAACTGGGCAGTAAAAGGAGAGGATATTCACAGCCTCAAACGTACATAAATGACAATGGCTGGGTGTGTGTGCAGTGCATCTTTCAATGAGAGGCCTGGGGGGGGGTGGAGGATAGGTTAATGAAGGAAGAGTCGAGAGGTAGGATGGGACTGGGGTGTGTAAGTGTTGTGATTAGGAGTGGCAGACTGAGATGATTTTGGCATGTGAAAAGGATTGGGGATGACAAATGGGTGCAGAAGGTGATAAGTGTGAACACTGGGTCTGGTTGCGAGAGGCAGACCCAAAAAAAACACATGGGATTATGTCATTGTGTGACATCAGGAATATGACTAACCAGGGAGGCTGCCAGAGATCGAGCAGCATGGACAGCCGCCATTAGGTGAAAAAGGCAGACTCATGAAAGCACGTTGAAGCCTTTATAAATGAAATGAAACTGTTATTGTCGGCATGTCTATAATCACCATTAATACTGGCAATTATCTCGTCTGTAATCTATCCTTATCACTATCACAACAATTCATCACTTCTCATCGATCACCCATGTCAGCCATTCACTTATCAATATCCTTAATCACTCTTATCAGTATTAGCTATCCTCAATCACCAATATACAGTATTTGCCATTCTGTATAACTCTCATCACCTATCTCCCTTTCCTTCAGCCATTCTCTTATCAGTATCCTTTATCACCCTTATCACCATCGTTCTCAATCACCAATATATCTGCCTTTCTGTATCACTTATCACCTAGTATCGCCATCACCATCACTAACCTATTTTTCCCCCACAGAACGTAGTGTTAAACAACGGTAACGCGTGGAATGGTAACAGCGGGACCTTCGTTACCCCTGTTCGTGCCTTGTACTACTTCTCCTTCCACGCCGTAGCAGCCGGTGACGAAGGTTTTACGTAAGTTGGCGTTTCTGCGTGTGCCTTGCGTCCACACCAGAAGCGGGCTGGTGCGGGTGGGAGATTTTAATACAGTGATGTTTCTCTGCATCGCTGTACTTATTCATCACTGTCATTAACACCACTGGCTTAGCTATTATCAGTGTTTATGCTTGTCACGTTTTCCTAGTTGTTAGTCATCCTCTTCAGTGGTGCTCCTCTCTTCACCCATCACCCCTCAGTCCAGTACGGTTACTCGGATGGGTTAATCCAAAACTACCGCCAGCACCCGCCCGCACCAGCAGGTATTTGGTGTGGACGCGACCTATAATCGGACAAACGTTAAATTAGCTCCTACTTTACGGGACTGTATCATATTTACGAGCTAGTTAAGAAATTAGATCTGGCCTTAATTATCCCTTAGCTAGTTACGGATTATAGTCAACTTCTTTGCTGGTTCAAGAGTTAAGGTAGAAAGTTAATTATACTACCTAGACCCTCTACATGCTAATGACTGAAGGGGTAAATGTATAGTAAATCTATGGCAAGATATGTATAAATGGAGAGCACTAGTCATCGCATTTCACCCTTTTGATACTATTGCCTAGTCTATTATTATTATTATTATTATTTAGAAGTTGGCACCAGGGTACAATGGGATACTGATGACCAACATAACACACACCTTCGCATGTCACCACTTGGTCGCTAGTACACACCGCCCAAACTTAACGAGATTTATTTATTTATTTTTCAGGTTGGCACTACGGGTTAATGGACGGACCAGGTTTACGGCGTACGGTACTCGTCATTCGCGGGAGCACGCAAGCAGCTCCGGCATCTTGAGGTTGAGGAGACGCGACCGGGTTACTCTAAGACTTACTCGGGGCTCTATCTACGAACCGCGTGGAAACGATGCCTACACTACCTTCTCTGGCTTCCTCATCTTCCTAACTCCTTCCTTCTAGCGATTCGACTACCCTCTCCGGCTTAACACCTTTCTTCTAGCGATTTAATTACCTCCCTTCTCCGGCTTCCTCCTCTTCCTAACACCTCTCTTCTAACGATTTAACTACCTTCTTTCTCCGGCTTCCTCCTCTTCCTAACTCCTTTCTTCTTGCGATTTAACTACCTTCTCCGGCTTCCTCCTCTTCCTGACTCCTTTCTTCTAGCGATTTAACTACCTTCCTTCTCCGGCTTCCTCCTCTTCCTAACTCCTTTCTTCTAGCGATTTAACTACCTTTCTTCTCCGGTTTCCCCCTCTTCCTAATTCCTTTCTTCTAACGATTTAACTACCTTCTCCGGCTTCCTCCTCTTCCAAACTCCGTTCTTCTAGCGATTTATATTTGCAAAGATGCCTACACTACCCTTTCCGGCTTGCTCCTCTTCCTAACTCCTTTCTTTTTGCGATTTATTTTTGCACATTACGCCTTTGAGATTTCCGCATGAACGGTGTACGGGATCTATGGAACTGCTTTACAGGGGCAGTTCCTTTCCTGTGGTCAACGTGTCTGCTCTATCAATTGGACCGGGGTTTTTCCATGCTATTGTTTCCCATAAATTTTACATAACTGTCTCTAAAGGTAATTGTCAGTACCACAGTCTTAATGTGATGAATAAGTCGCAACAGAACAGATCTTACGAAATCAAACTTGGAACACTCACCGCTTTGTCTATCCAGGTCTTCCCCTCTTCTAACCCGGAAATGGAACATGACGACAAGGAACAGTCAAGATCATTGTTCCACCTTCCTCTGTTCCTTCGTCTGCTCACTGTTCATGTTAATGTTCATTTTGTTCAAGAAAGAGCACTGACTTTATGTAACTTTAAGATCTATAGAAAAGATGTAAATTAATAAATCTAATATTTTAATGTATTTTTTATAACCTCATAAGAGTAATATCTCTGAACATGTTAACCTGTTGGTCTTAAAGAAGAAACAGATCAGTATATATTGGTTCATGATATGGGAAATAATTAGTTGAAATGTTATATATTGGTTATTCACCTATATATAACGCATAGAGTACACTATATAATATTTTTTCTACCTAATCTGCAGTGCGTATCTCAAATGATGGAAAGTGTCAGATTTGGTGTTGTTTTAATTGAAAAAGCATATACTCTTAAAAAAAATGTGACTGTAATAAAAAGTAGGTTTAAAATACATCAGGTATTTATTGATATGATGTTACTCAGCCCAACCTAGTACAGTATTTGCTGATAGGCGTAATGCTCCTTAACCTAACCTAGTATTTAATGACTTGTTCCTAATCTAGTATTTGCTATGCCTAATGTTACTTAACCAAATTTAGTATTTACTGATAATGCATAATGTTCTTTAACCTAATCTAGTATTTACTGATATGCGTAATTAACCTACAGTACATCATCTCAGTTGATTAAAAAGTGTAGTATTTGGTGCTGCACATATTCCAATAACTGAAGTGCATCAATTAGATACTCCGACTTTTTTTTTTTTTTTTTTTTATCTCCGCATGACAGTGAAAAAACTGTTGGTAATACTGTGGCACTTTGGGAATTACTACATTCAAAGAAAATTTTATGTAGTGCAGCTTCACTTTCTCCCTTACTGAGGAGTTACACAAAATTAACTCGGCACAGGTGTTGAAGATTGTTGCTGCTTCTGAATGGAGATCTGATACAGCAGTGAATGGCATGGCTTTTCTTAAAACCATAGGCCTTTCTTATAATGAATGTAGCCAAAAAAAGGTGTTATCAGTTAGGTACATTTTTTCTTTGTCGCATATAAGGACCTACAATCAGTCATTAACCTCTTGAGAATTATTTTGTCAACTGCCTCAGCCCTTTGCATACACCCAACATTAAAATGACTGGCAAATTTGTAGTTTTCGACAGTCGAGGTTATTCTCATTCTATTTAACCTAATACAGCCTTACCCAACCAGGTTAACCTAATTAAACTGCTAACCTAACCGATCAGACCAAACTACCCAAACACAACCTAACCCACCTAAACCAACCTAACTACTCAAGAGAAGTATATGACTATCCGAAACTTTAATACCAAGTACCCAATATGTTTAATAATAAGTATCTAGACTAAACGCAGACAAATCCTTCTATCACCAACCAAACCCTTGATTATAATGACAGAAAGGGGAGAGTGTGAAAGTTAGGGGGTTTAAACACAAGGTCCGAACTAACCTCATTTCCACTTCATGAAAACATCCTGTATCCTCACAGTCTCTTTCAGTTTATTTAATGGCATAACTCTTCATAAATAGGTCAAATACATATCATCCGGACCTCCTTTCCCACCTTAGGGCAGGGTGAGGAGCAGCAATGTCCAGACAGCCAAATACATGTAAAACAAATAAATCTTACTTGACAAAGCCGATGACGTTCCTTTGCAGACCAGTTTCAATTTCCCATAATTTCCTTCTTGCAGCCTTGGTGGATCATAAGCGAGTTGGAAGAGAAGCACGGAAGTTTCACGAGTGTTACTTCACCCAAATGCAGCACAACCATCCATTAATAAAGGGGAAAAAAAGAAAGAAAGAAAAAAAAAAGCACCAGTAAAACGAAACTCGGCACCCGTTGTTTACTGCCACCAACAGTGTGGTTTGTCAACATTACAATTCGGCGATTATCTCGGTATTTACGTGTACTTTGAACTTAAATCCATATGCAGAGATAAAAAAAAATAAAAACTATACTACAATTAGAGATATTTTATTTATCAAGCAATCATGTATCACCGTGGATGAGAATCATGAGATGTATTTTTGGACGAATCTGCTACCAGCCAGCACCAGAGGCGTTTGAAAAAAAAAAAAAAAAAAAAAAAAAAAAATAAGCACGATATCGACCGACACATAGAATTAAACACAGAACGCTAATCGCTTCACTTTCCTCACAAAGCGCACGGCAACCAGCGCCGCCACATTAAATAGGGCTATAACTATCGTGTAGGTATTTTGCATTTTCTTTTTTTTTATTTTCAGTTTTCTGCTTGTCATGTTTGACCTCGAATCTACGTTATGCCGGATTACTATTGTTTACCCTTGGAAATAATGCAGTAATGCCCTTTAGAAAAAAAATTTTGATAATCGTAACGGAGACACTGGATCACATTATTTTGCCTTTTTTTTTTTTTTTTTACTTACCTTGGCTCTTCATGGATTAATTTTTTTCCGATTGTGTTTTTAAGTTTCAATGCTTTTAATGTCTTTTTAAAGTGGTAAACAGCGCTTTATTTATTTATTTTTTCAGATGGACACTACTTGTGGTGTGCGAAGACAGACGGACGCCATCTTAGAACGCCATTTTTGAGAGAAATTACCCTTATCAGCGCCTATTTATCCAAAGTCTCGTAATTTAACTCAGCCTTATTCATCCTCACCTTACCTAACCAATTCTATGCTAACCTAACCAATGTTTTGCTAACCTAACCCATATTATGCTAACCTAACCCATTTTTTGCTAACCTAACCAAACTTTTCCAAACCTGTGCGCGAAGACAGACGGACGCCATCTTGGAACATCACTTTTGAGCGATTTTACCCTAAACATTGATCGCCTATTAATTCAAACCTAACCCAAATTTCCCTAACTTACCCCAGCCTTGTTTATCCTAGCTTTATCCTATTTTAAGATAACCTAACCAAACTTACGCAAATCTTACCCAAGCTATCTATCATGTAATCACATTTTCCCGGTTTATTGATGGATCCTCTTCATACTTCAAACGCACCTCTGTGCACCTTTATAAAGTCATTAAATCAGTTAAAACGTTCATCATTCATTCATTGCCAGACGCCATGTATCCCAAACGGGGTGGTAAAACGTATATAGTGTTTTTTCTTTAATTTATTATTATTATTATTTTTTTTTTTTTTTTTTTGGAAAAGATGGTCCCGTTTCCTCATGGATTACCAATATTTTCGCGTCACCTCCCAAGAACCATTTCATTATATATACCTGTTGCTGTCCGCGGCCTTTCTACGTGAATCTGATTTTCTAAATCACTTTCCCGCGCACATTAATGCCAGACTGCCCACGATTTTGAGCAACTGAGGAAGAACTGCAGGAAGGTGAGGCCGAATCTTGCGTAGCTGCCCCGAAAGGTCCTACTGCAACCACGGGCGCGCACTGCAAGCCTAACCGAAAGACTTAAAATCGGTGAGCGTTGGGTAATTTCCGATGCGGTCTTGGAAAACGAAGAGGATAGTCTTTGAATTATGCAGGTTTATGAACTGGCAAAACCTAGAAGCCATGATACAAAGTTTATTATAAATTTACGAGAGCCATGTTATTTACACAGCCGTTCCCTTGGTTTCATTCCTCATCTACAAGTCGACTGAATATTCCAATTTCCAAAGTTCAAATTAAACCACAATTCTGCAGGGGATGGAGGGAAATATCCGAGGGGACTAAGAACGTGTGATGGGTTTAGAGTATTCAATATCTACGTTATTACAAAGAGATGCAGCATACTCTTTATGGTATTAGGCAAAACTAGAAAGAACTGGAAATAAACAGGTCTCAGCTCTTTGTGTATCATGAGCTAACACATATATTAAGGTAATTCAACATTTTACATTTTTTAAAAATAACAGAACAGCGGAAGGTAAAACAAATGAAATAAAAAAAAGTTAATCCAAACACCAGATTACTGGCGTCCTCCATTCATAAAATATCTGTAACAGTTGGACCTGAACAGCTGTAGCGTTTTTGGAGGAAACAACTCCGGGGAAGCGAGTTCCGGAGAGATGAAGTTCGGGGAAAAGAATTCTGATAGGGGGAAGTTCTGCAATATGGCTGTGTGACATTCCAGTCATGAGCGCTACCAGATGCCCGTGTAGCATGAGGGAAGGCATGAGAGGTGGCACCATGGACGCAACTTCGTCTGAGCACTTGCCACAAAAGTATCTTTAAAAAAAAAATAAAAAATAGTATTAAACATATGACAGATAACACACACACAAAAAAAAGGGTAATGCACATTATTGGTTTACAGTAAATAAAACTATATTAAGAATTGGAAAGATTAAATATATACAGACTCCTCGTGCCTGTGTGTGTGTGTGTGTGTGTGTGTGTGTGTGTGTGTGTTGGTTGCGTGGGTGGGGTGGGTGAGGTTGGATTGGTGGGTGTGATGGTTTGGTGCATAGCCAGGGTGGGTGGACAAGAGGGTTGCTAAGGGTGGGGTGGGGTTGGTGCGGTGTGTGGAGTGGCTTGGGGTGGGTTGTAGGGGTGGATGAATTAGTGAGTGGGTGCGTGCTGGGTGGGTGAATGGCTGGATCGGTGGGTGGTTGGGGAGGGGTCGATGAGGGATGAGGTTGGTGGATGAGTGGGGTTCCAATAAGTGGGTGGGATGGGGGGAGTGAAAGGGGTTGGGGAAGAAGGGTGGTTGGGCATGTGGATGGGTGTGTGGGTGTGTGGGAGGAGTGGGTGGATAGGGTGGGTGGGCAGAGGAAGTGAGTATCAGAGGTGGGTGGGTACAGTGGGAGGGCTGGGTGGGTGGATGTGATGGATGGCATTGTTGGGTGGGCAGGGTGGGTGGCATTCGTGGGTGGGCAGGGTGGAAGGCAGACTGGGTGGATGAGTGAGTTGGTGGGTGGGCGATGGGTGGATGAGTAGGTGGGTGGATATGTGGCTCCCAGATGACAGGTTAGGAGAGGAACTAATATAACTAGCAATCATACAACTTGTCTCTGTTACTTTGATTTTAGTATATCATTTACAAGACGCTGGATAAAAATTTCGAAGCCAAACTCTTTATATTACTGTCATCCTATCCAAATCTGCTAAAACTTCAATATAATTACTTCTCTTAGAAATGAAAGTGATGCACGTAATAATATACTTTAATTATAGGCTAAATTACACTAACAGTACATAAAGACGTGAGAGTTCGAAGCTTCGTGTCTCTGATCCACCCACCTAAAAAAAAATCGGTGTTTGGTGAGGGTAAGGAGGGGGAGTTGGGGGGGCTGGATGTGTGGTGGGGGTGTACAGTAGGTAGATTAGTAGCTGTATGTATGTATAAATGTATGTATGTATAAATGTATGTGAGTCCTGTATGTATGTATAAATGTATGTATGTACGGTATGTATATATAAATGTATGTATATATGTATGTATTTCGATAAACGATCAGTAAGTACATCTACTTTAAAGACGCTGCATTGTAAACATTCCCGTTTCTGGAGGTATGCATACTGTGACGCTTCATTCCGTGTTTCGAAACCTGATTCGTAGGTGTCGAACAGGAAGAGGAACTACCCCGACTGCATCATAACCCTCGAAATGAAACTTGACTATGAATAACATGAATAACGAATAATAAAGAAAAATATATTAGGTTTTTACTCTAGCTTGGCCTAAAATTGCCATCTCCCCATCTTGATTCCTGAGTTGTGGCAACAGATTAACACTTAAAATACGATGCTAGTCACGAAGAAGTGCTATGGGAAGGATGAAGAGCCGTTGCATTGCTTTTTTCTGCCCCTGAGGTACTGTACATGAAATAAGCTGCCAAAAAGGACGAAAATCTGGGCCAAGTTAAGGTGAAAGGAGTATACGAGATTTTTGTTGTTGTTGTTGGTTGAATAAAGCCGTACGGAGTTATATGAAGAGGGGCCTACGCGCGGTGGCACAAATATCAGCTGCTTCTTGTCTGCCGTCTCAAATAGCCCCCTTTTTTTTTTTTTTCCTCTTTCTCTTCTTCCTGCCAGTTTCTCTTTCAATCACTTTCTTAACTTTCGTCCTCTTCTTATGCCTCCTCCTCCTCCTCCTCTTTCTTCTTCTTCTTCTTCTTCTTCTCCTCCTCCTTCTTTTCTTCTTCTTCTTCTTCTTCTTCTTCTTCTTCTTCTTTTCCTTCTTTTTTTTCTTCTAGTCCTCCACATCATCATCATCATCATCATTAATCACCATCTTCCTTCCTCTTTCCCTCCTCCTCCTCCTCCTCCTCCTCTTTCTTCTTCTTTTTGGTGTTGTTATTCTTCTTCATCTTCTTCTTCTTCTTCCTTTTCTTCTAGTCCTTCACATCATCATCATCATCATCGTCGTCATCACCGTTAATCACCATCTTCCTTCCTCTTTCCCTCCTCCTCCTCCTCCCCCTCCTCCTCTTCCTCCTCCTCCTCCATTCTTCTCTCACGCTCTCACCCACGTTAATTACTTGGAGAATATTTTGACTTAGTGTTTTAAAGCAGAGAGAGAGAGAGAGAGAGAGAGTGAGAGAGAGATTTTTAGTTTCATTGTTATTATTTTCATTATCATTATTATTATTATTAGTATTAGTAGTAGTAGTAGTAGTAGTAGCAGCAGCAGCAGCAGCAGTAGCAGTAGTAGTAGCAATAGCAGGAATAGTAGTGGTAGTAGTTGTTGTAGTAGTAGTGGTGATAGCTTTCTTTTTTTTTATTATTATTATTATTATTATTATTATCACCACCACCACCACCACCACCATCATCATCATCATCATCATCATCGTCATCATCATCATGAGAAAGCCTCCTCGTAGTGAAGGGGTTAATGAAGGCTGACTCTAACCCCTCCAGTCCCCCAAGTCTCTCCCATGCTAAGGAAAATCGTCTGGAAAAAATAAGAAAAAAAAATTAAATTAAATAAATAAATAAATAAAAACAAATAAGAAATAAATAAATAAATAGATAAATAAAAAGTAATAAAAATAATAAAAAAGAAAAAAGAAAAAAGACGAAGAAAGTAAAACAAATAATATTTAAAATTTAAAATAAGAAAAGAAAATGGGTCGTGGGTCAGAAGGGGTTAAAAATATTATGGAGAGACAGGTCGAAATTCGGTTCCTTAGTTCGAAGCTTCTCTCTCTCTCTCTCTCTCTCTCTCTCTCTCTCTCTCTAACAAGACAACTTTCTTCAGATCAAATTAAGGTCTTTTCTTGGCTCCCTGAGGGGAATTCAAACAAATAAATAAAAATAAAAATTGAATCCAAAACCATCGAATTGAAAGGAAAAAATGCCAAGTAAGAAAAGTAATAATAATAATAATAATAATAATAATAATAATAATACTAATACTAATGATAATAATAATCATCATCATAATAATAATGATAATAGTAATGGAAATAATTACAGTAGCAGTATTCAAGGACGCACTGCACATTCACCTAATCATTGTCATTTCTGTACGTTTGAGTCTGCGAATATCCTCTTCCTTTACTGCCCAGGTCTCAAAATAATATATAGATAAAAATAATATGGATAAAGGGATGGTAAATAATAGAAGTAAAATTCAAAAATAATAATAATAATAGTAATAATAATAATAATAATCAAGGAAGAAATAAATAAGCTGAGTTCAAAATCATGGAATTCAAAGGAAGAAAACGGGAATAGAATCCAAATTATATGGAACACAAAACCATGAATAAAAACATGAAAATACAAAAATGGAAAACGAAAAAAATGAATAATGAAAATTGAATCCAAAAATACATGAGTCCAAACGATGAATACAAAGTTGGGAGAATGCAAAGGGAATTCAAAGCTACATAATAAGTGTATGGCTTCCCTTCCTCCTGTCTTCCTCTCATTCTGGTATTTCTTCCCTCGCTCTCTCCTCTCTCCACAAGCATTCCTGTCTCCCCCCTCTTTCTCTCCTCCCTCCCACCTGAATTCCTCTCTCCCCCCTCCCCTCCCCTCCCTGCCCCCCCCACCTCCTCCACAGGTATATATAGCCGGTCCCAGCAGAGTCCCGACAGTAGGAGCGGTGATCTCCAACAGAAATATCATTACAGCAGTTTTAATTAATATAGAGGTCTTTATTGTTCATTATTTTATTTTACTGTGTTTAGATTTATTAAGTGTGCTTTATTAATAACATTGAACTAGTTATTTTTAGTAAACTTCTGTACAATGGTTTTAAGAGTCTGATTCCTTAATTTTTTTTTAAATTTGGACACTATGCACATGACATTAACTGGGTTTATTAACTGAAAATGTAACACTTGGTGATTATTTTATTTCCAGGTCAACCATGTGGTGTAAATCCTTCCTTCTGCTCCTACTCGTAATCTACGTTGTGGCTCTTCCCGCCCACGACGACCATGACGAACAAGACGAACGTGATGACGAAATGATTATGATGGAGATCGACAGCCAAACCACCCAACCCCCATGGACCCACGATCGCGATAGAAGAGATTTAACTACTGACCAAACCACGCCACCCCCAGATGGCCACGAAGGCGAGACAACATATTTAACTTCTAACCAAACCACGCCAGCCCCAGATGACCACGAACGTGAGAGGAGATACGTAAATATCTCCCTATCGAGGTTTGTTAGACAGGCGGAAGACAACGACAACGACAACGACGGCGATGATGGCGAGGATTATGACGAGGGAGGCGGCGATAAAGGAGGTGATGACGCTGGCGAGAACCAATCACGCCGCCCATTTAGTCCAGTCTTCAGTCCACCTGCACCCGCACCAGCACCACCAGGCCCCATCCCTCCCCTAGGACTAAAGTAAATAGTCAAAACTATTTCTTGGTATCTTGCTGTAACGTAAGCGACAAAATAAAGCTGAGTATGTAGAGGAAAACAAAAGTGGAATGACATTAACTTTATCCTTTTCTTCCACAGGGTTGCCTTCAGCGCCAGGAAAGCTTTTGGGGGTTTAAGCGCTCCAGTTCGTACAGTATCCTTCCAGGTAAGTTTCAAATATACCTAATTTTCTATAACGTGACATGATTGATGCATAGCCCGTCATACTAGCCATGCAACACCCTTCTGGCTTAATTACGCATGTTATGGCCTTCATTTGGATTAAGTTGGGCCCCTATATAAAAAATTCCATTTCTTTTTACTTTGCAGGACACTCTAACCAACATCGGGGGAGGATGGCAAGGCTCCAGGTTCAGGGCACCTTTCGCCGGCGTCTATTTCTTTATCTTCCATGCTGTTGGCGGCAGAGGTTCAGACTTCACGTAAGAACAAACTTTATAATACTGAAATTATAAACTTTGGCTTGATTTTTTCTTTACATCGCTTACATGCATCTTTAAAAATCTTAATTTTATTACGGATTCATTTTACTTTTACACGAACTAAGATTTTTCCCTCCCCCCCTCCGCAGGTTACAAAATTTATGTTCAATTTTTGGCATCTATTAAAAACATCTTTCTTGTTTTCACTTAAAAGACTACTGACAATGTCTTGAGTTAAAATTGCCTTACCAATTTCTTTCCCACCAGGTTACAGCTCATGGTGCGGGACCGCCGAGGGGAGCGCTACAGGGTGACTGCATACGGAACTGAAAGGGAATATGAACACGGCAGCAACTCTGCGGTACTCAGCCTGGACAGATTCGATACAGTGTGGCTGAGTCTGAGCCAAGGCAGTATATACGAACACCCCGGCAACGAGGCGTACACGTCTTTCTCTGGATTCCTGCTCTTCCAGTAATTTAAAGCTGCTGACAATGCTCCACGTGTCAAATGATTAGGTTCGAATAATTATAAAGAACTTCTAATATCCCCTGTGAAAAATATATTTTTAGTGTTCGTTGTTTTATAAATTTTGAAATTAAACTGCTGTAAATATTAACATAGTTTTCTTTAACCTGTTCTATTCTAAAACTGGTTACAATCCTAAGATTATAAGTTCTCCAGAAAGGAACTTCAGTCTGCCGAATAAGACAAACAAATTTCCTAAAGTGAAAAGTAACTGCCGTAGTTATGTTGCACCTTATCGTATAAAAATTAACCGGCAACCATATTTAAAAGTGCACATCACTATAATCAACTTTGCATTATTATAAAATAAGGACTTGATGAGGTAGAGTAAAATATAATGAATATGCCTATTACTAGTTGACAATTTGACTACGTAAAACACCACCACAACTTAAATCGAACTGCAGCCTATAGTTGTCCTAGGTACGAACATTAATACTAATAATTTCTTGCCATCAATCCTGTATTCTCAAAGCCAATTTAAGGTGAAGCTAGAAAGCAGATACAATACCGCTGTTCTCCCACCCCTCACAGCTGGAGCCGCTATTGCAACTAGTACAGGTCTGTCTAAATTTATCGGTGCCACAAAGGGAAAATTATGCCAATGCTGAGTAGGGCTGGACAGTACTGATTAAACAAGAATTAGGTTAACACTTGTGCTCAAAGTAACTAGCACAACTAAGTCTGGCTTTGGTTTTAACAGTGCCTCCTTTTCAGAGTAAACTGCTACAATCGCCTATTCCATGTTAAACCATGGACGTTCTCGCTTAACTGAAACGTGACACGGTAGTCTCGGTCCATAAAGCTTTTTAATCTTGGCATGGCCCAGATATTTCCATTTGCCGCTTGGCACGAATACCCTGGCTCTATAATTTTTTTACAGCACTAATTCGCCACTTTCATTCTAGTGTTAAAGAATTGCTACAACTCCGCACTTAGGGTGAAGGTGATTTTTGGTTTAAGTGAATAGTTGATGAGTAAGACTAGTTGCCGTTCCTCCTTATGTTTCATGCAACCTAGACTTATTTTAAAAAGTGGTCCAGTTTCCTTGGGTAAAAACAGAACTAATATATTAAACCTTTATTGTGAAGAGAAACGGTTTTGGCCCATCTTGTACCCTCACCAGCTAGGAATAGAGGTGTACTGGATTTTATTTAGGAAGATAACGTGGAATTTAGGTTCTGATTATCATTCTCGTCTTCTCATTTCCTTGTTCCTCCTCTTCCTCCCTCCTTTCATCTTCGATCTTGGCTTCTTTCACCTCTGCTCCTTCCTCTTCTTGCTCTTCTTCCCCTCTTCTTCTCTCCTCCTTCCTCCCTTTGTTCCTCTTCCTTCATGTCGTCGTCCACTCCATCTGTCGGAGAAAAATTAACATCACACTAACCTATTCCTTGGTGCAGAACAGGGACGCCTTTGTGTGGTGGCACTGATATAACTGGGTGGTGGAGCTGCCCGGTTGGCCCTCATATCCCTGCTCCCCTTAAGGATGATGAACTGCAGGAAATTGACCACATCAGTCTAGTCCACTGGGTTTACTTTCATACGAGCCTAAACAACCCCTTCCACCCACACAGACCCACACAGACCCACACAATCCACCCCCACACAATCCACCCCCACACAATCCACCCCCACACAATCCACCCCCACACAATCCACCCCCACACAATCCACCCCCACACAATCCACCCCCACACAGTCCACCCCCTCACACAACTCCCCACCTCATACACAAATCCATCCCAACACCCACGCGCTTAGCAGAAGAAGACCCCGCCTCTCTTCTGCGCGTGCTGA